>NC_090734.1:74548776-74634427 GCF_036898095.1 Palaemon carinicauda
GGTTGTAGAAAGAACAAATAGTCAATCATTTTTCCAAACAATGAAAATAGCGGTCTTTAAATGATGACGTCATCCTTATGGCGTCGTCTGTATGACTGAGTTTGACAGGTGCGCAGTTCTCTCTCTCTCTCTCTCTCTCTCTCTCCCTCTCTCGAATTATTTACCACTGCCATTTATACAAATACTTTTATTCTCTCTCTCTCTCTCTCTCTCTCTCTCTCTCTCGAATTATTTAAAACTCCCATTTATACAAATACTATAATAACAATGTTCAACTCACTCTCTCTCTCTCTCTCTCTCTCTCTCTCTCTCTCATGTTTCGAAATCTCGTACCTCTGGCAGAAATGAAAGGCATTGGTAGAGGGTAGGTGAATGAAAACTACCAGCTACGAACACATCACAAAGTTTCCAAAGACATATAGAAATTATAATGCATGTGTTTATTTACTTGAAGTTTGTATGTTGATTGTGCTTTCACAACGTCCTCTGGAATTTTATAGCAATGCCAATGTTACATAAGGTGATAGAAAGAACAAAAAGTAAGTGGAGAACAAGAAAACAGAAGCCAAAGATGCCAAAAATGTATAGAAGTTATAATGTATGCGTTTGTTTACTTGAAGTTCGTATGTACATTGTGTTTCCACAACGCCCTCGGGAACATTATAGCAAGGCCAATGTTACCTAAGGTTGTAGAAAGAACAAATAGTCAATCATTTTTCCAAACAATGAAAATAGCGGTCTTTAAATGATGACGTCATCCTTATGGCGTCGTCTGTATGACTGAGTTTGACAGATGCGTAGTTCTCTCTCTCTCTCTCTCTCTCTCTCTCTCTCTCTCGAATTATATACCCCTGCTATTTATACAAATACTTGTATTCTCTCTCTCTCTCTCTCTCTCTCTCTCTCTCCAATTATTAAAAACTCCCATTTATACAAATACTATAATAACAATGTTCAACTCTCTCTCTCTCTCTCTCTCTCTCTCTCTCAATTTGAACTGTCATCTATATCAGCCAAAGGCTCTCTCTCTCTCTCTCTCTCTCTCTCTCTCTCTCTGTCTCATGTTTCGAAATCTCGTACCTCTGGCAGAAATGAAAGGCATTGGTAGAGGGTAGGTGAATGAAAACTACCAGCTACGAAAAAATCACAGTTTCCAAAGACATATAGAAATTATAATGCATGTGTTTATTTACTTGAAGTTTGTATGTTGATTGTGCTTTCACAACGTCCTCTGGAATTTTATAGCAATGCCAATGTTACATAAGGTGATAGAAAGAACAAAAAGTAAGTGGAGAACAAGAAAAAAGAACCAAGAAAGAGGGAAACATGGATAAGAGTACAAAGCTGAAACCTGCTAACTAAAACACTGGCAACAATTAGAGATCGCTGGCAACTCATAACATAGGAATAGTAAACTGAGGGTTCAAATACCCCCTTTAGGGTGCATTTATGTAGGAATGAACAATAAAAGTTATCATAATAATATTATCTTGATTTCTTTTAGAAAAGAAGCGAAAGCTTGCTGCAAATCTTTGGGAGCTCATAACTCAAAAACATACTTATTCCCACTTAGGTACATTTTTCTCACTTATTTGTTGTTTGATATTAGAAAAAAAGATATCGTTGAAAAGAAGAATAAAAATTCCACAATTCTGTCAGACAAAATTTTGATTTTCGTTTTACATTTTTTTTCATGATTATTTTCCGTCTAGACAAGGAAAAAAAAATAAAAATTCATTAAAAAAAATAGAAAGGAAAATCAAAATTCTGTCTGACAGAATTGTTCGGTTGTTAGAGTAGTTTTTGTGGTATAAGTTTCAATACAATTGGTTTTATAGTAGTGAGGAAAAATGTACCTAAATATTTTTTTTAAATCATGATTTTTGCTCATAAATCCAAAGGTTTTTGATCAAATGACTTGAAATTTTTATATGATGAAGGTAATATATGTGTCTAGAACATATATAGAAATTGTGTAATTTGGATCATTAGGAAAAAAAATGGCGGACATGGCGGACGGTCCCCTTAAGACAAAAAATGTTACGATCTGAAAATTATATAATCACTTGACTAGAACTATTATATGTGAATAAACTTCAGATTAAGACAAAAGAAATAATACTTATGAAAATTATACAATCACTTGTTTTAATTGAAATTAAATTTTACGCACCATTTAACACTCAATGAATATAGTTAACCAGATAACAATACAAATACCTTTCCCATTACTACAGGGCCAGTTACAAAAGCTCCAAGAGAATTTTTATGAATACTCACAATGTTCACAAAAACCTGTCACACCAAAACTTTGAAATTTCTCTGAACACTTTTAAAACAATACACTAGGCTGAGAGGGGCGGGGGAGATGGCTATGACTTAAGGCTGGAATTACCTATCTGATCTATGCATCCCTGGGGTTGCCTTTATATGAAACTTGGCTACTTACAGAAAATTTCAAAAGATCTGGAAGCGTGGGGGTTTGGCCTAACAGTGACGCCAGAGTTTCCAGCTATCAGGTATCAAACAGTAGAACAAACCCTGCTCTACAGCAGCCCTCTCCAGCCAGCTCCACCAACCCACCGTTCTCGGAAATAAAATAAAGATAACATCCTAACACTAGGATTTTCGGGAATATTCCAAAGCACGTGGCATTTGAGAATTGCGTATTTTTTCTCAAACATGACGCAATACCTCATAAAAATATAAAAGAACATTAAATAAGCTCTTGTTCCTATCTTATATGGTCACATAATACTCTCAAACTTATTACGTAAGACTTTGTAACCAAATACGTGAAAATAAAAAGTAAATTCTTAAGAATGACGTAAATATACATAAACCAACTTGAATGAAGAATACAATAAAATTAACGAGAAAAATCTTACGTAATTTACTTTACATAACAATGTTATACCTACACGAGAGGAACTCGTGCAATACACATGTGAAAACCTAAATAAGATACATGAATGTTTGGTACTGTATTTACTCTACACTAGACCAGCTTCATAAGAATATATATATAAATATATATATATATATATATATATATATATATATATATATATATATATATATGTATATATATTTACATATATATACATATGTATATATATATGTATATAAATATATATATATATATATATATATATGTATATATATATATATATATAGGTATATATATATGTATATATATATATATATATATATATATATATATATATATATATATATATATATATATACATGCAGATAACAGGGAAAATTATAACTAGTTTCATCTTACTTCTTTAAGAGACATAATAAGAAGTAAGAAGAAAGTAATATGAATCTACTCTATGTTATAATTTCTCTGGTGTATTTTTTTTTTTTTGCACTGAGCATTACATTTCCCTGTGATTTTACGCATACACACTTGCACAGACACAGACACTGTCACGTACTAATATATGATTTTAACCAAAGGCCAAAATTATGAAATAAATGCACAGGAAGTAGGGCGGATGTTGATGACCTATGACTTCGTCTCCCTGATCCATGGGTTTTGTTGGAAGCAGTTCGAGCCGTTTTCCTTGTTGCTTGGTATGTGCTGACACGAGCACATGTGTACTGAATCTGTTTCCATGTCAACAGGTACACCAGGGAGAGGGGACACAGAGTGAGAACCAGTATGGTGCGGTTACATCACCTGCCACTGCTACCCTTAGGCGAGACAAGCCCTCAGCAATTTGGGGAAATAAGAATACTCAGAGCGAGTCGAAGGCCAGTCACGTTCGAGTCCTACTTGTGAGTGGGCAACCCTCACTAGGCCCACCTGCCATGGTAAGCCTACCTCAACCATGGCGGACGTAGATACGCCAAGAGACATCCAACAATTTCTTTTTGTAAAAATCTTAGTCACATATATGTCTCCCCGAGTGTCCGCTCTCCCCGTGTGTAATTATTGTATTAGTTAAAAGTTAATTCCATTGTATTTGACTGATGAAATTATTTAAAAGCCAGTGAGAAACTTATAATTCTTCTGTTATGTAATCTCAAGATTTAAAGTTCTATTTCACTCGCTTTGAAGAATATTTATGCTAATTTTTGTCATGAAAATTAACTTAGACAATAAATCCTCTTACGATGTAACAATTGCCTAATTCACCGCCTCCTATCATGCATTATTATGTAAATTACCCACGCTATGTGCCAACACATACACACACACACACACACACACACACATATATATATATATATATATATATATATATATATAAATATATATATATATATATATATATATATATATATATATATGTATATATATATATACAGTATATATATACATATATATATATATATATATATATATATATATATATATATGTGTGTGTGTATGTGTCTGTTTGTATATTTTCTTCCTCGCCGTTATTCCTACATTAAGGGGTCGGCTGCCTGATATGCCCTCTTCAATGCCCTCTATCAAAGGCACCCTCTTTCCCAATACCTCTTCACTCCATATCATCCTTCACCTTATCTCGTCATCTAATTCTCTGCCTCCCTCTCGATATTCTCTCCCTAACAGGTTCCTCCCAAGTCCTCATTCCCCCCCACCATCCATCCTCAACGTCTGCCCACACCATCTCAGTCGTTACACTCTAATCATCTCTAATTTTACTGCACCTGCCATTCTTCTTATTTCATCCTTTTTTAATATTTCATGCAGTGATATTCCCATAATCCACCTCATCATTTTCATTTGTGTTCTCTCAAGCTTTGCTTCCTCTTTTCGTCTTAGAGCTTAAGTTTCTGATCCATACATTAACATGGTCTTATTACTGTGATATAGATCTTGAATTTTAGCTTGATTGGCATTTTCTTATCACATACCACTCCTGCTACCTCCCTCCACATCCCCCATGATGCCTTTATCCTAGTCTCAACTTCAGCCTCATTTATAGTAGATCCCAAGTATCTAAATTGTTCTACCTGTTTTATAACTAGTCCTCTACTTTCCTTCATGGCTATCCTGTCCCTACCTTTCTTACTGCTCACCATAGTTTTAGTCTTATCTGCATACAGTATACCCTCAAGCCATCCCTTCCCAAAGTATCTCGCCACTCAACCACCCTTCTCTATAATTCTTCTTCCTTTTTCAGCAGTAATAACCAAATCATCTGCATATAACAACTTCCAAGACCAACATAAATAAAAGAGAGCTTAATGGTGACCCCTAACCTCAAATTTTTCTATTTCTCCAACAGCTGTCATTACTTTTCTCCTTGTTCCTTTGTAGGCTATATCATCTCTACCATTCTAACCAACTTATATAGGACTTTCCTCTTCCTCGAGCACCAAAACATAACTTCTCTTGGTATTCTATCATATCATAAGCCTTCTCGAAATCTACGAAAGCACAGAAGAGCTTCTGGTTTCCCTCTAGTCGCTTTTCTTGTAGCTGCCTTACTATAAAGATGGCCTCACCAGTCCCTCTCCCCCTCATGAATCAATACCTTGACCATTACAATTTGAAATGTTGATGTGTCTGATACTTTACCATTATTCATTTTACTCAATGCCCTCTTCACTTCTGAGTCTTCCGTGTGTCTATCACTGGCCCCTCCATCTTCTGTGTTTCTCCCAGCTCCTCATTCTCATTTTTAGTTTTCAATAGTTGTTCATGATATTCTCTCCATCTTCTCTTAATGTCATCATCCTTATGCAATATATTTCCATCTCTATCCCTTATGACTACCAGTTGTCCCAAATCCTGTCTTTGCCTTTTCCTCAAGTTTGAAATCTTATATATAGTTTGTCCTTCCTTTATTCCTACCCTTTCTTTTAACTGTTCTACTGCTCTTCCAACACCTATGCCTATTCCTCATAGAATCTTTTTCCTCTCCTATGTACCGTTCCTCTGCTCCCTGTACCTGTCTTACTTTCCAGACCTTAAAGAATTTCTTAAAACTGATTCTTGCACCCTTATGTTCCACCACCACTTTCTCCTTTCGAGAGAATATATCCACTGGTTCTACTCACAAATTCTTCCGTTTTCCCTGCACATATTTTTTTTTCATACCCAACCAGATATTTCCCACTCTGTTACCCTGTCCAATCTCTAAGTTCAGCTTTTCTCTCTCTCTCTCTCTCTCTCTCTCTCTCTCTCTCTCTCTCTCTCTCTCTCTCTCTCTCTCTCTCTCTCTCTCTCTCTCATTTTAATATGTATATGTATATATATATATATATATATATATATATATATATATATATATTATACTATGATGGCTCCTGTCTGGGAACCATAATAATATTGAATCTACAAGAGAGGAACTCATCTCACGGGCTGGCTATTCCTCTCTTCAATGCACAAATGAAATATAAATAAAATCATTAATAAACTATTGTATTTACTCTACACTAGATGAGCTTCGTAAGTATATATATATATATATATATATATATATATATATATATATATATATATATATTTATATATAATACTATGGCTCATGTCTGGGAACCAAACATATAATATTATATATATTACGGCTGGCAAGCAAGCTAAACAACCTCTCAAATTCTAACCTCACCTGTTTGCTTTTTATATTAAATCTATTACACTTGATATATTAATACCAGAACTCTGAGACTTATATAACTCCTAGACAGCAATATATAAAACACTGAATATTCAAAGGTCTCTTAAGTACACTCAAAACAAAACTGGGTAATTATTCTTAAGAATTATTTAAAACCAATACCTACTACGATTCTTTGCAGGATATGAGTGTGGTTGCAATAAACACTGATGATTGAAATACACTCTTTACAAAAATAAATATATTCCTTATAAATTACAACACTTTGGAAGAATTTACATAAAACAAATAAATCACTTGAAATAATAAGTCTGAAGAAAACTTAGATTAAGACAAAAATGTTACGGTCTGAAAATTATATAGTCACTTGACTTTGAATATTAAGTCTGAATAAACGGATTTTGAGCGAAGCGAAAAATCTATTTTTGGGTGAGATAGCCATGTCGTCCTGATGAAAGGTTCCTTCAGTAGCTTCCTTAGGGTATATATGACTACAGTAGATTTTCCCAGAGAATTAAACTAAAGGTTTCACAGAATTCTAACTTCTGGCGCGAG
The DNA here is from genome assembly GCF_036898095.1 of Palaemon carinicauda. Lineage (NCBI taxonomy): Eukaryota > Metazoa > Arthropoda > Malacostraca > Decapoda > Palaemonidae > Palaemon > Palaemon carinicauda. The sequence continues at coordinate 74,555,919 of NC_090734.1, forward strand.
TACCCTAAAGGTTTCCCTCTAGGATATCGTATATCAACAGGGGACGCATGCATTAACACGCTACATGGCTATCTGCACCCCACATAGCGTTAACGCTTCGAGGGGGAATCGTTGCGAGATAACTGAGAAGCCGTTCCAAAGTTATCCTCCTTCGTTACTGCTACGGTACTCGCGACGTAAACAAATGGCAGCCATCTTGTGTGACGTCACGTCCGTCCTCATTCCGAAGTCCAGCTTTCTACCAGCTTCCGCGATACAGTATAGCAGGGAGGGGCCTGGTAGGCTGAACTGGAACAGTCGGGCGGGTCCGACATGGCTATCTCACCCAAAAATAGATTTTTCGCTACGCTCAAAATCCGTTTTTTGGGTTCAAGCCATGTCGTCCTGATGGAAGTGTATCAGAGAATTAGTGTATCGTGGATTTTTCCCCCATTTCAAGTGCCTTCTACTTCGAACAATATTCCTGTGGTCTGGTGACCGTAGAGACCGTGACATCTCCGTTAAATGTCACTACCAGTGGCCTTACAATGACCTGGCTTCCTGACCCCTTGGCAGGGAAGTCCTGTTTGGACAAGAGGGATACCTCGAAGTAACCTGACGAAGATAGACTCACCTGGGTGAAGAGATCGTGCCGGTCTCGAAGACAGATCCGAAGGTTAATATTTGTGTAAGAACAATATTATACCATTAGGTGAGTGTATATTAGACAGTCGGTATATGAAACATAAAATAACCATAGAAATAGGGGCAAATAAAACTATAACAGCAATTTATTTTCATATGAAAGATAGGAGCGAAATAAGACGCGTATGGTAAATAGAATAATTATTTTATTTGAAAAATTGCATGGAATTATAGAAATTATTTACAATAATAATATCGGATAACAGACATAGATTTCCAGTAAAGACGGTGATGTGGAATCTGAAAGGGAAAATTTTTTGCCTTTATACACAAGTTCCCGGGGGAACGCCAGTCTTTAGAATCATTATACACTTCATGTCCAAGAACATGTGGCACACGTGTAAGAATCTATGTCACTTCACCTTGATGAAGAACAGTCTATTAGTGACACTAAGTGTCCCTTGAAATCACTATGTATCGTACTAGGGTCAACACAGGCACCCGTTGAGTTAGAGTCCCGAAATAACACACTGTTCTACGCAGATCTAAGCAGCAGGTTTCATTACACTGCCGGCTGCTACCACGAAATGTTTGATCTCGTGCATCTGCTTCGCATAGTGTTTGAAGAACACTCGCGAGGATTTCCAGCCTGTAAAGGATCGGAGGCTTTCAAAATCCATTCCTTAGAAAAAATTCAGGGAAGAGGCGACTTTCATAGGATCATGACCTGCGGGTGTACTGTCAGGATCCGCTCTGTGAATAAATTAGGTGATTTTTGCTCTTAGTTGTTTCAGTGACAGGTCACTGCCCGAAGTTTCTCCTTCAGGGGGCAGACTCTCCAAGAGCCCCATCTTTTGGTGGGAAGTTCGTTTTTAGCGAGAAACATGGGGTCGGGGAAGAGGGTAAGTTCCCCTGTGTCGGCGAACTGTATCTGGCCCTCTTCTCTTGATAATGCCACTATTTCACTGACTCGGGCTCCCGAGGCGAGAGCAAAAAGGAAAATTACTTTTTGAGTCAAGTCTTTCAGAGGGCAAGATTCATTGTCGAGGCTAGAGGCAAAATGGAGCACCTTATCCAGGGACCAGGTGATGGGTCTCGGTGGAGGTGCTGGACGGAGTCTAGCACACGCCTTCGGGAGTTTATTGAAGATTTCGTTGGACAAATCTATTTGGAAGGCGTACAGTAGTGGTCTAGTCAAGGCCGATTTGCAAGTGGAAATCGTATTGGCTGCTAGGCTTTGTCCATGAAGGTGAATAAAGAAGGACATGCAAAAATCTATGGAGATTTCCGTAGGGTTTTTTGCCTTGACGAAGGATACCCACTTCTTCCAGGATGATTCGTATTGCCTTCTGGTAGACTTTGTTTTGTATTCCTCTAGGAAGTCTAAACTTTTCTTCAAGATCCAAAACCTTTTCTTTACGGCTAGGGATAGAAAATCATGAGATGAAGGTCTTTGACTTTCTTTGATGAAGCGAAGACAGTCGACTTTTGCACCTGTTGGGAGAGAACTGGGCCCGGCAGGGGGATCATCCTGGGCTGTAGCTCCAGAACCAGGGGAAACCAGTTGCTCCGAGGCCACTTGGGAGCCACTAGAGCTGCTGTCCCTTTGAAGGTTCTCAGTTTGGAGAGGACTTTCAGCAGAAGGTTGGGTGGAGGAAACAGGTAAAACTTGGACCATCTGTTCCAGTCCAGGGACATGGCGTCCACTGCTTCCGCTTTGGGGTCCTCGTAAGGGGCCACATATCGAGGAAGTTGCTTGTTGTCGCTCGTCGCAAAGAGATCGATCTGTAGTTTCGGGACTTGACGAAAGATGAAGGAGAATGATCTTGCGTCTAGAGACCAGTCCGACTCTATGGGGCTTGTCCTCGATAGAGCGTCCGCCGTCACATTGCGGAATCCTTGTAGGTGAACTGCAGACAAGTGCCATTTCTTCCTGTCCGCCAGGCGGCAGATGGGTAATAGCACCTGGTTTATGTGGGGCGATCTCGAGCCCTGACGGTTGAGACATCTGACTACTACCGAGCTGTCCAGAGTCAGACGGATGTGAATCGAGGGACACGGGGATAATTTCTTCAGGGTGAGAAGAACCGCCATGGCCTCCAAGATGTTGATGTGAAACGTCTTGAACAGGGGAGACCATGTTCCTTGAACCTGTCGTTGATGGGAGTGACCCCCACAACCCTCCAGAGAGGCGTCCGTGTGGATGTTGATTGATGGAGGTGGAGGTTGAAGAGGGATGGATCTTTTCAAGGTCCTTGCTTCTGACCACGGTCTTAGAAGTGAGCGAAGCCTGTTCGGTAGGGGTCTCTTGAGATCCCTTCGAGCGATGGATGCGTTTCGTCTCCAGACTCCTGAGGCATCCTTTAGCTGTGCTCGTAGCACTGGGTTTGTCACCGAGGCGAACTGTAGAGAGCCGAGTACTTGCTCCTGCTGTCGTCTTGAAATCCGTTTGGATTTGAGAAGTCTTTTGACAGACCTGGCTATTTCTTTCCTTTTCTTCAGCGGGATGGAAAGGCGGTGTGACTGAAGATTCCAATGGATTCCTAACCATTGGAACTTCTGAGCTGGAGCGAGGCGAGACTTCTTGGTGTTTATCTTGAAACCCAGATGTTCCAGGAACTGGGTCACTTTGCTGCAAGCTCGCAAACATTCTTCTGCCGATGTCGACCAGACCAGCCAGTCGTCGAGGTAGGCCATCACTTGGATGCCCTGAAGGCGTAGCTGGTGGACGATTGTGTCTGCTAGCTTGGTGAAGATTCTCGGAGCCACGTTGAGCCCGAAGGGCATGGCTCTGAAGGCGTAGCTTCTTCTTTGGAGCCGGAATCCTAGGTAGGAGGAAGCGTGGTGGTTCATTGGGATGTGCCAGTAGGCGTCCGCCAGATCTATTGAGACCGTGTAGGCCTTGTGAGGCCTCTTATTTGATGAAGAGTCAGCATCTTGAATTTGTTGTTCGCAATGAACTTGTTGAGGGGGGACAAGTCGAGAATGACTCTGAGTTTGTCTGAGTCTTTCCTGGGAACATAAAACAGGCTTCCCTGGAACCTGGTGGACCTTACCCTCTTGATCACCTTCTTGTTCAAGAGTTCTAGGACATATTCTTCCAAGACGGGGGTTGATGGCTGGAAGAATTGGTGGAAGGTTGGAAGTGGTTGTGTCCAGCTCCAACCCAGTCCCTTCTTGATGATGCTGTGTGCCCAAGGATCGAAGGTCCAGCCATCCTGAAAGGTCTGTTGTGGCTGCGCGACCACTTGGGGAGTAGCGGGAGCCAGAAACTGGCGTTTTGGTTGATGCTGCTGGGGCCTAGGTTTGGAAGATTTCCTCTTAGGCTGAGGGCCTTCGTCCTGAGAGGACTTTCTTTTGCGAGACATGCCCCACTTACTGAGAAGGTTCTGATTCTCAGTGGCGGCTTTGTCCACAATCTCTTTCACCAGAGCTGTCGGGAAGAGATGTTTGCCCCAGATGGTGGAGGAGATTAGTTTCCGGGGTTCGTGTTTTACTGCCGCGTTGGCAAACACGAACTCTCTGCAGGCTCTCCGGGCCCTGATGGAGCTATATAAGTCCTTCATCACTGTTGCTAGGTGGGTCTTCGCGAGAACCATATACAAGTCTGGGACCCTAGCATCCCCGGCCATGACTTCCAGCTGAATTTGATGGGACAGGGAGGCGGCTAGCCTCTCCTTAGTCTCCTGTTCCCGACGAAGAAGGTGGTCGTTCAGCTTTGGAAGATCTTCGTTAAACTGACGACCAGCTGCGTCAGGTTCCAGTTTCCCGACCGTGAAGGTAAACTGGATATCTTTCCAGAATCTGTCGTTGGGGGGAAGGGCGAGGGAGAGAGGCCTACACTCCTCCAGGGTAGGGCAGGGCTTTTCTTCCTCCACCGCCTTCATGACCGCATGAAAGGCCTTTTCCACGAAGGGAAAGGTCGCAGTAGAGGGAGCAAGAAAAGACATGTGTTTCTTGCTCAATGCCGGCATCTTAGAGTTGGTAAAACCTCGGCTCTTGAGACAGTCTGCCAGCATGGCTTGGGCTTTCGAGTGATCGAACACGATCACTTCTTTGGGTTCGGTCTCCTCCTTGGAGGCCAGTTCGGACCTGAGCCGGACGTAACAGTCAGGGTAAGCCTCAAAGCTGGGAAAGAATTCCACTTCTTCCAAGAGGAAGGACCCTAGCTTGTCATTGATGAAGATCTTGCCAGTTGCAATTGGCATATGCTCGGCGTACCTCCAGGGGTTAGACTCCGAGCAGGGGGGAAAGTCCTTAACCGAGATCTTCTTCGGTTGCTTCAAACCCATAAGATGACTTTTGAGCTCCTCTTGGTTCTTACAGAGCTTATCGTACATCAGTGCCACCAATACCCGGATGGCATCTTCGGTGGCGGGTAGCAGGGGTTGGGAGGCGGCGGAGGTAGAGGGGACTGGCTCCTCGACCACAATAGGGGTTACCGGAGGTGTTGGGGCGACCTCGCCCTCCGAATCAGGGCACTCCACCTGATCCTCTTCTTCCTCCAGATCCTCACCCATGAGGGTCCTCTCTGTGTCGTCGGACACTTCCGACATCTTCTCAACCTCGTCCAGATGACACTTTCGGAGTGTAGCCAAAATGTCGGGTTCAACCACCAGTTGAATGCAGGGAATCTGATCCTGGGGAACCACAGGATCCAATGATGCTTTTGGGAAAAGCATGGCCGTCATCTTTTCACTGGGAAGATAAGGCCCGGTGGCGTTCTTTTGGAAACCGCGCACCTACTTGCGCAGTTTCTCTCGAGCGTTGTCCCTGGCCTCCGTGGACGGAGAGTTCTCGAACGCCTCATCAAGAAGGCCTTTGCAGGTTGAACAGGTCTGCGGATCCCAGTACTTGAGATTCCCCTTCTTTGCTACACAGGGGGCGTGGGTCCAGCACGCGTTATGCCCGTAGAAGTCCGGACGGCGAACTCCGCAGAAGGAGCTCTCACACTTCACGTACTCCTCCTGTAAAAGAAAGAGACCATGAGTACATGGAAGACATAGTTATGGCTTACATTACTCTTAAGATTAAGATTGACTTATATCTGTAAGATTGGTTTTATTATGAGCTCAGGATAGGTGAGCTAGAAAGGAAGTAGGAAGACACATACTTGTGAGTCCCGTCCAGCCGGTTACCGTGACCTTTTCTGCAGTCAATTCCTTAGGACCTGAAGGTTCTAAAGGAGGGAAGAGCATCCTTATGGATGAGCCAAGCTTAGGCTTCCTTATTAAGGAATTGTCTACAGAATGGAGAGGATCTGAAATCATTCAGAACCTAGGGAGAGAGAGGGGGGAATATAGGATAAACCCCCTGTTTTAATTGGGTAGGTCCCAGCAAGAGACTACACTGAGAAGCAAAGAGTATGCTGGAAATATTGTACTGCACAACCGTACACCATAGCCACTGTTTTTAAAGTATGAAATACCAAAGAAAGAGCAGTCAGGCTATCCGGCTGCATCAGAGCGACTGCCGGCGCGGGGGCGGCAGCCGGAGGAGGGGTGCTTGTCCATTAAAGCCGCAGGTAGCGGCGCCGGCAGACCGGCGGTAAGCCGGAGGTCGGTCCGGCTGGGTGAATCCATCTAAGGCCACACACTGAGCAGCAGAGAGATAGGAGACACAGAAGGAGGCGATCGCCGGCATGGCGGCGGGTCGCCGGCATGGCGGCGGGTCGCCGGCATGGCGTCGGGTCGCCGGCATGGCGGCGGGTCGCCGGCATGGCGGCGGGTCGCCGGCATGGCGGCGGGTCGCCGGCAGGACGGCAGCCTCCGGCAGCCGGTAGGCTGTCGGCATTGGTGAACCTTAGCTGACCGCATAAGATGGAGGGGAGGGTTATCTGGGATGTTGGCGGTTAGCGTCGGCAAGGGGCAGCTGCCCCCGGCAGCCAGCAGGCTGTCGCCATAGGTAATCCTTGGATAGTAGCATCTTATGAAGTGGGAAGGTCACCTGAGGTGTCGGCGGCTAGCGCCGGAAAGCGGAGGCGGCAGTGGACCGGCACCATGATAGGAGAGAGAGAAAGGTAAGGAGGGAAGGTAAGAAAGGGTAATGCCCGATACCCGACTGACTTCCCTCCGGAAGGAGTGCTCTCATGATAGGAGGGGATACGCCTATTATCCGGCGGCAGGGAGCCGGAAGACGGCCGGATGCTTGTGGTAACCCAAGGGAGGATCAGAGGGCACTCAAAGAGGGGGGATCTTCCGCCGGCAGGTTGGCCGCCGGCACCACCCCATAGTACGACTATGTAGGGGAAGTGTAGCAGAGCGGCCAACCAAGCAGAAGAGCACAGCCAAACCCACAACTCTCCCCAGAGGAGGAGTTGTAGGACAGCGGACAGGAGTGTGAAGGCAAGCCAACACAAAGGGATAGAGTGGGGAGGGGTTAAGGGTCTTTAGAGGGTGGGGGGAATCTGTTAGATGCTAGTCTGCCCAGGCAGGAGAGAACGCTCCCCAACCTAGGGAAGGTTAGCTCGGATCAGGTGTACCGTCCTAAACTATAATAAAACAGAATCCCCCAAGGCCTAACTTAAACCAGGAGAACCCTTCTCCTAGGTTAGGGAGGCCTGGGAAAGACACATCGCTAGGCTACAGGGAGGAATGGACGTGTCCCAACCAAGTGCAGTCTAGGGGGAAGGGCAGAGCCCTTCCACCTTCAGTCTCAGTTGATACCCTAAGGGGAAGGCGTTCCCCTAAGGTGGACTGGGATGAACGATATGTACTCTGGGGTTCTGTCCTAGGCCCCTCCATATACTATGGTAGCCTAACCTACCCAAAAACTATTCAGGGGAAAGGGGGCTAAGATATAGCAAAGCTAACCAGAGGGAGGTTACCCGTGGGTAACAGGGGAGATAAGGAAGCATACAAGGGCCCTAAAGTCGGGTTAGGGGAGTGTGATATGGATGGACCATGCACGGTCCCTTGTATGGTCCCTAGAAGGCGAAAGTACATGTGCAACACTGAATCTTGTATGTTTAAAATGCCTTTATCTTCATTTACATTAACACTAGGAACACTTATTATATCATGCAAAAGTATACATGAACACTAGGCTTCGGCCTAGGGTAGGCTAGTAGGCTAGCATGGGGTCGGCTAACTAAGTACACCGAAGAATACCATCGACATAATATAACTAATTCCTAGCAATGAAGACTAAATAACTAATGATATTAATTAGTTATAAGACCGGGAGGGCTGTTCTGGCTAACTAGCTAAAGCATGCGAGGAGAACAGCGGCGTCGTAAAATGGCGCCTCCGGTCAAGGCACAGCTCTGCCACAAAACACAAGATTTAAGGTTAAAATATCGTTACTTTACGGCCAGAGCTTATTTAAACAATACAAGAACCTGGTACTCAACTTTCCAGAAGAAGGCGAGGCCAAAGGCTGCGACATGACGAAAGATGTAACAGATAAAGCACGATAATCTGGGAAAAACCAACCGTTGTAGAAGCTATATACAGAGGGATGAGGACAGACGTGACGTCACACAAAATGGCTGCCATTTGTTTACGTCGCGAGTACCGTAGCAGTAACGGAGGATAACTTTGGAGCAGCTCCTCAGTTATCTTGCCACCTTTCCCCCCTCGAAGCGTTAACGCTATGTGGGGTGCAGATAGCCATGTGGCTTGTTAATGCATGCATCCCCTGTTGATATACGATATCCTAGAGGGAAACCTTTAGGGTACTCGCGCCAGAAGTTAGAATTCTGTGTAACCTTTAGTTTAATTCTCTGGGAATATCTACTGTAGTCATATATACCCTAAGGAAGCTACTAAAGGAACCTTCCATCAGGACGTCAAGGCTTGAGCCCAAAAAACCTTACACTAAGACCAAAGAAATAATACTTATGAAAATTACACAATCACTTGTTTCACTTGAAATTAAATCTGAATACAATATTTAAGTTTAATACCTAATAAAAATAGATAACCAGATCACGATACAAGTACCTTCCTCTTTACTACAGGGCCGTTTAGAAAAACTCTAAGACAATTTTGATAAGTACTCACTATGTTTACAAAAACCTGTCACACCAAAACTTCAATATTTCACTGAACACTTTTAAAACAATACACTAAGCTGCTTACGGGAGAGAGGTGGGGAGATGACTATGACTTAGGGCTGGAATTCTCTATCTAGATTATGCAACTCTGGGGTCACCTTTATAAGAGACAGCTACTTCCAGAATGTTCCAATCGCTCTGGAAGCATCGGGGGGTTGGCCTAACACCGACACCAGAGTTATCAACTAGATAAAAACGTCATTAGGCGAACCCGGTGTTTACAGGCAACTCTCAGATGCATACCAACGCACCCGCGAGATGACTTTCCCAGCTAGCTCCGTCCACATTTGTTCCCGAAATGATAAAAAGATAAGATCTATCACTAGGTTTTTCAAGAATTTTCGAAAGCAAATGGCACAATATCAGAACTGCATATCTTCTCTCAAACATGATGAAATACCTCATAAAAATATAGAAAAACATTACATAAGCCCTCGTTCCTATCTTGCACGGTCACATAACACTCTCAAACAGGTTACGGAACATTTCGAAACCAAATATGTGAAAATATAAAGTAAATTCTTAAAATTAATGTAAATTCATATATACTGACTTGGATAAAGAATACAATGAAATTAACGACAAAAGTCTTATATAATTTTCATAACAAACTTAAATCTACACGAGTGGAACTCATCTTAAAAGCTGGATAACCTCTCTTCAATGCACATATGAATGAAAACAAATAAAATTATGAATAAACTACTGTATTTACTCTACACTAGGCCAGCTTCATAAGATTATATATATATATATATATATAGTACATGGTTTGGGCATGCTTTCCGCATTCCCCGAAGAGAGATTAGTTCGCCTATATATATATATATATATATATATATGTAAGGACACCGCTCCCTTCGTCGTCCAGAAAATTAACAAACTGCCCATTTATTTGAATTCTCCTTTCGCCACACTGTGGTTTCCCATGTATGTGTATTCCGCTCTATCAGAGCTACATTTTGACATATGTATCATTTCATTACATGTTTCTGTTAACTTATAATTTGTATATTTGTAAGTGTAAGAAAACACATATATTTTGGCGGGCAATTCATTCTGACTTGGCGCCAGCGCCATCCTACCTTTCCGTCCGCACCTTGTAATATACTCCCATGCACGTTTGAATAAAGTATCAGTTGATCTTGGTGACGCTTGTCTCACTGTCCTTACAACTGGTGACCCCAGAGTTAAAAGTAGCATCAGCGGTTTTGGCTTTGCCATTAACGGACATATTACGGCCGTGCTACCTTCTCTATACTCCGTTACCTTAGGCATGAGCCTGCCTTTGGTTCTCCCACACTTCGGTGCATGTAAGGCAGTAGGATGAGCTTAACCGACATATAAACTTCTCACCTCTTCGCCGACTCGTCGTCTGGCCACGATGCAGGAGGCAACACGCCCATCGCACCAAATGGCCTCGCCTCCACGCCCAAAGTCAAACTGCCACCCTTTTCTCAACACAACACCGCTTCCTGGTTCCTGAGAGCAGACGTACTCTCCGTGTCGCTAGACTCAGCGACTCCTGCGCCAAGGCTGACATAGTTCTCACCTCCATACCTGAAGAGGTATTCGACAAGATTTCCCCATGGCTCGACGCCCAGGCCGGCCAAGTTTCATACGACGACCTGAGAACGAAACTCATCGGTATCTACTCCCTCACCGTCTCAGCAAGGGCACAGAAAGTCCTGGACCTCGCCGGCAAGCCCATGGGTGACACCTCTCCTGTCGAGGCGTGGGACGAGTTAACCGGCCTGCTTTTGCTCCCCGAAACAGACAGCAACGGCCGACGACGTGAGATTAGCTTATCTCGTGAGATCTTTCTTCGACGCCTACCACAGGACGTAAGGGCCCGATTGACAGACGCCGACACGCTCCCGATGAACGAACTCCTGTCGAAGGCTCATAAGCTCCACGAGGCCTCCAAAGCATCTCGCCTCGGAGCATCATCGTCAACACCGCCTTCGTTCTCCTCCTTCAGCAGCTGCTCTTCCATAGCCTCCTCGGCAACGGCCCCTGAGGACGACGAGATTAACGTTCTATCAAGAAAGAAACCGCCGCAACCAACACGACCGAACCCTAGGACTAACCCAGCATGGTGCTTCTACCACCAACAGTTCGGCAGCGACGCCATGAAATGTAGAGCACCATGCAGTTTCCCTAGAAGACGACGCCAGAAGCATCCGCCTGCCACCATCGCAGCCGCAGGTAACCAAAACAAGAATGGTTTCTATATCCTCGATACCATTTCCAACCGTAGACTCATGGTAGACACCGGCGCAATGCAGTCAACGTTCCCACCTTCCAAGTCCGACCTAGACCGTGGTCCCGACAAAAACGCTCCCTCACTCATCGCCGCCAATGGATCTCCCATACGGTGCTATGGGATTAGGACCCTCAAGATATCTATCATGGGCCGTTCGTATTCTTGGCCCTTCGCCATCGCCGACGTCAATCGCCCCCTCCTCGGTGCGGATTTCCTCGCCCACCACGAACTCCTCGTCGATGTCGCTAACAAACGTCTCATCGACACGGGAACCTGCCAGTCCCGCGCCCTAGAACACGGCCCTGCAACAATGTCCGTATCCGCCGTAACGACGCACCCCTACGCCGACCTCCTACAAGAATTTCCCGAGGTTTTCAAGCCCGAGCTCCGACACTCGCCAGGTTCCCCGTCCAACCACGGGATCTACCACCACATCACAACGACAGGACCTCCTACTCACGCCAAATTCCGCCGCCTACCGCTCCAGAAACTGAAGGATGCCAAACGCGCCTTTGAGGACATGGAACGCATGGGTATCTGTAAGAAAGCATCGAGCCCCTGGGCATCGCCCCAACACATGGTAAAAAAGCCGGACGGGTCCTGGAGACCTTGCGGCGACTACAGGCGCCTCAACCTCATCACAACGCCCGATCACTACCCGCTGCCCAACATGCAGGACCTAACAAACACGTTGCACGGCGCGAAGTATTTTACCAAGATGGACCTCCTCAAGTCTTACTTCCAGGTCTCGTATTTTCGGAAGACATACCGAAAACTGCCATTGTAACGCCGTCTCGATCCTACACCTTCGCATACTCAACCTTCGGTCTACGCAACGCCGGGGCGACCTTCCAACGACTAATCGATAGCATTCTGGGTGACCTACCTTTCTGCCTCTGCTACGTCGACGACATCCTGATATTCTCGAAAACCAAGGAGGAACACTGGAGGCACGTCCGCATCGTCCTCAAACGCCTACAGGAGAATGGCCTAGTCGTACGTTTCGACAAATGCACGTTCGGTGCGGAAGGAGTGGATTTCCTTGGTCACCGCGTATCCTCGTGCGGGGTGAAACCCATGACAATGAAGGTCGACGCCATCAGAAAGTTCCCGATACCTACGACCATCCGCCAACTTCAGGAGTTCCTGGGGATGGTCAATTACTACAGGCGCTTCATCCCCAACATCGCACAAACCCAGTCACCCCTCGACAACGTCCTGAAAGGAAAAGGGAAAAAACTTGAGTGGGGTTTGCCCCAGCAACAGGCAGTCGCCCAGACGAAGGATGTCCTCACGAATGCCACCACCCTGGCTCATTTCGACGACAAAGCGCCCCTGCGACTAACGACCGATGCCAGCAACGTCGCCTGTGGGGCTGTGCTGGAGCAACTCGTCGATGGGTACTCCTCGGCCTTCGCACCGCCCCTCGCGTAGACGGCGAACCTTCGCCCGCCGAAAAGATTTACGGGGAGGCGCTCGCAGTTCCTAGCCAATTCTTTCCCTCATCGACCGACGACACGCAGCTGGATCACCTAAGGGACGTTGCCAGGAAGTTCAGGCCATGTCTCAAAACTTACCAGGACAGAACCAAGCACGTCAAGCCAAAAAAGCTGGATGACTGCGGGTACGTTTTCGTCCGTGTCGACGCTCATCGACAACCACTAACCAGACCTTATCGAGGCCACTACCGGGTAATTAAGAGGACAACGAAAGCCTTCCTTCTCGACGTCCATGGCCAAGGGGACTGGGTCTCAATAGACCGCGTGAAACCAGCATTTCTCGAAGGGAGCGACACCGCCTCTGCCGGACCTAGCAGATCCAGAGTTCCACCTCAAAACAAGGCGCCCAACGAAAGAAAAATCATCAAACGACGACAAGAGGAAGAGATCCTTACGCCGACCGCCGGCGCGCCCCTCCGTTCAAAAACAAGAGGAACCCTCCGACGCCCGAAAAGATACGAAGATTGATCATCAGCCCTCTACGCCACCCGATGTCTTTGGGGGGGGGAGTACTTGTAAGGACACCGCTCGCTTTGTCGTCCAGAAAATCAACAAACTGCTCATTTATTTGAATGTGTATTCCGCTCTATCAGAGCTACATTTTGACATATGTATCATTTCATTACATGTTTCTGTTAACTCATAATTCGTATATTTGTAAGTGTAAGAAAACACATATTTTGGCGGGCAATTCATTCTGACTTGGCGCCAGCGCCATCCTACCTTTCCGTCCGCACCTTGTAATATACTCCCATGCACGTTTGAATAAAGTATCAGTTGATCTTGGTGACGCTTGTCTCACTGTCCTTACAATATATATATATATATATATATATATATATATATATATATATAGAGAGAGAGAGAGAGAGAGAGTACATGGTTTGGGCATGCTCTTCGCATTCCCCGAAGAGAGATTAGTTCGCCAAACGTTCAAACTGAGCTCCACAAGGCACTAGTAGAGTTGGAAAACCCAGGCCTACATATTTATCCGTCATTTTTTGACGGGTTGCGTGCACCAGTTCATAATAAACACGTACAGTATAATTGTTATTAAGAGAACTATGGAGCAAGGGCAAGATGCAAATTAGACTATTTAACATCAGTACTGTAGTTTCCTTATAAATACAACATCATGCCCTAAACACTACACTTTTTACTGATCGATTCTTGTTCTGTTAAGGATCACTAGGAAGCGTGAAGTAGGTGATATGAAAGAAGAAATGTTGATTTAACCCTGGATAGGTACGCTCCTCGGACACCCCTTTAAGGGTATACTCGGACGCGAACGACCCTGACGCCAAAAAAAAATCTTGAAAAATCAGTTTTTGCAGTAACCTCATTTTTTCTTTTGCCAAAAAAAACTTCAATGAATGCTTAAAACAACTGTAAAGATAAATACTACTCATCTGCAGAAAAACTATTTATTATAAATATTTTAAAAAATTAAGTAGAAAAAAAAAGACCTGACATAAAAATTCATAAAAAAAAAGTTTATACATATATACACAAATCCATTTAGGAATTGATTCCTGAATGTTTAGGACACATCTTGATGTATTTTGGATGAAGTCAGACCCATGGAGGTGAAGATCTGAAATGAGAAAAAAAGGGTAACTTTTTTTGGCCAAAAAAATTTGTCCAAATTTCATGAATTTTTTTGGGTACCCAAATGAAATAAGAAGTGGCTAATTTTTTTAGGGAATAAACATATGTTATCCTAAAATAGAAATATGTAAAAAAATCTTCATTATTTTGTAAATTACATTTATATCAGGGGCCATATCTAAAGGTAATTTTTTGAGTACTTAGAAATTTCGTAAAAAAATACATATATCTAATATATAATATGATATTTATGCAGGTAAAAATATACCAAAATATCACAAATTCTATAGGGAACTAGAATATATATAGATAGGGCAGCTTACGCTTCGGATATGTCCACAAAATGGCCGCCAACCACACTGACTCAGACTCCCTAATCTGCCACTTGAAATGTAGGAAGGGTATGTCAATTTCAAGGTGTTATTTACTAATCTAATTATTATTGGATATGCATAAAAATTGTATGGTGGGTTGCTGGATAATTGTCGATTATTTTACGACTATAAAATTAAAATTCTGACCCAAAAAAAATTTTTTGAAGGGAAATAAAATCGAAAAAAAAAAAAATGTAAAACAATATAATATTTTAGCTAAAAAAATTTGATGATATTCAATCAAAAAAAAAAAGTAAACAAAATTTTCCGACAAATAAACATCTAGAGGAATCATTACTCTGTGATAGTTCCTTAGTACGTAGTAATTTTGAAAGAATTGGGAAAAAACGAAAAAATGGCAATCACCGGAAAATCGAACACATACCTATATATACGCCATATCTGGCTAAAAAAAAGATAGGCATGGGTAGCCAGATCATCTAGAAACACTTTCCAACACTATAAAAATATAAGTTTTGCGACACTACTTGCCAATTCCTTACGGTAACATGACTAAGCAAAAAAATGCAAAACAAATAAAAAGGGGCACTCGCGGAAAAATGGCTAACATTCTAATATACGGCATTTCAGAAAAAAAAAAATTCAGCCACGTGCTAGGCAAACCATCAAGGCACATTTTCCGACAAATAAACATCTAAATGAATAATTACTCTGTGATAGTTCCTTAGTACGTAGTAATTTTGAAAGAAATGGGAAAAAACGAAAAAATGGCAATCACAGGAAAATCGAACACATACCTATATATACGCCATATCTGGCTAAAAAAAGAAGATAGGCATGGGTAGCCAGATCATCTAGAAACACTTTCCAACACTATAAAATTATAAGTTTTGCGACACTACTTGCCAATTCCTTACGGTAACATGACTAAGCAAAAAAATGCAAAACAAATAAAAAGGGGCACTCGTGGAAAAATGGCCATTCTAATATACGGCATTTCAGAAAAAAAAAATTCAGCCACGTGCTAGGCAAACCATCTAGGCACATTTTCCGACAAATAAACATATAAATGAAATATTACTCTGTGATAGTTCCTTAGTACGTAGTAATTTTGAAAGAAATGGGAAAAAACGAAAAAATGGCAATCACAGGAAAATCGAACACATACCTATATATACGCCATATCTGGCTAAAAAAAGAAGATAGGCATGGGTAGCTAGATCATCTAGAAACACTTTCCAACACTATAAAATTATAAGTTTTGCGAGACTACTTGCCAATTCCTTACGGTAACATGACTAAGCAAAAAAATGCAAAACAAATAAAAAGGGGCACTCGCGGAAAAATGCCCAACATTCTAATATACGGCATCTCAGATAAAAAAAAAAAGACATGCACGTGTTAGCCCAACCATCAAGGCACACTTTCTAACACATAAACATGAAAAAAAAATGAATAATATACGGCAATTCCTTACTACGTAGTAAATTTTTACAAATATTGAAAAAAAACAGAAATTGGCAACCGCAGTTAAATACCCAATATACCAATAACTACGTCGTATCTGACAAAAACAAAATCACGCATGGGTAGCCAGATCATCTAGACACACTTTCCAACACTAAAAAAGCAAAAGTTTTACGATACTATTTCGCAATATCTTACGGAAAAATGACTTGGCAAAAAAATGAAAAAAAATGAAAAAGAGACACTCGCGGTAAAATGCCCGACATTCTAATATACGGCATCTCAGATAAAAAAAAAGACATGCACGTGTTAGCCCAACCATCAAGGCACACTTTCTAACACATAAACATGAAAAAAAAATGAATATACGGCAATTCCTTACTACGTAGTAATTTTTACAAATATTGAAAAAAAACAGAAATTGGTAACCGCAGTTAAATACCCAATATACCAATAACTACGTCGTATCTGACAAAAACAAAGTCATGCATGGGTAGCCAGATCATCTAGACACACTTTCCAACACTAAACAAGCAAAAGTTTTATGACCCTATTTGGCAATATCTTACGGAAAAATGACTTGGCAAAAAAATGAAAAAAAAATGAAAAAGGGGCACTCGCGGTAAAATGGTCCTCGTGGTGATGAACGACATTTTAACTAAAAAAAAAATCATGCACATGGTAGCCAAACAATCCACCAAGACTTTCCACAACTGATAACCTATACAAGTTGCACCATTCTACGACAATTTCATAATACGTAATAACTTTGATAATTATGCAAACTACCTTAGAAGGGTAAACTCGGACGCGAACGACCCCGACGCGTCTCAGAAATCGGGGAAGGAGTACAGCTACAGCAATGCACATCTGGACACTACTAGAGCGTGTAGGGGAGACACCTCCTGCAGGTCGATCACCCACAAATTCAGTCACGGGGGTGAGTCACGTGAGAAAAACCTGTTTTTTTTTGACGCTTGGGGTCGCAAACGACCCACCGTACCTATCCAGGGTTAAAAGCTCAAGATAGAGACGACAGACAAAATCTAACTGGGGCTTTTTGCGTCAATAGTCGCAGGAGATGGTGATAATGCACATAACTAGTGTATTGACATCAATTAAGGAGAATGTATACCAAATTACCTATTGCAGGCTATGCTTAAAATTTGATGAAGACTAATCTCGGTGCAATGAGACATTTATCATTTTTACGTTTTCATTGGTGTACTGATTTTAATCAGTACATATACAAGAAAAACAAAATAACGCAAAAAAAAATTAAGAATACTTCAATTCTTACCAGACCACAATTGCAATTTGTAAAGCTGCAGCCTGCAGCACAGTGCATTCAGAATCGACATGGCGCATCCGTAAAGCTGTCGTTTGTTCAATTTATTTCGATATTTGTTTTTCTAGTTTCATAAATCGAGAAATTTGCCGTAAGAAGAGGTTTAGTGCTGTAAGAAAATAAATAACATGGTTTCTTTTGGTAGGCTATCTCTCACAAACATTTGGAGAACATCTGTCTTATATTTGTTTTTTTTTCACTTATATTTAATCATACTTTGTAATGACATCTTTTGATAAAAAAAAAAGAAAGAAAATATACGCCGGTCACCTCCAGATAACAAAGGCATTGAAAGCAATTCATTTGGCCATTTACCAGCATAAATGCTATTTATTGGCCGTTATATTCGGACACATTTGTCAGACGGGACATTGACTTCCATGCCATCACCAGAAGTCTGACAGTAATTCAACGGAGTTCCTATTTAGAAGGTTTTAGCCTAATTAGTATCATTACGTTACAAAGACTAAAAACGCTCAAAAGTAGCGACTCGGATATGGAGCGTTTGCAACACTGATATCTTAATCGAGGCGTCGTCAAGAGGAAAATGGTCGACCAACTACTAATGGAGGCGACCGTCTAGTCGTTTATTGTAAGTTTCTCGTTTTGGTGTGGGTGTTTATGTGAGGTAGAATTAAATATGTGTCTAGTGTATCACCTGTGATGTTGTTGTGTGTGAAATAGGTTCGATAAAGTGGGAGTCGCCTGTTAATTAACGTTGCACCAACGAACCGCTGGAAGCGCTAGCCATTGTTACCGTGTTCATAGAACGTTGACCGAATCTTGGAAATTTTATTTTTAAGAAATTCCCTGAATTCAGACGTTTTGATTTCGCCATATGAACGTCTGTTTGCACTGTCAAGTGAATATTAGCAGTGCAGACCTGAAAATGAGGCCTTTGTGTGAGTAAATAGGCAACCGAATATATTTTCATATCGAGGTAAATGTCTTCAAAATGTGGTTCCCGGGGTTTGTAGGGTAGGGGGGTTGTATACCCCCCCTTTCTCTCTCTCTCTCTCTCTCTCTCTCTCTCTCTCTCTCTCTCTCTCTCTCTCTCTTTTTTGGGAAGGGGGAAGTAGTAGTTCAACCTTCTCTCTCTCTCTCTCTTTTGCTATTTGCGCGCAAGACAAAATCAATAAATCGTAGGATAAAAGCCTGGAAATGGAAAGGTTGCGCTTCTCTTTAGGCAATTCACAATCTATGTTTAGCCAACTTGATCGGTAGACTGATGATGATAGGATTAGGCCTAAGTTAATGTACTCTTAATTACTATTCTAAGAATTATGCTGAAATGAGCATCTGAATCTGAGAATTGTCGTAGTCATCTTTTTCGTGCCTCTTTGTAAGGTAAAGTCTCAGTTGTAGATTATGGAGCCTTTGTATATCAGCGGCCAGTTCCTCACACGTTCTTTAAAAATGGATATCAACTAACGTAAACTTTCCTCCCTAACCTAACCTACAAGCCGTGTCCTTACCTACTTACCTAACGGTGGGGGAGGGGCTGACGCCCCCTTGCAATCCCCCTTTCAGTGCCGTATTCTAATTTATCCACAATGATGCATACAGGTGGCCCCATCTTCTCCACTTGTAGTAATCAATATTATAAAAAAAACTAAAGAACAAAAAAGTAAATATTCATTCTCCCCCTACCAAACTATATAAGAATAATGCTAGTTTACTTGCCTTTCCAATATCCTTATTGTTTAACCGTTGTATTGCCTCTGGCATTTATCCTGTCATTTTTAAAATAGCGTGCGTTACTGTGCTACATAAGTCTGGTGATAAATCGGATGTCAATAACTATAGAGTCCTTTCAATGACGTCACTGGGAATCGCCGGCGGCCATGCTGGAGGACATACAAAGCGAAAACATAGCGGCTGCTACAGCGAATATGGACAATGAGAGCGACTTTGTCAAACAATCGTCGGGTGATGATAAGCGTTTTTACAAGCAGAAACTCGATCTAATTGATGGCCTAGATCCATACCAGATGCAGAATTCATTCAACTTATGGCACATGCAATTCAGATGCTTTTTAAACTTACAAAGGCAGAACATGAGTGGGCATACATTTCCTTTGAATAATCTGCTTCCAGAATTTGTTGTTTTTCCCTTTAATGCTTTTAAGTCCAAAATTAGATAAACACTGTAAATAAGATTCACTTTTTGTTCATGAAATGTTTATTATCACTTGGAAGGCATCACATGACAATGATAATATCTGCAATGAAAGATAGCATGATGAGAAATAAAATGGCATTTGCATCGGCAGTCAAAATAAATTCAATATGAAATTACACTGACACCTAATAGCATATATGGGTCAGTTAGTAAATTCACAGTATACACAGCCCGCTAATGAACCATTTGCTGCTAGCATATAATAGATAATAAAGTTTAGCTAAAGTCTATAGACAATAATACTGTACCATATACGCAGCGAGTAAATGAGCTGCCAAACTGAAACACTTGTTTGCTTACATTCTCACAAATGAGCGCCAATGTATAGATGACGCAATACACATAAATGAAATAGGATCCTATAATGCACATAATGTATAGTCGACACTACACATAAATGAAATAAGATCCTATAATGCACATGAATGAAATAGGATCATATAATAATTATAACATGTACAACAGATATGAATAGACAATCCTCTACCTCCTACCAAGTTTTTTTTGGGTACTAATAAGAAAACTCAAAAACAAAACTGAACATGGAGAGCAATATATGAAAACTACTTTATAAAAGCATATTAGCTATGTGGCTATGGAGCATAGCTGAATGAAAAATATAATATTAAGATAAATAAAGGGTAGAAAAGTTTGGTCTGCAAAAACGAATCAATACGTATTACAATCATAGTCAGTCAAGTAGGCAGGCTTCTTGCGCAGCCTCTGAGGACGATCCGGAAGGGCACTTGGGGGAGCTTGAAAGAAATTATCAGGAGAGGCATCAGGGTGTGCATCATGTAGTGCTGCGTCAGGTGCCTGTGGGTGGTGAACAGGTGTTATGGGAGTTTGAGGGGGTGATGTGGCATCTGTGGGAGATGTAGGCACAGGGTATGGCACTTCCAGTCGATCAGTAGAGTGTGGTTCTGTATCAGGTTCTGGTGGCGATGATGGGTGTTGAAGTGATTTCTCGTGCTGGGGAATTGGGTATCCAATGGTTAATCGTGGTCGTCTTGGAATAGCAGGGATGTATTTCCTCAAGAATTGTCTGTTGCGAAGGGTAGCCCTTCCAGAGCCATCGACCCTGACAATGTACTGATCGAATTGACGCACTTCAGACACAACGCTTGTTTTGTCCCATTTTAATGGGTTCGGGCCTGTCTGGTTTTGGATGCGGACGTTGTCGCCAACTCTCAATGGCGGGGGCCGCTTAGTGTGCTCGGTCTAGTACTCGGCCATTCTCATATGGCGATTCCGGAGTGCTTCCTCGCGTTGTGCGAGGGTGCTTCTCCAAGTGGGATGGGGGTTGTATTTTCCTGGCAAGATGGGGATGAAATCCTTAATGGGCCTTCCGAAGATACACATAGCTGGAGAAACTTTGGTTTCTTTGTCAGGGGTATTCCGGTATTGAAGGATGGCGCGCTGAAAGTCGTCGATGTTCAGGTTTCCTGTGGGCCCAGTGTTGTCGGTGAGGAGTCTTTTCGCTATTTTAACGCCAACCTCTGCCCTACAATTAGAATGGGGAAAATAGGTTGAGGAAAGACGATGGTCGACCCCCCAAGCCTGAAGGAAATCTTGAGTGATTTTTGCAGAGAACTCTGGGCCACCATCAGAAGAAAGCTCATCAGCGATTCCATATGTTGCGAATATCCTCCGTAGACTGTTGATGAGCCCAGTGGCACCATCTGCTGCGCGTTCGATGACAGGCCAATTTGAATACCTGTCCACTACAACGAGGTACTGTTGTCCTTTGTAGTGGAAAAAATTGGCACAAATATGCTGAAATAGATAGGCAGGAGGATTTTGTGGATGTGGGGGAAGGGCGGGTTGGGAAGGTGCAGTGCGGTTACAGTGATAACAGTTCATACGTGTGTCTTGGAGATCTTTAAGAGATGCCGGGCCAAAATACAGACGAATCTGCTCGTGCTGTCATCGAGGTGATTCCCTGGTGAGCCGCATGAAGGGCTTGGAGTACTTGGTTACGAAGGGTGGGGGGATCACAATTCTGTCTTTGTAGATGACTACACCGTCTACAGTATACAATTCGTGGCGGAACTTATGGTATTCGTGGGGATGCGGTGGTACGCCATTCTTAGCCTCGGGGATGCCATTTTCAATCAGTGAGATCAGATGT
This sequence comes from Palaemon carinicauda, assembly GCF_036898095.1. Lineage (NCBI taxonomy): Eukaryota > Metazoa > Arthropoda > Malacostraca > Decapoda > Palaemonidae > Palaemon > Palaemon carinicauda. The sequence continues at coordinate 74,577,435 of NC_090734.1, forward strand.
TGAAAGTCCGGGCAGCTGTTAGTTGCAGTTTGAACTTTGTCCCACGTCACTGAGCCGAGGGTTTGCAGGGATGTAACGTGTGCACACTGCAGGACAGAGTCGATATCATCCTTTATCTCATCACTGCAGGAGTGCATGGATGCGATGTCGTCCTGCAAACGTAGTTTCATTGGAGGACCATTGCCTGTGGGATGTCGTGAGAGCGTGTCGGCTGCTTTGTGTTTTGTGCCAGGAACATGGACCATTTCGAAGCGGTATCGTAGTGTCTTTTCTTTTAAGTTTCGAAGGCGAGCGTTGGAGATGTCTTCAAAAGATCGATCACCAAAGATTTTAAGTAGGGGCTTGTGGTCCACTGCGATGAAGAAGCTAGGGCATCCAAGGACGAAGAATCTGGTTTTGTTAAGGGCTTCCACTACAGCCAAGGCCTCTCCTTCAATGGGTGCATAACGAGACTCTGCTGGGTGTGTGAATCTACTCCCAATTAAGGAGGTTTTCCAGCCCGTTTTGCAGCAAAATGGCCGGGTTGGTGTGCATAGGCAGTGTTTTTGGGTGAGTCAGAACCCAATGCCTGATTTGGACCAGTCGGTAGCAAGGCATGTTGGTTTTTCTTTATCGTAGATCTGAACGCCCCTCTTGATTTCGTCGATTATGTGATCTTTAGATTCCTCAAAAAGGGTGTCCATGTGTCTGTCCCAACAGAAAGGGTTGCCAGGGCGCAAACAGTTACGAAACGGGGTCATGCGTTTGGTCATAGAGAAGGCATAAGAGACTTGATTGATGAGGCCAAACCAGGAGCGCACATCGGTTATGTTTTTTGGTGTGGGGAAATCGCGTATTGCAGACAAATATTTCTCACATGGCCGGACGCAATCTGGTGTGATTTTAAACCCCGCAAACTGGACAGTGTTAGCTGAAAAAACAAACTTGTCAGGATTTAAAATGATACCATTATGACCACAAATATCTAACCATTGTACTGTCTGGAAGAAACTCTCCTCTATGTTGTCTGCCCAGAGCAACGTGTCATCGATGCACTTGGTTTTGTTCGGGATATGACCGACCAGTTCGTCGTATCGTCTGGAATAGCCGTCACCAGAAGCTATGTATCCCTGTAGCGGCCCCATGGTGTGATGAATGTTGTTAGGTGACGGTCTTCGGGCCGTAGCGGTACGCTGTGGTATCCATTCCAGGCATCTAAGACGGTTTTACGTTTACCTGCTGGCACTGCACGAGCTTGATGGAAAGGGGATGGTGTGTGGTGTGTTTCGCGAGTGGCATGGAGGTTGAGGGCTTGCAGATCTACTGTGCGACGTGGTTTACCATTCTTCTTGGCGCAAACTACCATACGGCTCATCCATGTGACAGGCTCGCCTATGGGCACCTGTTCGAGGACTCCTAGGTTCACATCCTGGTCCAGTCCTTGTTTTACCTCATCCTGCCAGTGAAGGGGAACGGGTATAGGGGTATGTACCGCTACTGGTTCAGCATGTGGATCAATCATTAATTTTAACGGGGGTCCTGACATCATGGGTAGCTTTTGGTGTTCACATGTATTAAAAGTGCTGGATGCGTAGTGCTCTAGGAGGAACTTGTGCAACTTCTCTCTATTAGCCTCCGTTGCAGCGAATGGTAACTTTTGGGGTGGTGGTGGGGGGAGTTGTCTCTGGGGGCACGAGCATTCCTCTGTCTGAATATTAGTCGATGATGTTTCCTGTGTCGCTTCGCCAATGCAGGGGAAGGTGGAAGAGATTATACCTAAGGCGATGCAGCCCTCTTTGCTCAAGTAAATCTTGTCAGAGTTGTCGGTGACATAGGTGATTTGTCTGGTTTCAACCAATTTACCCCTGTTGTTGGTACCTGTAAAGCGAAGAATAACGGCTCCTAGAATATTTATGCCTTTACTGTTGGCAGCTTTCATGGAGATATTAACTGGAATCAGATCAGAATGCTTGATGTGAAGTTTATTCAGAGCATGGATACCTGCCAGACAACTCTGACAGCCTGTGTCTGCCATTACTCGAGCCACTGCTGCTTTCGGTGGGGCGTGAAGTTTGAAGCCGAAGTGGGAATAGTCTTCTGTGGAAGTGGATATTTTGAGGTTAATGAATGGTTGGGGCCCAGAGGGCCTTTTAATCCATGATTTTGACATAGCGTCATACTGAGGGTGATCAAGTGTAATGGATGAGTTGTTATATGTGGTGACAGAACAAAGTTCATTAAACACAGCATTATCTTCATGTTGGATTGCAGCATGTGATTGTATTCCACTTGCCTGAGGTGATTTCTTCCTGCAAACTGGAGCAAAATGGTGTAATTTATTGCAAGAAAGGCATGTTTTATCAAATGCAGGGCATTCTGATTTTCTGAGACTTGCAGGGGACTTTCTGCCTGGTACAATCTTTCTATCCGAAGATAGCTACCTGGACATAAGAAATGTTTATCAACTAGTAAGGCCGGGTAGTTGCAGACGATGCTTTCGGATTTGTTTATCTGGAGGTATTTGTACACGAAAATACATAAAGAATGTTTGTATAGTGTTTCAATGTTCACTTATCTATTGAATATATCACTATTACAGTAGAAGACGCGTGGGTGGATGTATGATAGAGGCCACCTGTATGTATAGTGACGGTTGACAAAGACTAGGGCCGTTCAAGGGCATGGCTCGTAGGTTTGGTTAGAGGGGTGTGAAATTAGTTAGTATCCCTTTTTTATGCACGTTTGGGGGAGCTGACTACTCATATATAATGGCCCCGACCTGTATCGATAGGCCCCTATTACTGATAATCATAATAGACCTATCACTGTATCAAGTCACAAATGTTGACATGCGACCTGTGGGTTTGAATGACTGCACAGACATTGAAGAAAAAAAATTCTCATTCCTACACATTATTATTATTATTATTATTATTATTATTATTATTATTATTATTATTATTATTATTATTACTTGCTAAGCTACACCCCTAGTTGGAAATGCAGGATGCTAAAAGCCTAGGGGCTCCCATATTGAAAATACCCTAGTGAGGATAGGGAGCAAGGAAAAATAGAATATTTTGAGAACAGAAACATTAAGATAAATATTGCCTATATAAACAAAACAGGAGTAAGAGAAATAAGATAGTGTGCCCTGGTGTACCTTCAATCAAGAGAACTCTACTCCAAGATAGTGGAGGACCATGGTACAGAGGCTATGGCACTACCCAAGAATAGAGAATATTGAAGAAAAATATTGTAGATAACCCATTTCAGAATTCTGCGATATTGGGGTAAAAATGTGTAATTTTCACTTTTTTTACTTTTCCCGACTTAAATACATATCTGGTTGCCAGACATAGAAACAATTTTTGCGTCACATTGAGTTGGTATAGAATTTGAGCCCCATATATAGTATAATCATAATCATGAATAATATTGTATCTAACCCATTTCAGAATTCTGCGATATTGGGGGTAAAAATGTGTAATTTTAACTTTTTTTACTTTTCTCGACTTAAATACATATCTGGTTGCCAGACATAGAAACAATTTTTGTGTCACATTGAGTTGGTATAGAATTTGAGTCCCATACATAGTATAATCAGAATCATGAATAATATTGTATCTAACCCATTTCAGAATTCAGCGATAGAGGGGTAAAAATGGGTAATTTTCACTTTTTTTACTTTTCTCAACTTAAATACATATCTGGTTGCCAGAGATAGAAACAATTTTTGCGTCACATTGAGTTGGTATAGAATTTGAGCCCCATACATAGAATAATCAGAATCATGAATAATATTGTATCTAACCCATTTCAGAATTCTGCGATATTGGGGTAAAAATGTGTAATTTTCACTTTTTTTACTTTTCTCGACTGAAATATATATCTGGTTGCCAGACATAGAAACAATTTTTGCGTCACATTGAGTTGGTATAGAATTTAAGCCTCATATGTAGTATAATCAGAATCATGAATAATATTATATCTAACCCATTTCAGAATTCGGCGATAGAGGGGTAAAAATGGGTAATTTTCACTTTTTTTACTTTTCTCGACTGAAATACATAGCTGGTTGCCAGACATAGAAACAATTTTTGCGTCACATTGAGTTGGTATAGAATTTGAGCCCCATAAATAGTATAATTAGAATCATGAATAGTATTGTATCTAACCCATTTCAGAATTCGGCGATAGAGGGGTAAAAATGGGTAATTTTCACTTTGTTCCGTAACCGAAATACAAACCACGCTATTTACAAAGGGTATTACTTTTAGCGTAGCTGAAATGGCGAGCCATTAGAATTTAACGAGGGTGTATTACCCCCGCGCTAGTTAGCGGGGGGTAGGGGAGTGGTAGCTAGCTACCCCTCCTCCCCCTCACACACAGGTGAATACCCACTTTCACTTTTGGCTCGGACTGTGACAGACGTCTCTGTCTTGGTCCTCGCTTGGCAGCCATTGTCTGTTTTGTCTTTACTTAATCGCTTACTTTTCATTTACTCAATATATATGGAAACATGTTTTCATGTTTGTATATATATTTGAGTATAGAAATAAGTAAGTTTCCTTTTCAGATGTGTGTGTGTAGTGTACGATATCTACGTGGAGGCCTCGGCAGTTAGGCCACCACAGCATATTTTTATGGGTGGCGATCGAGTTTGACTTATGTCTTTCTCTCTCTCTCTCTCTCTTGAGGTCGTTCACCCTTTTACTACGTGTTACTACGCCCTTGTAGCCTAGCTTCCTTTCCGTGTGGGGGGTTGCTACGCCGTACGTTTGTCTCAATTAGTTATGAATCTAATTGTAGTTGTTTTTTGTTTTTCAGCTTGTAGAACGATTCCTTTCGGGGTTTTCGTTCGTTCTTTAGTGTTCATTCATTTTTAAATTACATAATTACATAGTTACATAATTATAATTGTTATAATTCTGTTTTGGTTACAGCTCTCCTTCCGCGAGTGTAAGTGGTTGTGAGGGCACGTGCCTGTTGTGTAATTCTTGTTCCTTTCCCTCGGGATTCCTCTTCGGAGCCTTCCCAGGGGAATGAATGTGTACTAATATTATTTGTTTTATTTTTTTACAGTTGCCGATCTAGTTCGTTTCTGTAATATAGCAACGGTGTGAGCTGTCTGGTTGAGTCCTGGGGATTCGGCTGTTGCTGCCTCCCCCCTTGTATTTTCGTCAGGGGCGTGTCTCCTTCTACTGGTAGTACTCCCGTGACGACGGACAGCTCTCCAGTTCATTTTAAAACACTCAGGAGGCTTGCCTCCTTGGGCGGATAACTTTCCTTCCTAGGGAAGTTTTTCCTGTCCAGGCTTGAGTTTTTCCCCTTTTGGGGGGTTCTTCTCTTGCCTTTTTTTCGTGCGACTATGCTCTTAGTGCTGAGCGGTCGCACCTGCAGTTTCGCTCAAGGGGCTGGGCAACTGCAGGAGCTCCTCTTCGGAGGATTGCTCTTTTTAGGTCACTGGCTGACCAGTCTCTTCCACAAAATGTTTCTCTTTCGTTTGCGAGAGAGTACACTCATAGAGACTCCTCTTCGGAGGTTTCTTCTGTTGCTGTTGCTGTTGGCCTCCCTCGCCGTAAGGCCCACCGTCCCCCTCGTCGTAAGGGCCTCTCATCTCCCTATAAGGGTGCTTGAGGCGCCTTTTTGGATCTCCGTTTGCAGCCTACAACTCCTTTTTCTCGATCTTCCGCCTTGGTGCAGATGGACAGCAGAGTGATCTCATCTTCCGACGGGCAACGGTCTTCCCGACGGACAACGGTCTTCCCGACGGACAGCGGTCTTCCGACGGACATCAGTCTCCCGGCGGACAACGATCTCTTCGGGGCAAAGGGTTGCCCCCACGGGGGTTCTTCCCTTGCGTGTCAGGGTTTCCCTGCGCACCCTTCTGCTCATCAGCGCTCTCCTGTTCGTCAGCGCTTTCAAGATGATCTTCCCTGCGGTTCCTGTTGGTTCCTGTTACGTGCCCTATGCGCCCACGTTCGCCCTCGCGATCTAGAACTTCGGTTCAGGTCGGGGTCAAGGACTCTTCTTTGTGCAGGCTTCCACGCGTAGCCTTCTGCTCGTCAGCGATCATCAGCTCGCCAGCGATCATCAGCCCGCCAGCGATCATCAGCTCGCCAGCGATCTCCGGATCGCCCACGTGTGTTACAGCCGGCACGCCAACGTTCTCCAACACTTCTGAAGGAAATTGGTTCGCCAACTACTGGCTCACCTGCGCATGCTGATCGCCATCGCGCGACCCTCAACTGCGGATGCTGATCGCCATCGCGCGACCCTCAACTGCGGATGCTGATCGCCATCGCGCGACCCTCAACTGCGGATGCTGATCGCCATCGCGCGACCCTCAGACTGCGGATGCTGATCGCACTCGCGCGACCCTCAGACTGCGGATGCTGGTCGCCATCGCGCGACCCTCAACTGCGGATGCTGATCGCCATCGCGCGACCCTCAACTGCGGATGCTGATCGCCATCGCGCGACCCTCAACTGCGGATGCTGATCGCCATCGCGCGACCCTCAACTGCGGATGCTGATCGCCATCGCGCGACCCTCAACTGCGGATGCTGATCGCCATCGCGCGACCGCACACCTGCGGATGCTGATCACCATCGCTCAACCCTGCGCATGCTGATCGCCATCGCGCGACCCTCAACTGCGGATGCTGATCGCCATCGCGCGACCCTCAACTGCGGATGCTGATCGCCATCGCACGACCCTCACCTGCGGATGCTGATCGCCATCGCGCGACCCTCAACTGCGGATGCTGATCGCCATCGCGCGACCCTCAACTGCGGATGCTGATTGCCATCGCACGACCCTCAACTGCGGATGCTGATCGCCATCGCACGACCCTCAACTGCGGATGCTGATCGCCATCGCGCGACCGCACACCTGCGGATGCTGATCACCATCGCTCAACCCTGCGCATGCTGATCACCATCGCTCAACCCTGCGCATGCTGATCACCATCGCTCAACCCTGCGCATGCTGATCACCATCGCGCGACCCTCAACTGCGTATGCTGTTCGCCATCACGCGATCGCCTACCTGCAGATGCTGTTCGCTATCGCGCGACTGCCAACCTGCGCATGCTGATCGCCATCGCGCGACCCTGGCATGCTGATCACCATCACGCGACTCTGCGCATACTGATCACCATCGCGCGACCCGGCGCATGCTGATCACTGCTCGCGATCGCTCACCTTCGCATACTGCTCGCCAACGCACGATCGCTCACCTGCGCATACTGCTCGACCATCGCGTCGGCATAACACAACGCGCCATCGCCAACCTGCGCGTTAGCGCTCACCAGCTCACCACCGATCGCTTGTTGATCCATATCGCCAGCGGTCCTCCTCGCCCACGCGGCAGCGCGTTTCCTTGCGTTTGCCGCCTCGGACTCGCTCTCATCCACCTGCCCACCCTCACAACCGCTCGCCTGCGCGACTGCTCGCCCGTGCAACCGCGCGACCGCTCGCCCGTGCAATCGCGCGACCACATGCCTGCACGTCTACGCTCATGCTCTCCAATGTTCGCCCACGCGCGAACCAACGGTTTTTTCCATCGCGCAGACGGATGGTGTTCCGTCGCGCGAACCTACAGTGTTTCTTCGCACAAATGTCGGCTTATTTCTTGCAGTATCCATTGCTCGTCTATGGGTTATCGCTCGCCGACTACCAGGAATTCCCGTCGCGCGAGCTCCAGGGCAATTGCGACCACAATTCCCAATGGGGTTTTCGCAGCATGACCAGCCTGGCGAGTTCTTCTGGAGCGTATTTCCAGAACACTGCCTCACCCCGTAAACACAGAGCATGGCACTTGCAAGAATAGGAGAAACTTAAGGGAGATCTGAGCAACACTCCTCTATTCCTGAACCTGGGTTAGCCCTTCCCCGTCATTCCCTGGAAGGATTTTTGGCGGGGGGGGCCTTTCCGTTCGAGATTTCTCCATCGGACAAGGGGTGACTGCTTACCTCTTCCTCTGGGAGCTTACCAGGTTCTTTCCCTCCTTGGTTACGGCCCGAGGTTTGGTTCAAGGAAGCTACAGGAAGATCAAGGGTACTTTCCTCCTCTCGAGCTCAGGCACCTTGGCCTTTCGTCGTTAAGTATCTAACTTGCGGACAAGCTCAATGTTGTACCATCTGGACGCGCTGACTGAGGGCTTCCTTCGGGTGTCTCATCTGTGGAGGTCGACGACCTCAGACACCCTTCCATCCTTGAGAAGAGTTTGTTTGTGCCCAAGGACGGAGTAAATCGACTTCCGGTTTCACTCCTCCAAGGCGCTCTCTTCCAGACTCTGCAGGACTCCAGCGCCCTTTTCTTTCAACCACGTCGGCCTAAGTTATCGGCTACGACAACTGGGACAAGGTGTCCAATTGCAGTTTCCTCCTGTCAGGAACAGATGGCACGGGAGACTCCCCCGGGGGGGCATAGTCCTAAAAGGAGTTCACGAACTCTAGGATTGCAGGTTTTTCGCTGGGAGGATGCTTAAGGTTACTCATCCGAATGACAGCTTCCCGATGCCCATTCCCGCACAATCTCTGTGAGTAGCCAAGGATATCGCGCCTGCCGTCTCTGTCAGCGAATTCAGTGTCTCTGAACCTCTATGCCATAGCGTCAGCAGAGTTGCCCGGTTGGGCAGAATGATCCATACCTTAGGCGAAGGTCTTCCTTAGGATCATCGACGGCTTCACCCCCGGCCCCCTCAGTCGATCCTTTCTTGTAAGGAAGGATCTGAGAGGGGATGTCCATAGTCGACCTCTCAGCCCTGATCAAGTTTGTCGAACAAACTTCGGCCAGCGTAGACCAGCAGAATCGATCAGACTGGTAACGAGGCGACAGGACTCCTTAAACCCTGGATCGGAAGGACGGGTACTTTCAGTTTCCATTCCATCCATCTTCCAGGGTGCTCGTCGAATTCAGCCTAGACTGCAAGTATTCCTGCTTATGATGCAGTGTGGCTATCCCGCCGTGGCATAGCAGGTTTGTTTCCCCAGAGAACTCTCCCTGCCTTCCTCTTGGCCGCTCAGGTGCAGGCTTCCGCCTCCTCTGCTGTTTGGAGGGCTGGTCAACTCCGGTAGGCTCGGGTTTCGACCTTCTTCAGCGCCGGGACAAGCTTCCGGATGCTTACCATGAGTGTGGGCTCATGGTATTTTGCTTGGAGCCTTCTCTTCCTCTGCCTCAACATCTGGAGTATCTGGCCATGATATTGAGTCAACCGCCTTACCACATTGGAAACCCCGCTTCTCGTCCGTCCAGCGAGGTTAAGCAACGTCGGTACTTGGATGGGTGACCACCTGGGGACGCCAGATTCTGTTACCACATCCTCCGAGCCTTCCTTTCGGTTGACTGTGGCAAGACTGAGGAGAGTCGCAGTACCTGTTCTCAGTCAAGCAGAGCTTTCAGCCCTACCTTGGAACGTTTCCTAGTTCTTCTTTCCTCATTGACCCGTCTATAGTCCGAACGGTCGCCTCAGGATAAGTTCCATGTGGGGCGATCCAAGTTCCGGTGGCTTCAGGCAATGTTTAACCGGACTCCCTGGCCCTATGGGACCAGCAGAACTATTAGACCTGCAATGGGTGTTGACCTATGGAGCCTCTTGATGGTAGTGGATATTCTCGTCCTTTCCCCACATTCTTGATGCGGTTCTCGGACTCGTCAAAGGAAGGGGGGGGGCATGTTCCGGTCCAGGCCTATGGTCAAGACCTGAAGGATACCTCTCCATCATTCAGGCAGGCTTAGGGGCCTTAGTCTGGCCCCTCTTCAGATCCTACAGCTCCTGCCGAGTCGCCCCGTTGCGCGTCGACTTCATTCTAACCAGCAGGGGACGCATTTTCACACCTTCACATCTTGCAGTAGAGATACCGGGATGATTGAGATTCTCTCAATACCACCATCGGCTCTCTCATTCCAGGCAGGGGAATGTTTCTCTCAGACTATCCGAGCAGAGCCTCATAGAGAGAGTGTACCTAGGGGTCTTTGACCTTGGGTAACCAGCAAGTGCTGGTCTGGGGGACCTGATCGCGACAGCTTGGAACCTCAAGCTTCCGCTAGTCTTCCCCCCAGTCTCAGACCCCGAGACTCTGGCAAGATGCATTCCGGTGATGGTGGGACAACTTCGATGCCTCCGTCTTCCCTCCTTTTTGTCTGCGGACAATGGGTCTCAACAAGACCAGGTTGTCTGTCAACCTTTCAATGGGAGAGCTCCACTGGGACTATGCGCAGAACGGTTTCTGGACCCTCTGCTTCCCCTGACAGAACTCCCGGGAGAGCTTCTCCCACGGCGCAGACTACTCAAGCAACCACACTGCGACATCTCTCCCGAACTGGGGCGTCGCTTCGGCTTCATGCCTGGAGACACTACGCTTCCTCCTCTAGAAGAGACAACCCGCTACAGTCGCGGTACGGAGGTCGCGTCATCTGCGATAGTCATCCACAGGGGTCTCCCAGGCAAAGTGAAGAGTCTAAGGTGGTTGATGCCGTGGGAGATATACCTCTTCCCTTGAGGCCTCTTCTCCAGCAATAACGGTCTTATTGCCTTTCGGCGGGAGGAACTCCTTTCCGCTCTCGGCAATGAAGCCTGTCGCTCAGCCTTTCCCTGACCTTCAGGCTTAAAGGAATAACTTTTTCCTGCCCGCTGGATCTATCCTCGCTCATGCGAAGCTACAATCGTCCCTGCCCTAGTCGGAGGAAGACCTCCAACTTGGAGCATGGCTCGGACTTTTAGTCCTTTAAGAGATCTTCTCAAGACCCTTTTACGACAGGCCTCGGATTGTATTCCGCCTTGGGTCTTCTGCTCACTCTGGCCACGGCCAGTGTGTAAGCAATCTTCTTGGTCTCTTACTACTCCCCCCTTTCTAAGGAAGAGGGGAAGGCAACATTCAGGCTCGCTCCTGAGTTGTTGGCTAGACTCAGAATCTGAGGGTCCCGGCCCTTCGGTCCGATTCATTCAAGATTTCGAGTCTCCATTCTGTGTCTGATGTCCCAAGACCTTCTCTTTCTTGCCAGTAAGGAATCGAGAGGTTAGCGCTGGGAACAGCTGCAGTTTGTCCTCAGTTGCAGCCGATTTGGGAACACAAGGAGGACATGGAGGGAGAGTCACCAGTATACCTCTTCAGCCCGGACTCAAGGACATTCATCTCGACCTGTCTTCAGACCCTCCCCCGTCACGTTGCCCTACAGCACGATGTTGGATACATCGCAACGTCCCTCGCCTTCGAGTAATACTACTCTGTGACGCAGGTGCTACAAGCTGGAGTCTGGAAGCGTCTGATGACCTTCGCAGCCCGCTTCCTGCAGGGCGTGACCCACAGGAGTCTCGATACGTTTTCTATCGCTCTGTGGTGGCTACACAACAGCTGGTCTAACCTCAGGCTCCTTTTTGGACAGGTAGCAGAGGGTTGAGGGCATTGTTATCAGGTTTTAGTCTGCATGAACTAAAGAAGTATGTCTGGCCCTTACTTCTTTCTTCATCATCCCCTCTACGGGGAAGCAGCATCCTGGTCTCTGCATAGCTGACCTCGAACCTCTGCAGGTAAACCATGCTTCCTTGTGTTCCGAGTATTGAGTCAATACTGTCGCGTCCCCCATACCCTGACGAGGTGGTATTGGGAACGTCCTAACCCAGAGTTCCTTCTGGAACTCCAGGTCAACTGCCTAGGACGGGTCACACTTCTTCCTTCACACACAAGCTTACGTAGGCCACATGGTTCCTTGCGGAGCAAGGAACTTGTGAGGTGCAGGGACTCCTTTTCTCGAGTGCGACTCACTCGGATTCTGAGTCCCCGGGTAAAGCCAAAGCCAGTATGGCTGGGGACTTTCCACCCTTCCTAAGGGATAAGTCACCCTTTGTAAATAGCGTGGTTTGTATTTCGGTTACGGAACAAATGACAAATTCGAAGATAATTTGTATTTTTCCTAACCATACAAACCTTAGCTATTTACACATATTTGCCCGCCAGCCCTGTCCCCCAAGACAAGTCCTACCTCTAAGTGAAAGTGAGTATTCACCTGTGTGTGAGGGGGAGGAGGGGTAGCTAGCTACCACTCCCCTACCCCCCCGCTAACTAGCGTGGGGGTAATACACCCTCGTTAAATTCTAATGGCTCGCCATTTCAGCTACGCTAAAAGTAATACCCTTTGTAAATAGCTAAGGTTTGTATGGTTAGGAAAAATACAAATTATCTTCGAATTTGTCATTTTTTTACTTTTTTCGACTGAAATACATATCTGGTTGCCAGACATAGAAACAATTTTTGCGCCACATTGAGTTGGTATAGAATTTGAGCCCCATACATAGTATAATCAAAATCATGAATAATATTGTATCTAACCCATTTCAGAATTCTGCGATAGAGTGGTAAAAATGGGTAATTTTCACTTTTTTGACTTTTCTCGACTGAAATACATATCTGGTTGCCAGACATAGAAACAATTTTTGCGCCACATTGAGTTGGTATAGAATTTGAGCCCCATACATAGTATAATCAAAATCATGAATAATATTGTATCTAACCCATTTCAGAATTCTGCAATAGAGGGGTAAAAATGGGTAATTTTCACTTTTTTTACTTTTCTCGACTGAAATACATAGCTGGTTGCCAGACATAGAAACAATTTTTGCGTCACATTAAGTTGGTATAGAATTTGAGCCCCATATGTATAGGGCTCAAATTCTATACCAACTCAATGTGACGCAAAAATTGTTTCTATGTCTGGCGACCAGATATGATTTCAGTCGTGAAAAGTAAAAAAAGTGAAAATTACCCGTTTTTATCGCTCTATCGCAGAATTCTGAAATGGGTTAGATACAATATTATTCATGATTCTGATTATACTATGTATGGGGATCAAATTCTATACCAACTCAATGTGACGCAAAAATTGTTTCTATGTCTGGCAACCAGCTATGTATTTCAGTCGAGAAAAGTAAAAAAAGTGAAAATTACCCATTTTTACCCCTCTATCACAGAATTTTGAAATGGGTTAGATACAATATTATTTATGATTCTGATTATACTATGTATGGGGATCAAATTCTATACCAACTCAATGTGACGCAAAAATTGTTTCTATGTCTGGCAACCAGATATGATTTCAGTCGTGAAAAGTAAAAAAAGTGAAAATTACCCGTTTTTATCGCTCTATCGCAGAATTCTGAAATGGGTTATCTACAATATTATTCATGATTCTGATTATACTATGTATGGGGCTCAAATTCTATACCAACTCAATGTGACGCAAAAATTGTTTCTATCTCTGGCAACCAGATATGATTTCAGTCGTGAAAAGTAAAAAAAGTGAAAATTACCCGTTTTTATCGCTCTATCGCAGAATTCTGAAATGGGTTATCTACAATATTATTCATGATTCTGATTATACTATGTATGGGGATCAAATTCTATACCAACTCAATGTGACGCAAAAATTGTTTCTATGTCTGGCAACCAGCTATGTATTTCCGTCGAGAAAAGTCAAAAAAGTGAAAATTACCCATTTTTACCCCTCTATCGCCGAATTCTGAAATGGGTTAGATACAATATTATTCATGATTCTTATTATACTATATATGGGGCTCGAATTCTATACCAACTCAATGTGACGCAAAAATTGTTTCTATGTCTGGCAACCAGATATGTATTTAAGTCGAGAAAAGTAAAAAAAAGTGAAAATTACCCATTTTTACCCCTCTATCGCTGAATTATAAAATGGGTTAGATACAATATTATTCATGATTCTGATTATACTATGTATGGGGCTCGAATTCTATACCAACTCAATGTGACGCAAAAATTGTTTCTATCTCTGGCAACCAGATATATATTTCAGTCGAGAAAAGTCAAAAAAGTGAAAATTACCCATTTTTACCCCTCTATCGCAGAATTCTGAAATGGGTTAGATACAATATTATTCATGATTCTGATTATACTATGTATGGGGATCAAATTCTATACCAACTCAATGTGACGCAAAAATTGTTTCTGTCTGGCAACCAGATATGTATTTAAGTCGAGAAAAGTAAAAAAAAAGTGAAAATTACCCATTTTTACCCCTCTATCGCTGAATTATAAAATGGGTTAGATACAATATTATTCATGATTCTGATTATACTATGTATGGGGATCAAATTCTATACCAACTCAATGTGACGCAAAAATTGTTTCTGTCTGGCAACCAGATATGTATTTCAGTCGAGAAAAGTCAAAAAAGTGAAATTTACCCATATTTACCCCTCTATCACAGATTTCTGAAATGGGTTAGATATAATATTATTCATGATTCTAATTATACTATGTATGGGGCTCAAATTCTATACCAACTCAATATGTCGCATATATTGTTTCTATGTCTGGCAACCAGATATATATTTAAGTAAAGAAAAGTCAAAAAACTGAAAATTACCCATTTTTACCCCTCAATCTGCTCAAAACTACACATTGTTCTAGAAGTTTTATTTCACCTGTGACCAAGAAAATAAAACTATTGTTCTCTAGTCTTGGGTAGTGCCCTAGCCTCTGTACCATGGTCTTCTACTGTCTTGGGTTAGAGTTCTCTTCATCTTGTTTTGTTAAAGTTTTTATAGTTTATATAGGAAATATTTATTTTAATGTTGTTATTGTTCTTAAAATATTCTATTTATTCTTTTTCCCTATCCTCACTGGGTTGCTTTCCCTGTTGGAGCCTTTGGGCTTATAACTTATCCTGCTTTTCTAACTATGGCTGTAGCTTAGCAAATAATAATAATAATAATAATAATTATTATTATTATTATTATTATTATTATTATTATTATTATTATTGTTATTATTGAAAAAGGCAAAAACTTGAAAATGACAAAATTTATCGCCCAACCACCAGGCCTGCTTCCGGATGCAACATGCTGCCAAAATTTCATTCTTATTGTTTTTAATTGGCTTTCATTCTTTTTTTTATTCCACATTGTAAGCAAATCTAGGAATGAGATTCTTTTTTTTTCAATATCTGTGCAGTCATTTAATTAAATGCCCACAGTTCATTTATCAACATTTGTGACTGATACAGTGATAGGTGTATTAGTATTTTGATTCGATTTTAAGATGAGTAATCTTTGTGCAAACAATATTTCCCTTAACCATTAACAAGTCTGAATGAAAAGGCATAGTGACAGTGTTGCAAGATGGGCGAGACTAAATATCCCTATTTTGGTCTTTCAAAATTGGTTCATGGCTATCTCCTGAACTTGAGGTACATTCAACAATAGGAATACAGTGGGCCTATAGCATAATAGAAATCTAGATACAAAACAAATATTTGTGAAGAAAAGGTTACGAATTTACTAAAAGAAAAACTTCCTATTTCTTTGAAAACCAATTTTCTTTTTTTCGTTAGTGTGATGGAAGAAAAATAATATTTGATGATGAGCGAGGATGGATATTTTAGAAAATATATATAAAGTTATGAAAAACAGACGTACATAATGTATTGAATGCATGCCGATAACATAATTTTAATTATTTGTGGAGAAAATTCCAAATAAATAGTAAAATTATCTAACATGAAAACTGATTCTGTTGTTTTCAAGCTTATTTATTGTCTAATAGGAATTCTTTGGGTCGGATTAAAAGCTTCGTTAATCCTTTGTTTGCCGGGAGGGATAATAGTTAATCTGCAACAACAAAATAGTTAAACTGTCGATCTACTCCCACTACCATTTGTTCAGAATTCGTGCCCTCATTAACAGAAACAATCTTTTTGCTATTTGTTATAGATTTTGTGTCTTCCCAATTTCATTTTACATATATCCTGCTTTTCATAAATATGAAACCTTCGAATAAAATTTGGTTAAAATTTCCCAATTGATTTTAGTATTATTTTTCCCTTTTTACCCTCTTGGACTCAAAATTTCCAAAAAACGTTAATTTTCCTCCAACTGGCCACATTATGACTATCAGTGGTTAGGGCTTTATATGCACCAGAGTATTAGTACCCTCATTAATAGAACCAACTTTTCTACTATTTGTTAGAGATTTTGTAGCTTCTCCCATTTAAATATCGTGCTTTACATAAATGCGAAACCGAGTAAACTTTTCCTGTTGATTTCGAAGTTTTCTTCTCATTTTCCTAAAACAGGGAAATTTTCCTCTATTCTGTTTTAATGTTAATATTTTATTTTAATTGTTCATTACTTAAGTCGTTTTTTTCCTTATTTCCTTACTAGGATCCTATCGAGACACTATACTATAACATCGTCTGTTATTATTACCAGGCCTTACTAATCGAGAAAGTTATTTACTGCTAGCCGAACATAACGCTATCCTCGGGTAGCTATCTCCGGGTAGAAAGATTTCAGTCTTTCTGCCATGCCCTGTTTTACCACAATAAGAGCAACTCACATCAGAAGCAGGTTTATTTAAGTCATGTTTCACAATCCTGGTTCGGTTAAATTTTTTGTACGAACTTGAGGCATCGGTGCTTGGGGATTCCGTGAATAAAGACGCAGAGCGTTTACCGGCTTCTTTTCTTTCTACAAATCTAAAAACTTCTTCTAGTGTCATGTTTTGATTTGTGTTACTCAACAGGTCAAGTTGTATCTCCTGGTCTTCAATGCCTCTGATAAGGATCTCCTGAATTATTGGCTCGGTATAATTCACTTCACTATCGCAGGAAGGGCAATCTAGAAGGAATTTACATATACCAGCTTGCCCCCTTAATCTGGCTCCAAGTGCTCAGATGGGTTTGTCTCTATCTTGCCTTATATTATGGAGTGTGACCCGTGCCACCATTACATTTTCTTCACGTACGGCTAGGGCTCGAATGGCAGCAATGACTTCGGCAATAGGTTTTGCGAGGAGGCTGCCTCCAGCAGCTCTAGTCACATCTTTACGCAATTGATCTTCACAACACTAGCAGCTGAACAATAGCTTCTTGCCCATTAATGGCTGTGGTATTTACATATTCATCCCACCTTATTAAAAAATATGACCTTTCTTCAGTGGTTCCTGCGGCAGTGATGGTAGGCCTCTTAACCTTTTCCACTTGTGCATGTTGCGCTGCAGCACCTGGTCGAGCAGCAGCTGTGTGGTTTATGCAATGGCCGGTCAGTAGGGCAGTAACAATGACGTCAGACAGGTCGGGGGTCACATAATTGCAATTGTCGATGGGGCATTGTACAGCAGGCATTGTAATGTAGCAAGATCACTGATATTATAAATAAGATTCACTTTTTGTTCATGAAATGTTTATTATCACTTGGAAGGCATCACATGACAATGATAATATCTGCAATGAAAGATAGCATGATGAGAAATAAAATGGCATTTGCATCGGCAGTCAAAATAAATTCAATATGAAATTACACTGACACCTAATAGCATATATGGGTCAGTTAGTAAATTCACAGTATACACAGCCCGCTAATGAACCATTTGCTGCTAGCATATAATAGATAATAAAGTTTAGCTAAAGTCTATAGACAATAATACTGTACCATATACGCAGCGAGTAAATGAGCTGCCAAACTGAAACACTTGTTTGCTTACATTCTCACAAATGAGCGCCAATGTATAGATGACGCAATACACATAAATGAAATAGGATCCTATAATGCACATAATGTATAGACGACACAATACACATAAATGAAATAGGATCCTATAATGCACATGAATGAAATAGGATCATATGATAATTATAACATGTACAACAGATATGAATAGACAATCCTCTACACTGGGCCAATGAAGAGAGTGTTTATAATTATAAAGCTAATATTGATCATTTAGCCTAACCTTGTGTATTATAATTTTTGATTGTCAAAATGTATGTAAAAGTTTTGCATTATAATGTCAAATCTTTATTAGTTCATGCCTAACCATTGTGTTTGTGTTTGGTTACAAATGCTATATTTTAAATATTAAACTTAGCCGGTGAATATATAAATAGCTGACGTCTCCGACGGTCGACAGATTCCAAAAACTCGCGAGCGATCGCCATGAAGGTTGTCGGGTGTGCCCACCAGCGCCGACTATCGGCCAGATACCGCATATACTTCTCAACCAAAGCAGTTCTTCTCTGTCGTTGGTCCAGACAACATTGGTTCCGCCCGCGCTTGACCTCAAGTTTTCTACCGATTGGTGAAGTACTTGGTTTTGGTTTTATTGCTTTCGCTGTGTTGGTTTTTTGCTTCAATAAAACTCTTGAAACCCTTTTTTGATTATTGTTGATGAACTTGGCTTTCCTTTGGATTTTCTTTGGTTTTTCATAATGGCTGACCCTTCTCCTGTCTATCGTAAATGTGCGAAAGACTGTAACAAACGTCTTCCGAAAGCTTCTGTCGATCCTCATACTGTTTGTGCTAATTGCCGGGGTAAATCCTGTCAATTAGGAGATCGGTGTGAGGAATGTGTGGTTTTATCGGAATTCGAGTGGTTGGAGTATGAGAAATATACTCGGAAACTCGAAAGAGATAGGGTGAGGAGAAGCTCTTCTAGATCTAGATTTTTCCTCTTCCCATGCCCCTGAACCTAATCCTTCTCCTGTAGTAGTAGTTTCAGAACCCCCTATTGGCACTCATGAACCTTCAATGCGTGAAATGTTATGGGCTATTCAAGCGTTGGGTGAGAAGGTCGAAACCTTGGCATCGGACAGGAACCAGCTTATGTCCGACGTTAAGCTTTTAAAGAGTCAAAGTGGTAAAGTGGAAAGTCAAAGTGGTAAAGTGGAAAGTGCGACTAATGTGTTTAGTGTTGCGACGGAGGGTTCGTATATTCGTGCTTGTCGCTTACCTAGTCCGAGACCTCTTTCAAACTCCCCTGCACCAGGGAGAAGGAATGTCGTAGGACTTAAGGGAGTGAGAGGTGTAAACCAACGTACAGACGTTCCCTCAAAGGTATTAGACGTTACTCCTCAAGCACGTCCTTACCATAAGACGGGAGAAACTAAATTCTCCTCGTCTTCCGATGATTTGCCTCATAAGAAACCTTGGCGTA
Organism: Palaemon carinicauda; assembly: GCF_036898095.1. Taxonomy (NCBI): domain Eukaryota; kingdom Metazoa; phylum Arthropoda; class Malacostraca; order Decapoda; family Palaemonidae; genus Palaemon; species Palaemon carinicauda. The sequence goes on from NC_090734.1 coordinate 74,596,383, forward strand.
AGGTTTCAAGACCCTTAAAACGCAAGTCAGTCCCTTCAGGACAGGTCCAGCGTCCTGGCTGTAGTCATTGGGACAGCTCTGACCGTATTCAGTCATCGGATGGCTGTTCGCCTGTTAAGCGTAAACGTGACGCTGAGTCCGAGGGTCTCGTTCGGTGCGATGACTTGCATGCACAGACGTTGCCGACGTCACGGCCCGTTTCGACTCCCGTTGACCCGAAGTGGAGTGTCTTACAAGACATGCAGTTGAAACTTTCATCCTTAATGGAAGTTTATGAGCATGACCAGGTTCGTAAAGATCCTTTGCTTGCGGTTCGCCAGTCCGGCAAGCGTGACTCAGGTCTTCAACCGCCTAAGCGAGATTTGTCTCGTCATTTTGACGTTAGCGTTAATGTTATCGGTGCTGTTAAATGTGACTCTGATCGTGTTCCTCGTCAGTCACGTCAGTTACGTGACGTGGAACGTCATTTTCCGCAGTCTCAGGGTGACGTTCAGCAACAATCACCGCAGTCTCGATGTGACGTTCGTCGGCCGACTCCGTTGTCCCGACGTGACGTCGAACGTCAGTCGCCGCGGTCGGGTGTTGTTTTTCAACCTTAAGACCTGCAGTCTGTGCAGTCCCGACGTGATGTCGAACGTCAGTCGCCACAGTCTGCTGTTGTTTGTCAGCCTCAAGACTTTCAGTCTTTGCAGTCTCGACGTGACGTCGTTACCTCTGCTTTTGCTGCGGCCCCTTCGCATATTGATATAGCCTGTCAATCGTTGCCTCCTCGGCATGCTTCTCCGTGTCGCGGGACTTTGCCTTTGTCGGATGATGTTCCTTCGGATGAGGAAGTTGTTGATCCCCTTCCTGCTGATGTTCCTTTGGGGACTCTTTCGGATGGAGAGGAGCCTAGGGTTGCTCAGCGATCCCTTGACTTTAAGAAGATAATGCTTATCTTTAAGGATCTGTTTCCCGATCATTTTGTTTCTGCTGCTCCTCGTTCACCTCCATCTGAGTTCACGCTGGGCGTGACTTCTTCGACTCCGTCGTTCACGAAGTTGGTGCTCTCTCGCTCTTCTAAGAGAGCTTTGCGTTTGTTGGGAGACTGGTTAATGTCCAGGAGAAATTTAGGGAAGTCCTCTTTTGCCTTTCCCCTTTTCAAATTGGCTTCTCGTGCGAGCGTCTGGTATGACACGGGAGAAGTTCTCGGCTTGGGGGTGCCTGCCTCTGCCCAGGGAGACTTCTCAAGCCTTGTAGACTCTCCTCGTCGTCTGGCCATGAGACGCTCGAAGGTCTGCTGGTCCTCTACAGATCTGGATCATCTCCTTAAAGGAATTTTCCGTGCCTTCGAGGTTTTCAATTTTTTGGATTGGTCCCTGGGAGCCTTGAGTAGGAAAGTCTCGTCAGCGGACCGGGATGTCTCTATTCAGATAATGTCGTGCATGGACAAGGCAATAAGGGATGGCTCTAATGAACTTGCTGCTATGTTCACAGCAGGGGTTCTTAAGAAGAGAGAGACCATGTGTTCTTTTCTTTCTGCAGGGGTCACTCCTTGTCAGAGGTCAGAACTTCTCTTTGCGCCCTTGTCTTCTGCTTTGTTCCCTCAACAGCTTATTAGAGATATCGCGGCGTCTCTTGTACAGAAGGACACTCATGATTTAATGGCCACGTCTGCTCGTAAGGCTTTACCTTCGTCTTCTCATGTCAGCAGACCTAAGTTTGACACGCCAGCGGCAAGGTTTATCCCGCCTTTTCGTGGCAGAGCTCCCAGTAGGGGAGGCTCTCGTGCCGATAGCAAGCGAGGCAAGAAAAGAGGATCTAAATCCTCCGGTGGCAGAGTCTGACTGCCCACGTCCTCAGACAGCAGTAGGTGCCAGATTGACCAACTTCTGGCAGGCCTGGGAGAAGAGGGGTGCAGACCGGGAGTCTGTTTTGTTGCTGAAGGAGGGTTACAAAATTCCTTTTGTACGAAGACCTCCTCTGGTGAAAGTCCCGATAGACCTCTCTCCCAGGTATCGAGAGGAGACAAAGAGACAGGCGTTACATCTTCAGGTGTGTCTGTTGTTAGAAAAGGGGGCGGTGATGAAAGTCTCGGACCTTCAATCCCCAGGTTTTTACAACCGTCTCTTCCTGGTTCCGAAGAACACAGGAGGTTGGAGGCCAGTGCTGGATGTAAGTGCTCTCAACGTGTTTGTTGTAAAAACAAAGTTCACGATGGAGACCACCAAATCCGTTTTGGCAGCAGTCAGAGAGGGTGTCTGGATGGTCTCTCTCGACTTGCAGGATGCGTACTTCCACATTCCAATACATCCAGACTCTCAACATTATCTGAGGTTTGTGCACAGGAAGGTGGTGTATCAATTCCGAGCACTGTGCTTCGGCCTCAGCCCTGCTCCTCTTGTTTTTACGAGGCTCATGGAAAATGTAGCGAAGTTCCTACATTTATCGGGGATCAGAGCCTCCCTGTATTTGGACGACTGGTTACTCAGAGCGTCGTCCTGTCATCGCTGTCTGCAGGACCTACAGTGGACTTTGGATCTTGCGAAAGAGTTAGGCCTCTTGGTGAACATGGAGAAGTCACAACTGACTCCATCCCAGACCATTCTCTATTTGGGGATGGAGATACAGAGTCGAGTTTTTCAGGCTTTTCCGTCTGCCAACAGGATCGAGCAGGCTTTGCTCAAAGTCCGTCTCGTGCAAGAGAAAAACCGTTGCTCTGTGAGAGATTGGATGAGCCTCCTGGGGACGCTTTCGTCTCTGGAACAGTTTATCTCTCTAGGGAGACTCAACCTGCGCCCTCTCCAGTCCCACCTAGACGCCCATTGGAACAAGGAGAAGACTTTAGAGACGGTCTCGATTCCAATCTCCGATCCAGTCAAGACTTGCCTAGCTTGGTGGGACAGCAATATAAGACTTCGGGAAGGTCTTTCTCTGGCAGTCAAGAACCCAAACCATGTGTTGTTTTCATTTGGGTTGGGGGGCGACTCTGGACAATCTGGAATGCTTGGGTCTTTGGTCCGCAGACCAGAGGAGTCTCCACATAAACTGCAAAGAGCTGTTAGCAGTCCATCTAGCGCTAAAGAGTTTTGAAAGTCTGATTCGAAACAAGGTGGTGGAGGTGAATGCAGACAATACCACGGCCTTGGCTTACATCTCGAAGCAAGGAGGCACTCACTCCCACTCTCTTTTCGTCATCGCAAGGGACCTTCTCACTTGGTCAAAAGATCGAAACATCTCTCTTTTGACGAGATTCGTCCAAGGGGAGTTGAATGTCTTAGCGGACTGTCTCAGTCGAAGAGGACAGGTGATTCCTACGGAGTGGACGCTCCACAAGGATGTGTGCGAGAGACTTTGGATGACTTGGGGTCGACCCACCATCGATCTCTTTGCGACCTTTGACAAAAAGGCTCCCGACTTATTGCTCTCCGGTTCCAGATCCAGAGGCGGCCCACATAGACGCTTTTCTTCTGGACTGGTCTCACCTGGACGTCTATGCCTTTCCACCTTTCAAGATCCTAAACAAGGTGCTTCAGAAGTTCGCCTCTCACGAAGGGACCAGGTTGACGTTGGTTGCTCCCCTCTGGCCCGCGAGAGAGTGGTTCACAGAGGTACTTCTATGGCTAGTAGACATTCCAAGAAGTCTGCCGTTGCGGATGGATCTCTTGTGGCAGCCTCACGTAAAGAGATTTCATCAAAGCCTCCCTGCGCTTCGTCTAACTGCCTTCAGACTATCAAAAGACTCTCTAGAGCTCGAGGATTTTTGAAGGAGGCAGCTAGAGCGATCGCGAGGGCTAGAAGATCCTCTACCATCAGGATCTATCAGTCGAAATGGGAGGTATTTAGAGACTGGTGCAAGTCCTCCTCTATTTCCTCTTCCAGTACCTCTGTAGCGCAGATTGCAGATTTTCTGCTTTATCTGAGAAACGGTTGCTCCCTTTCTGCATCTACCATTAAAGGCTACAGAAGCCTGTTAGCTTCTGTTTTCAGGCATAGGGATTTGGATCTTTCTAATAACAAAGATCTTCAAGACCTGCTTAAGTCTTTCGAGACTTCCAAGGAGCGTCATATTTCGACTCATGCTTGGAACCTGGACGTGGTCCTACAGTTCCTTATGTCAGACAGGTTTGAACCATTAAATTCAGCCTCCCTGAAGGATCTTACCCTCAAGACACTTTTCTTGGTGAGCTTGGCTTCTGCGAAAAGGGTTAGTGAGATACATGCTTTTAGCAAGAATATCGGCTTCTCCGCTAATAAAGCAGTATGTTCTCTTCAACTTGGTTTCTTGGCCAAGAATGAACTTCCGTCTCGTCCTTGGCCTAAATCATTTGAAATCCCCAGTCTATCTGAGATTGTGGGGAATGAAGTTGAAAGAGTGCTGTGCCCTGTTAGAGCTCTTAAATTTTATTTATCCAGAACTAAACCGCTGCGAGGTTTCTCGGAGGCTTTATGGTGCTCCGTTAAAAAGCCCTCTTTGCCCATGTCGAAGAATGCGTTGTCATATTTTATTAGACTATTGATTAGAGAGGCACACTCTCATTTAAGTGAGAAGGATCGTAATTTGCTTAAAGTCAAGGCTCATGAAGTTAGAGCGATAGCAACTACAGTAGCGTTTAAACAAAATAGATCCCTTAAAAGTATTATGGACGCGACCTTTTGGAGAAGCAAGTCGGTGTTCGCTTCATATTACTTGAAAGATGTCCAGACTCTTTATGAGGACTGCTACACGTTGGGACCATTCGTAGCAGCGAGTGCAGTAGTGGGTGAAGGTTCTACCACTACATTCCCTTAATCCCAATATCCTTTTAATCTTCTCTTGAAATTTTTTTAATCTTGTTTTGGGTTGTACGGGAAACTAAGAAGTCTTTCGCAATCTTTTGATTTGGCGGGTGGTCAAAATATTGTTTCTTGAGAGCGCCCAGATTAAGGGTATTGATGAGGTCCTGTTGTAGGGGTGTTCACCCTGGTTATAGCAGCTCCTGGGAGTCTTTCAGCATCCTAAGAGGATCGCTGGGCTTCGTGAGGATAGCGGACTAATGAGGCAGAGTAATCATCAGAGTCGGCTTCCTTATCAGGTACCTATACTTAAGTTTGTTTTTTTGAATATTTTTCAAAAACTCTTGAGCATATACACCTTTATTGTTTTAATACTGGTCTCTACCCACCACCATGGGTGTGAATCAGCTATTTATATATTCACCGGCTAAGTTTAATATTTAAAAATATTTTCAATTTAAAATAAATTTTTTAATATACTTACCCGGTGAATATATATAATTAAAGGCCCTCCCTTCCTCCGCGATAGAGACCCTACGGACTGAGAAGAACTGGTTTGGTTGAGAAGTATATGTGGTATCTGGCCGATAGTCGGCGCTGGTGGGCACACCCGACAACCTTCATGGTGATCGCTCGCGAGTTTTTGGAATCTGTCGACCGTCGGAGACGTAAGCTATTTATATATTCATCGGGTAAGTATATTCAAAAATTTATTTTAAATTGAAAATATCATTTTGAACAAATTTCCAGATTTAAGACGAAAAATAATTCAGGAACAATCAGTTCGTCCATATGGAACAAGAAATTCAAACTTAACTCTTCCTTTCATACGTATTAATAGATGCGAGCAATCGTATCTATACCAAGGTATTAAACTTTGGAATACTGTGCCCGCTTATCTAAAGGCACTGCTTAGCGTTCAATCTTTTAAGAAATCATATACAAATCTCCTGTTATCTGGGTATTAAGCTTTATTAATAAATATTTATACAGTACTTGCCTACCTAACCACAACGGAAGTATGTTTCATAGTTTAGAATATTTTTATTTGTAAAACTAATTCTTTTACTGAGTTTTTTGCTTAATATCTACAATTTTTCAAAGTATATACCATTAGCTTTCATATACCATCCTTCTTTATCATATAAATATGCATTTCCATTTGTTTTTAGGCTAAGAATCTCATTTATATGTATCTATTTGTATACATATGATTATGTGTATGTATGCATACATTTTGTATATCTATATCCATATTTACTTTATTTTTTATTTTTACTTAATTGATGATATTATTTTAGTTGTATTATTGCCCGAAGAGCTCTGCTCCACATGGGCTTGGACTGAGTCTTTTTTTTCTTTTTGTAAATCTTTGTTTGTAAATATTTTTTGTCCAATAAACATTATTATTATTATTATTATTACTATCATACATACACCCTGTAGGTTTATGTCCAGCTAAAGCATTGGTAGGTTTTGTCTATGGCTTTTTAACAGTACTCTGATCATTTGAAACTCAGGACACATCTTTAATCGCCAGAAATGTTTGTTGAAAATAGAAGAACTACAGTTTATGTTTATATGATTCTTTTATTTTTAGCCAAATACATGAACCATATATTTTTTCTACCCGCTAACTTATTTTATGTATTTCTGACTATGATTATCGGGGCAAACCACCCGTTCATGATTTTTTGAACCCCCTTTTTTTAAAGACAATCATGGGCGACTCCAGTGGGAAACCGTGTTTTTGCAGTAATAGTAATGGTCAGAAATGTAAAATAAAACACAAGATAACCAATTGTAAAAATATATGGTTCATGTAAGTGGCTGAAAATTAAAGTATTGTAATTATATAGGATTCATTTCAAGTCCTTTTAATGGTTTTTTGGTAAAATTACAGTTTCAACTATTATGGGGAAACTGGAATAAGAATATATTTGTTGCATCAGAAATAGTGTAGTTCCAACGGATTTAACGTTTATTTTGACCGCAAACCATCCAATTTAGAGATTTACTATGTAATTGGAGTTAAAACAACAAGTTTTTCCAGAAAAATCAGTTTGTAACCATGTTTTTATTGTTTTTGTTTCATATGTTGTACAGTAATGCAGAAAGACCCTAGGGTAGTTTGTAGCGCTATGGCCAAGCGTCCTAATTTGCTTATTATCGCTCCTACTGTTATCTTGTATAGAATAAAAACGTTTGGAAATGGTCTACGGACCTTAGATATGTTGTGTAAGAGGGGGTCTGGAGGGGGGGGGCAGACCCCCTGGGTAAGGACACGGCTTTTAGCATAGGTTAGGTGGGTTTTTTAAGTTAGCTTCTCACGTCGTACTCGTAGGTAAGGAAACTGTTGTGTAAGGGGGGAGGGGCGAAGCCCCCCCTGGGTAAGGATACGGCTTTTAGCATAGGTTAGGTGGGTTTTTTAAGTTAGCTTCTCCCGCCAAAATCGTTTTTAGAACGACGGCCACAGTTCGGAATATTCCCGTTTTCTACGGGATCTGGCCGTCACCCTACAAAGGCTCCAGACCCTACTTCATCCCAACAATTATGGGGGACACCAGGTGGGAACCAGGGTTTTGGGTGGGGGGCCGTCAAATGATATTTGCAATAAATGAATACTTATCCTTCCACCACCCCTCCCCCTATACCCCTACCTAGCCCTACCGGGGGGGGGGGGGGGGGGCTGTGCCCCCTCTGCGATCCCCCTTAAGGCCACAGTGATTTTCAGGGCACTACTTAACCTAATAAACCCACCTAACCTAGCCTATGGGCCCTGTACCCCTACCTAGGCCCACCCGGGGAGGGGGGGCCTCCGCCCCCCTGCGACCCCCCTCTTAAGGCCACAATGATTTTCAGGGCACTACCGAACTTAATACAACCACCTAACTTAGGGCCCTGTACCCCTACTTAGGCCTAGCCCCTGCGACCACCCCCCCCTTACGGCCACTACCTAACACATCCATCAAACCAAATCCAAAGTGATGGTACTGCTGTATACATCGTTATACTATCACCATTATAATATACTCTATAATTTAATGAAGCTTACCTTAAACTGTTGGTTCGTAAAGATGTACTGCTGCTTTGAGGAAAACGTGAAGCCGTTGCGAAGGTTCCGTGACATGCAGGACAATTTTTATTTTGTAAGATTAAATTGTGTCTCTGGCACAAATCCACTAGTTTTTCAATTTTCCCCGAATAAGTTACAACAAATTCATTGTAAGTTAGGAAACAGTCAGGACAAGAAGATGGAATTTCAACTTCTTGTGCAACATGAGATGACGTGCTTGCTCTGGCCTCCATGTCTAAGAACGAAATGAAATGCCTGGGTAAGATAATGTATTGTAGCTCTGTGATTGGCCAAACCTATAAGACGTCATAGTGGATAGGCGCTGTGATTGGCCAAACGTGTAAGACTTCATAGTGGACTATAGTCCATTTCTTTTAGCGATGCATATTTGCACCGACTTGCGGCGGTGCCCTTTTAGCTCGGAAAAATTTCCTGATCGCTGATTGGTTAGAATTATCTTGTCCAACCAATCAGCGATCCGGAAACTTTTCCGAGCTAAAAGGGCACCGCCGCGAGTCGGTGAAAATATGCATTGTTAAAAGAAATGGACTATAGTTTGTCTGCAGATTATAGTCATTTGAGCAAAAACAAGACACAGTCAACAATAACAACAGACTTAGAAAAAATCTGGGAGGAAGACATGAGTAGCGTGAGTTTGATCGTCGATATATAAAGAACTAGGCATTTGCGACAGATAATATACAGAAATACTACAAAAGATTTGCTTTACTCGGGAAAAATATTAATATAATAGATTTCCCATAATGGTTGAAACTAATAATACCGGTTTTTTTAATCCGCCGTGTTCTCGCTTCGCTCATGAAAAAAAAAAACTGCAATCTCTGTATGTACTGGTAAGCGGTAATGTTGAACTGCGCTTGCAATCCCCGTGCTCATTATTTTGGGGTTACACTATTTTATTACTTTCACATGAGTAACAACAGCTATACACTGAATGGAGAGTGTTTCCCTCTTAATTTATTGCCGACATAGATGAAGTTACACTAAATTTCAAAATAGATTGTACTTTCCTTAAATTCCCTCTTGGAGATGTCTTTATGTGATGGTGGTTTAACTCAAACTGAAGGGAAGGGTGGGAGGAAAATGGCTGTCATAAAACAACATCCGAGAACTTGGGCATAAATATTTGGAAGTCCTAATTGGTTAAAAAAGTCAGGTAATGACTTCATCATTCAAAAAACAGAAAAGCTGGCCAAAGTGAATGCAAAGCAACGCATGACCAGTAACTCGACATCAGTCTCCCAAATGTAAACAATGAACTTAGAGTGAGAGATAGACTTCACAGTTTAATAGATGGTTACGTAAGTTATGCCCCAGCCCCTATTAAACATATTGAGAAAAAATAGCAAAATAGTCAGCACTCATCCATTTCTCATTGTGAATTTCAGTTTCGCTAGTACTTGAAGTACCATATATTTACCCAATTTTTTCTTATGGCGTTTAGAGTGGATGCCAGCTCTGTAAGGCCCACTTCACACGAGCGGTTTGAAACCCTGCGGCAGATTGCCACATGTCAAAGAGCATGTCTTCTCACGTGTAGTTGTTTCCTGTTCGTTTCGTCTGCATCACGGAACAAAGTACTGGCCTATCGGTGTTTGTTCGAGATGGAGGACGTGCCAAAGAAAGTGGTCTTTGTGTATATAATGAACAGGATGCTAAAAAGAAGTATTACGTAAATGGTGGACCCACCCAATAATAATAATAACTAGCAGGTGCAACTCGGGACAAATATTGTTTATGAGACCGGCATTGTCCCACGATGTCGCTCACTATCACGCAGTCCACTGTAATGTTGCTATATTTAACAACACATATAAGAAGGCTACATGATAGCTGGGGCTTTTCAATTGTAGATATTACCATGAAACTTGGCAGAAACAGAGAAACTATGTTTCACATCAATCCCTGAAATTTTTGGATATGTGAATAATCTAGGAACAATTAATCCACCGCCAAAAATAGCCATTCAACCCATACCGAAATAAACGTTTGCCGTGGCATTTCTGTGGCAGATATCAAAAGGAAAATTGGTTTGCACAAAGTAAATATCCATCCCATAAATCCCTGAAAATTTCATTGTTGCGTAACTGGAATACAAATCTGCGCCATTTATTAGGGGTATTACTTTCGGCGAAGCTAAATGGAGGAGCCATTAAAATTTTAGCAAGGGTTAACTACCCATTTCGCTACTTTGGGGGGGGGGGGGTGTTAGGGGTAGTAGCTTGCTACCGCTCCTACTCACACACTTTGCTTTTGGCTCGGAGGGTGAACGGTCGTTGCCGTTCTTCATCCTCACCAAGTTATTTTTGGACTACCATTAAAGCTTTTTGTTTGTGCTTTCTCTTTAATAGTGTGTGTTTGTATTGACTTCTGCAGACCATGCGTACCTGACCTTGACTTGAAGGCTGGCCCTGCGGTACCTTCATGTTGGCTGTGGACACCGATCGTCGCGCCCTTTGCCCCACCTGCAAAGGTCATTGGTTTGATAGGGATAATAAATGAAGTGAGTGTTGGGAGTGGTCTTCCTCCCAATTGGAAAGGTTAGGGCGTCGGCGTGAGAAGTCAAAGCGGCATGTTTCGCCTTCGAAGGTTTGTTCGAAAGGGAAAAAACCCAAGGCTGCTGCTTCTGCTTCCTGACCTTCCTCTGAAGCACTTACTCGGTCAGCTTCTTCCGAGAGAACGCGAGTAATAGTATTACTATTACTTTCCAAGCTACAACCCTAGTAGGAAAAGCACGATGCTATAAACCCTAGGGCTCCAACATGGAAAATAGCCCAGTGAGGAAAGGGAAATAAGGAGAAACTACAAGTGAAGTTTAAGAACAATAATGATATTTAATAAATCTGTCATATATAAACTATAAAAACTTGAAAATAATAAGAGGATGAAAACTTCAAAATAACAAGAAGAAAAGAAAAAGGATAGAATAGTATGCCTGAGTGTACCCTCAAGCAAGAGATCTCTAACCCAAGACAGGGGAAGACCATGGTATAGAGGCTATGGCACTATCTCAGTCTAGAGAACAATGGTTTTATTCTGGAGTGTTCTTTTCCTAGAAGAGCTGCTTAGCATAGCTGAAGTCTCTTCTACCCTTACCAAGAGGAAACTAGCCACTGAACAAATACAGTGCAGTGGTTAACCTCTTTGGTAATTTCAGTGTTGTCAAGTATACGAGGAAAGATGAAAATGTGTAAAAATTAGGCCAGACTATTCTGTGTATGTATCGGCAAAGATTAAATGACGCGTAACCAAAGAGACGGATCCAATGTAGTACTGTCGGGACAGTCAGAGGACCCAATAACTGTCACTGTTCTTCCAATTAATATTGTAATAGAATAAAATACTGTTCAAGAGGCGGAGTGAGACAGAATTTTCTCTGTATCTGACAATATATTTCACTAAGTAAATGATACACAGGTCTGAGCATACTTAAATGGCTTTAAAGTTTTCAAGGTAATATATAAAATAAGTGCTCTTCATTAAACACTACCGTGATACAATTATGCTTGGACTTTTTACTTTACGTTAATACAGTTTCCTCTGGAAATTTTCAAGTTGAATAGTCATAAGGGAGAATTTCTAAGTTCATCAACTGAGAGTATGGGTCATGGCAAGCAAAATAACTATGAAGAAAGACAAACTTGTCTCGGGGAAACCTTAGGCCCAACTGATCCATGGCTGCGGGCGTGGCTGGGCATCGACGGCGTGGCAGGGCGTGACCTCATGATGTCATGAGAGGAAGACCAATCATAGTCGTATTCGTCATAGCAATCCGGATCCAACCGGTAGGCCTTCGCCCTCCTTAAGCCGTTGCCCCCCCAAAGTCCCCCCATGGAATCTGCAAAACAAGGAGGAGACAGAAAAAACCCTTCGTTTGCAATTTGACATAGAGATAGACACTTGTCCCCAGTGGACGCTGACAAAGCACACACTCCCAAGCGAGCCAGCGAACTGAGGTCATTCACATGACCTCAACCAGAGATTCACAAACAAGGTGTACGTGACATAACTCTCTGGCGGTAGTATCTCAACGGGTGGCTGGTGTGTTGGCCAGCCTACTACACTACCTTTAATTGATGGTCAACCCCGGTCCTTGAGAGATGGTGTTGCTGCCCCTAGCGAAGCAGCCCCACCTCTCTCTGCGGGTGAGGGCTTTTGTCAATCTCCCTTTATTCAGGTGTGGTCGTCCTTGGGGCTTCCTGGTCCGTCCTCGGGTCCGCCCTCCAAGGAGTCCTTGCTGTAGCTCATCATCCATGGTGCTAGTGTGCAGCCTTCGTCGACTTCGGAGGTGGATCCTCTGTCGTGTGTCGACCTAGTGCTGTCTTAGGCGTCTTTTGCTGCTGCTGATGCCCCTGCCCCTTCAGACTTAAGCTGTTGCTGCCAATTGCGCTTCCCACATTCTTGCTCATCTTTCGAGGGGGAAGCAAAGTCTTTTGTCTGTCTCTCCTGCTAGTGTTTTTCCTCCTCGTATGAGTTGACTCATAGAGACTCCTCTGTGGAGGACTGCTGCTTCTAAAGGTCAGCTTGCTGATCCAGCGGTCCCAAGAAGGCATCAACGATCTCGCAGACCTCGTCCTCCGCTTCGTCTTGGAAGTGTCCCTTCACCATTGGCGAAAAGGCACCTCTTCGGCTCTTCAGCCTCGTCTTCGCAGCCTTCCTGTGCAGAGGAGCCTTCTCTTCCGTTGTCTTCTGCACCTCGACCTTCGCCCTTTTCCTGGACCTTCTCCTGATGGCTTTGCTGCTAGTCCTCTGACTTCGGCATTGTACTCTTCGGTGGATCGTGTGCGATCCCCTTCGGAGGATGTTCGCCCTTCCAAAGGGCACATCCTTATATCCGACATTCCAACACGTCGATCTTCTGCTTCTCGCCGACCTTCTGACCTGTCTTCTCCGTCTCTTGACTGTTCCACGCCTGCCGGCTTGCGATGTGTCCATACGTCACTCGCCCTTGCAAACGCAACGCCCTACGCAGTGTTCTAGTCCTTCTCTAACACACAGCGCTGATCAGAGCACCAGCACGTCAACGCTCTACAGTGCGTCTGCGCTCTCCTGCGCTTCTGTACTCCAATGCCCCAGCGATCTCCTGATCGCTAGCGCTCTCCAGCACGTTCGCGCCTTGCTAAATACCAGCATTTGCCAGCTCGCCTGCGCTCTCCTACACAGCGCTCTTCAGTTCACCAAGGCCCTCCTGCGCGACAGCACTCTTTCTTGCACCAGTACTCTTATGCGCACCAAGCGCTCGCCAGCGTTCTTCTGTGCCGCAGCTCTCCCCAGCTCGCCAGCGTTATCCAACGCACCAGTGCTCTACAGTGGAACAGGTTTCGTGACTTCAAGGCAGTCTCGCAGTCAAAAGGAACAGGAAGTTAGGTGTTTTGACAGGTCACCGCCGCCTCATTCCCCTCCCCGCAAATGCATTACAGTGCGACCGCCGGGGAATGAGGGAAAGGGCTTCACAGAAGGGTTCAAGATACTGAAGATCGGATCTTCGAAGGCGGACCCACCACATCAACCATCGGTTGAGACTCCTCACAGGGAACCTTCGATCCCCTTCTCTTCAGGAGGGCTTTCTGACAGTGCCACCGTCAGCAAGCAGCCTTGGTCAGTGCCACCGTCAGCAAGCAGCCTTGGTCAGTGCCACCGTCAGCAAGCAGCCTTGGTCAGTGCCACCGTCAGCAAGCAGCCTTGGTCAGTGCCACCGTCAGCAAGCAGCCTTGGTCAGTGCCACCGTCAGCAAGCAGCCTTGGTCAGTGCCACCTTCAGCAAGCAGCCTTGGTCAGTGCCACCTTCAGCAAGCAGCCTTGGTCAGTGCCACTGTCAGCAAGCAGCCTTGGTCAGTGCCACCGTCAGCAAGCAGCCTTGGTCAGTGCCATGGTCTGAGCAGTTGTGCAAGCCTTCGGGCCTGCTTTTTCATCTCGCTCTTCTGAGATCTCACAACATTCGACGGCACCAGAAGAGCTCTTGCAAAGAACCTTGGCTACTTCTCCCCTGAAGAAGAAAAAAGGAGTCAGACGTGGTAACATCACCTATGGTGAAACCGACTCCTGTTAGGCCTTCGAGGCCTGGCCTTCCAGACGCTCCTCCGGATGCTCTCCTGCCTTGCCTCTGCCGAGGGAGCCTTGCGAGGGACGGATATCCTCCCTCCCACCTTCGGAGGAAGGTTCTCCTCGCACAGAAAGCTCTCCACCTCTGGCGGAAGTCAGGAAGGACAACTCTAACCGTTCTTCAATGCTAGAGTCCTATCTCCTTCCCTGGAAGGAATTGAAGGACTCTTAAGACTGCCAGAGTCCTCTTCAAGGACTTCCAGGCCTGCAGGAATTACTAGTCACTCTAGGGAAGTTTCATGACCCACCCCGAGAGGAGCTTTCTGGGGTGGAAGAAGGAAACTTCTGTACCAACCGTGTGTCACACAATTGTACATAATTCCTTTTGCATATATTATGCTTGTATCTTCGCTCTTCCCTCGCACTAAACGAACATGAAAATTCATGTTTGCTGTTTTCCTCTGTAACATTGTCTGTCTTGTTAACTTATGTCCTGTTGGCTTGAGGTTTTGTATATAAAGGAGTGTTCTATAATAATATAACTCAGTTGATTGCATCCTGCCTTTGAGTTCACAACCCTCTCTCGGCACCGTCACACTTCGCTGCCAGTCCCACTTCAGAGGGGGAGCAGAAAGAATCAGAACATGCCTTCTGGCAAGTCCTGACTCTCATCAGGGTACTCAACGGGTTTACCGACCTGGAGATAGCCCCACGAGAGGGCAAAGACACGGTCCTAGATCTTGTCTTTGGCACTCGGAAGCCCTCATAGACCTGTGCAGCCTTGCCCTGGTCTCAAGGGCTAAAGAGTGCCCAGGCAGAGATGGCCCAACAACTCTCTGATCTTTCCTCCTCCTCAACATTCTGGCGCCAACGCTAAGCTCCTCCCACCTCCTCGCGTCCAGCAGAGGAGATACCTTGAGGTCTTGGACGCGCCTCGTCCAGCTCTTCCACTCCTTCACTCTCTTGAAGAGCTCATCAAGGGGGTCTCTCCTGAGAGGCTCTCCAGCCGTCAGGCCTCTTTCTCGGCAGCTGAGATCCTCAAGCAGGAAAAGGTCACGAAGTATGCCATGCAGACTACTTCGTGGCTGGATCTGTGGTTGGGAATCCTGGTATGGACCGAAGATTTTTCCAAGGAACGTACCTGGAAATCTACGGAAACTTTCCTTCTCCCGGGCACCCGCACCATCGAATTTCTCGCTCATCAAGTCTCAAACTTATGGGCGAACACCATCCTAAAACGTCGAGATGCGGTGTCAGAGAATTCATCAGCAGGTCCTGAACACAGAGATAGCTAGGCTCAGGAACTCCTCTCTAGAGGGATCCTCTCTTTCCAAGCCAAAAGATGTGGAACTTAATGCCGAGAGATGTAGGAAGTCTCACCAGGACTCCCTCCTCCGAAGGGCTTTGACATCCAAGGTCTATAAACCACCAGCTACTCAGCAATCCCGTCCAACCAAGACCTCGACAAACAAGATAGCAGCGAAGTCAGCGGTTCTAAAATGCCCTCTCTGACCAAGGGCAGGGAAGGCACAAAGTTCTCCAGGGGAGGAAAACATCCTAGAGGGAACGGCCGAGGCCGCAAACGCTAGGATAGGCACTTCTCCCGCTTGTCCACCAGTGGGGGGATTCCTACAATGTTGCTGGGACAGGTGGAAGCAACTCGGGGCCTAACCCTGGAGAATCTCTGTGATTCGTTCTGGATATTGCGTCCCATTCACAGTATCTCTCCCTCCCCTGATCAGGAATCCTGTGTCAGTAGACTCCTTTGCGATGGGATCAGCAAAAGGGCTAGCCCTCCGGGCACAAGTCCAGACCCTGTTAAAGAAGGGCGCTCTCCAGGTCTTCAACGGGTCTCCAGTCTTCTTCAGTTGACTCATTCTTGTGAAAAAGGCGTCTGGAGGTTGGAGACCAGTTATCAACCTCTCTTTTCTTAACAAGTTTGTCAAGCAAAATCCATTCAGCATGGTGACAGTAGACGCAGTCAGACAAGCGGTAAGACCACAGGACTTCATGTGCTCTCTGGAGCTAAAGGATGCGTACTTCCAGATCCTAATCCATCCGTCTTCACTGAAGTACTGAAAGATTCAGTTTAGACAACAGGAAATACCAGTTCAAGGCGCTTTGCTTCAGTCTTTCCTCAGCACCTCAAGTCTTCACCAAAATGTTTGCCCTAGTGTCATCTTGGGCACATAGAATTGGCATCAGTCTCCTCTGTTATTTGGACGACTGGCTAATCCTAGCGGACTCTTTGGCAACCTTTCTTCAACACCAAAACAAACTTCTGATGCTTTGATAAGATCTGGAGATCATGGTAAACTTCGAGAAGTCCTCCCTACTTCTGATGCAGAGACTGGTATACCTAGGCATGATAAGGCATATAATAGGCACCAATCTCCACAAAGCCTTCCCATCAGACGACAGGATAATGAGGCTGAGAAAGGTCGCAAGACCCTTTCTCAGACAAGAATTTCCAGCCCAGACATGGCTACGTCTCCTCGGTCACCTTTCATCTCTGGCCCGGCTAGTTCCCAACGGCCGCCTCAGGATTTGATCTCTCCAGTGACAACAAGTTCAGGTGGAATCAGGCAAAACAAACAGACCTCAAATGGATCATCTCGTCCTCCCTCCAGATTTGATGATTTGATGCTGTTCTCAAATGCTTTGAAAAAAAAAAAAAAAAAAAAAAAGGTTGGAGTCTCACGTGCTACACCACACGACCTCAGGCTTTTGGTCAGAGTCGGGAGAATGCCTCCACATAAATCTCCTAGGGATAAAGGCCATCTTCCTGGTCTTTCAACAGTTCCACCAGTTCCTGGCTGGCCACTCAATGGTGGTGATGAGCGACAACACCACTACTTTTTTACTGCCCTTATCCCCTGAAGCAGTAGAGATACTGAGATTCACTTGATACCACTATCGGCACACTTCATTCCAGGCAAAAAGAATGAGCTCACCAACAACCTGAGCAGAGCATCTCAGTGAGTTACCGGGTGGTCTTTGGATCATCTAATAGCCAACAAAGTCCTAACTTTGTGGGGTTCTCTGACTGTGGATCTCTTCACAATGGCCCGGAACTTCAGGCTCCCGTTGTACTGTTCCCCAGTCCCAGACCCCAAGGCTCCCTGGCAAGATGCATTCCAACAACGGTGGGACAACATTGACGTCTACGCCTTTCCCCTTTCTTCGTCTCCTTGACATGCTTCTTGAATTTTGTCAGGATCTGGGGGTCCTGATAAATCGGGAGAAGTCATTACTGCAACCTTCTCAAAGGCTGATATACCTTGGTATGATTATAGACACCGTCCAAGAGAAAGTCTTCTCATCGGACTGATGGAAGTGGCCGCACCTTTCCTCAGAAAAGAAGTTCTTCCAGCTTCTCGTTGGTTGAGTCTGTTAGGCCATCTGACCTCTCATCTGTCTTGTTCCAAACGGCTGCCTCTGGATAAGATCCCTGCAATGGCATCTAAAGTCCGTGTGGAAGTAACACTCCGATCCCCTTCAATGGGGCAAGAATCTTCTCGTTCCCCATCTGGATTTGATGCTCTTCACAGATGTATCAAACGAAGGGTGGGGGCTCACTTGCTGCACCATACATTCTCCGGCCCTTGGTCAGAGTCAGAAAGGTATCAGCACATAAATCGTCTAGAGATGAGAGCAGCTTACCTAGCTCTTCATCAGTTCTAACAGTTGCAGGCAGGTCACTCTGTGGTGTTGATGAGCGACACCACCAAAGTAGTGGCTTACATAAACAAACAGGGCGGTACCTTTTTGCAGCCTCTATGCCATCTTGCAGTAAAGATCCTCAGATGGTCAGAAGATCATTCGGTGTCCCTGTCATCTTGATTCATTCCTGGCAAGAGGAATATGCTCGTGGACTATCTTGAGCAGAGGCTCCGAATGGTCTTTGAATCGTCGTCTTATAGCCATCTGTGTGGGGTTCCCCGACTGTAGACCTGTTCGTAACATCTCCGAACAGCAGTCTTACGCTGTACTGCTCTGCAGTCCCGAACCCTCAGGCTCTATAGCAAGATGCATTTCAACAACGGTGGGACAACATCGATGTGTACGCCTTTCTCCTGGTTTGTCTGATAAGAAGACTGCTCAACAAAACCAGAGGATCCAAAGATGTAATGATGACCCCTGTAGCTCTGCTATGGCATCATGCAGAGTGGTTTCCAGACCTCTTGCAACCTCTTGTAGATCTACCGAGAGATCTTCCTCCACGACCAGATCTACTCAAACAACCACATGCAAACATCTTTCACAAGACCGTGCAGTTGCTTCGACTTCACGTGTGGAGACTATCCAGTGTCTCCTCTCTCAGAAGGGCTTTTCACGACAAGTTGTGGAGAGAATGTCTGGTTACTCGCGTAAGTCCTCAGCCTCGGTCTATCAGGCTAAATGGAGATTCTTCTGTGGTTGGTGTTAGAGAAGGAATATCTCTCCACTTGATGCCACTATTCCAGTAATAGCAGAATTCTTTGTATACGTTCGGGAGGTAAAGTTCCTTTCAGTCTCGGTGGTTAGCGGTTATCACTCAGTCTTAAGCCTTGCATTTAAGCTGAAGGGAGTTGATATTTCCTCTTCGTTGGAGCTTTCTTTACTCATACGGAGTTATGAGATCACTTGCCCCCAGTGAGAGGTTAGGCCTCCTCCTTGGAACGTGGTTCGTGTCTTAAGATCCTTAAAAGGACTTCTCTACGAGCTATTACGCCAATGCAACTGACCGAAACCTCACTTTGAAGACGGCGTTCCTGCTCGCTTTAACCTCGGCACAGAGTCGGTGAACTACATGGCCTCTCGTATGACATCGGCCGTTTGAGGGGATGGGGGGAAGTGACACTCGGCTTCGTCCTTGAGTTCATTGCTAAGACTCAAAATCCGGGGTACTGGACCATAGATTCGGGCCCTTTCAGGTTGCAAGTCATCATTTTGTAACCAATGACCCGGATCAGTTGTTACTATCCCCAGTAAGTAGTTTGAGATACTATCTTAAACACACTGCAGCAACATGGCCCTGACTAACACCTCTGTTTGTTAGCTCAGGGAGAACAAAGAGGAGAATCACCAAGAACACTGTTTCCTCTTGGATCTGCCAAGTCATAGAAAGAGCCTTGGCTTCCGATCCTCCTCTGGCTCGCCAACCTAGAGCCCATGATGTCAGGGGAATCAGCACTTCCCTGACATTCAAACGCAACTTCTCCGTGTTGCAAGTACTTCCAGCGGGCGTGTGGAAGAGACAGACCACCTTCACAGCCCATTATTTAAAAGACTCGACCCACAGGAGACTCGATACGCTCACTATCGGTCTATGGTGGCTGCTCAACAAGTGGTTTAAGAATACCTCAGGTTCCTTGATGGACAAGTAGCAGTTGGTTGAGGGCATTGGTTACCCGGGTAAAGACTGGGATGAATGAGAGAATGTCTGGCTTTCCTTTCTTCATCTTCCCCTCCCTTGGGGTACAGCATCATGGGTCCCTCTGCAAGCTGGCTTCAACCTCTGCAGGTAATTATCACTTCCCTTGTGTAGCCTAGTATAAGCTATAAATTTATACAGGTATTGCTCGACTTACGACCTATGCGACATACGACTATTCAACTTTACGACCATTTTTTTCAGGGTGATGACGTCACAAGTTTATCGGAAATAGGACGAATATTTCCTTGATAATAATCTATTTTCTTGTATACATATAAACTGATTTATCTTGGTAAATTATTATTTTTTTTTATTGTTAATATTCAGTATTTATTTTCAGTTAAAAATACATTAAGAAAAGTTTTAATATCTGTCGAGTTCATATTATGTCTGGTGACGACACATCACCGGCGGAAAGCTTCCGGGCAATACAGTGATTTCCTTCCAATAGGCTAACGATTAATATTAGTATTTCCATTAGCGAAATATTAAATAACGATACAAAGTATTTTGAGGGTCTGTATCGGTTGTCATGAGTACTACGTAGCGTAAATTTGACTGTACGCTACTTTTTTAATTTCTGATAATGGATCGATGTTTATCTAAAGAAAATATACTTTTTAGGGCAAATATTTTCTTGAAAATAATATATTTCCTTTTACATTATGAAAATAAAATACTTTTGTTTGTTAAGTTAGTATTTTCTTTTCATTTCTTGCGAGAAACAAAGAAAATTAATTTACATATTTTGCAAGTCATTCTTCGTAGAGATTACTGTACGTCACGTGACTTGTGACGTCATGTATCTGGCGGAAGCGCGCTGACAAACCGAATGATTTCCTTTCATTGTTACCGAGTAATCTCATTACAGCATTCCCATCATCGAAACACCAAGTAACGATATCAAGTGTTTTAGTGGTCTGTATCATTAGTTATAAGATTAGTACAACTTACCGTAAATTTAAGAAAAAAAGTCTGATGACGTCATATTTCTGGCGGAAGGCGAGAGGCAAATCAAGTGATTTCCTTCCGATGCGTTACTATTTCCATAATCGAAACATCGAATAATGATATATAGAATTTTTTAATAATTTTCAAAAAAAAATATGAAGATACAACTGAATTAAAAACAAAATAGAGAGAGAGAGAGAGAGAGAGAGAGAGAGAGAGAGAGAGAGAGAGAGAGAGAGAGAGAGAGAGAGAGAGAGAGAGAGCGTATTCCTTTTATAACTAATAATAAGGTCTATAAACAAACTATGGTAAATGTGATACCCTATAACATATTGGCGCTGATGTAATATGCATTATGAAGAAATTTCGAATGTCAAGAAAATTATATAAATCAGTGTTATTCGCACTATATATATGTGCTCATAATAGTAATATGGCAGCGTGACCTTGAGATCAGCTGATGCCAACCGAAAGTAAATCAAAAGTATTTGTTGATTATTAATATGCTCAAGCAATTGAAAAATAAAATATAAACATTCTTTAATAAACCACAATTAAACACAGTGATGTCTAATGAAATATAAAAGCTTAATATTGAACTACAGTACAATACTGTATGAAGCTTTAAAAATGAACTACCCGTATGCGATTGCGAGAGCGAGCGCACACACACACACACACACACACACACACACACACACACACACACACACACACACACACACACACACACACACACACACACACACACACACACACAGAAAGAGCTCCAACGATTTCGCATTATACCTAATGATTAGACGAACTGAATGGAAATTGATTTCCTGTAACATATTGGCGTTGATGTAATATTCATCATGAAGATATTTCTAATAAGTTAAGAAATGATAAAAAAAAATATGCCATATGTATGTACATGTACGCCATATTTTGATACGGTAGGTAGCGGCACTTTCAGATCAGCTGATCATAACCAAAGGTAAACAAAATTTTCAGTACTCGATTTTAAAATGCTTCCAAAATTGATGAATAGAATACAATAATGCATTTATAGAGCATATGATATCCTATGAAACAAGAAAATGGAATAATGATAGACAGTAAGAAAATATTGACAAAATATGATCCAGATGATTGCCGAATCATAACGTATCAAAATAAATCTACGGAAACTTCACTTTTCTAGTTTGACATACGGCCAACTCGACTTACGACTCATCTCTCGGTCCCTATCTCGGTCGTAAGTCGAGCAATACCTGTATACTGTCCACGTCCCCGTTGTTTTCTATGAGGTAAGCAATGGGATACGTCTTGTTTTCCTATATAATCTAAAGAGGTGTTCATACAAGACAACAAACTATTACATAGTATTTCTCAGGCCCTATATTACACTCGCTTTCTATATTTTAGCGAGGTGTCAAAGTTTTCCCTTGACCACAGTCATATACTGTACTAGGTAAAACTGAGTCACTGCCCATGCCAGAACTAGGACTTACATTCTCCTAAGAGTGAGTCGTCCAAATGAATAACGGAAGGTTTGTTAGTATGGGAACAAATGACAAATTCGGAGATAATTTGTATTTTTCCATAACTAATACAAACCTGGAGTTTATATAAATTTGCCCGCCATTACTTGTCCCCCAGAAATCCTGCCTGCAATCAAAAGTGACGACAGTATATATATAGAGGCAGCTGAGTATCCCCCATCTACTCCCAGCCTACCTGCTCAAGCGGTTAGGCAGGGTTGCCACCCCGCAATTTGAAGTCTAATGGTTACCTTCCAGCTACGCTGAAAGATAATCCACATAAAGAATTCCAGGTTTGTATTAGTCAGGGAAAAATACAAATTATCCGAATTTGTCATTTTTTCCTAACCAATACAAATCTGGAGTTATTTATATAAATTGGCCTACCATCATCTGTCCTCCAGAAGTCGTCTGCAATTAAAATTGACGTCTCACTGATGTGAGAGTACTGTATATATAGAGGCGCCTTGGTACCCCCCAGCCTACCCGCTCAAGCGGTTAGGCAGGGCTGCCACCTCGCAATTAAAGTCTAATGGCTACCTTCCAGCTCTGCTGAAAGATAATTCGAATAAATAACTCCAGGTTTGTACTAGTTAGGGAAAAATACAGATTATCTCTGAATTTGTCATGTTAGGAGGTTACGAAGCTGGAAAGTGTTGAATAATCACATTTTGTCCTGTTTTCGCACACCCTAAGTCCCAGGTTCCCACCCGTGTCTGTCAAGGAGGGCATCCATAACAGTAGAATGGCTTATATGCTATGGAAATACAGTTAAGGTCAAATTTGTTGAAAGCACATTATTTACTGCGGGAAAAGCTGTTTCTTCTTATTAGAAAGGTTGTCCTGTGTTATTCTATAATTTTACCCCAGTGTCTTATAAACATCCATCTGGTGTTGATTTACCTTAATTATGGGGCTCAGCCCTTAAATCCTGTTTAATAATTCACTTTGTAAGCAAGTATAAAAGAGACTGGTGCAAGTTCAAAATTCCTACAACCTACCTGCAATCTACACTATCTATTGTATTCATACCTCACACCAAATACTAATTCATCGAGCTCTAGCAACATCAACTCCTTCCAAGGAGGCTTAGGAGAAGGACGACTAGTGGAAGAGCAACTGATAGAAGGGCATTAGTTGCACAGGCCTGGATTTTCTGCAATTGGTGTCAATCGTAAGAGATTCGAGTAAACACGTTAGATAAATTTAAAAAACGGACTGAACGAGTCTTCTATATATTGCCTCCGGATACAGCGTACTGTGCTGTACCCCGCACAGTAGCTGTCATAGTGATATCTGCCTGCCAAATCTTGGTAGCAGGCTCCTTTAGAGAACGTGCCATTGAGATTCTATAATGTTCGTAGGGGTGTTTGTATGATAATGGCCACCTGTATGTATGACGACGGCTTAAGAATACCTGTACTGCAGTGTAAGGGGGTGGCAGGGGTGCATTAGCCCCCCCCCCCCCATAGGTAAGTAGGTAAGGATACAGCTTGTAGGATAAGTTAGGTGGGGAAGTTTAGGTCTGTTGGTATCCCTCTACTATGAATGCGGGAGTAACTGACTGCAGATATTCAAAGGCCATCATGGAACAAAAGATGAAAGCATTTCCGTTGTACACTTGTAAAATCATGCAAATCAAGATATTTAATGGTTTGCAAAGAGTCAAGCTGGTTAACATAATGCATAAATTCTTCCACACCCTCTAAAGTGAAACTATAATTGGGACGTCCTTCCATGGCTGAGGTTGGTAAAGGAAATGACGACCAATGGTCAGGTGGGTGTGCTGCCAAGTTAACTACAGTATTTTGAAGTCGTGGTCTATTAAGGTAGGCCTACAAGCTATGTCGGATGATGTTTCACCTTTGTATTTGTGATAATGTCTTACCATATCTTATCGTAACTTATCTATGATGGTAATGAAAGTGCATTACTGTACTGTACTAATGGTTCATGAAATTATCTTGGTGTTTTACATACTTGCAAGTTACAAATGCTGCATTGTAGGTGATATGATCTAGATTTTTTTGTTTTGCTAGACTTTCCATATTGAATTTTAAGATATACATTGGGTACACTCCTGTAAAGCCTTCCACAGGTGTGTAAATAAAGCTTAAGTCTGCTGTTCCAGGGGACAGAGATTCAAATTCCCTAGGAAAAGGTTTGTTAACAATCAATGTATTCAACAAAGAGGAGGAAATCTAGGTACTCTTCAATAAATAATTCATTGGCATTTGTCAGAATCAGACGGAAAGGAAATTTGATTAGGTGTAATAGACATGCTTTTTATGGAAATACTGTAGTTGGAGTAATCATTTTATTGTGGATGAAAATATAGTTTTAAATATTTAACTTAGCCGGTGAAAATATAGCTGCAACTCTGTTGCTCGACAGACAAAAAACTGTACAAAAAAACTCGCCAGCAATCGCTATACAGATTGCGGGTGTGCCCATCAGCGCCAACTGTCGGCCAGATACCAAACTCCATGTAAACAAAGACTCAATTTTCTCTCTGTCGACGTGTCGACAAGACGTAATTTACTCGCTGTTGTAACCTGGAGTTTTTCCCATCATCATTGGTGAAGTACTATATTCTGGTTTGAGCTTTCGCAGTGCAGGTGTTTTATCTTCATCTTAAATCTTGAACTCGTTTTGGATAGATTTAATTTTTGGTGACAAAGAGAGTATGGACTTTCTTTGACTTTAAAATGGCCGACCCTTCCCTTAGACGGAAGTGTGTTTAGGCTTTTAGTAATTATCTTATCACGTTATAAATTAATTATAGATTTTCCTCTTCGATTAACTTTCCATTTATAATAAACATAAAGAATAAATTTTAATGTTTTGTTTATATGCGACCTTTCCTGAGAGTAGGCGGTCCTAACTTGGAAACCGAAGTTAATCAACGTTGAGCCCTTTAAATCGTAAATAGCTTTTAAAGAGCTAAGGATTTAAAACTTTTTAAATGAAAGATTTTATGAAAGAATTTCTTTGAATAGTCTTCGTACTGTTTTCAAAGAAGAACTAACGTTTAGTTTATTTATGCTACGCAGTTTGCGCTCTATCGTTACGATAGAGAGAGAGTGTATCACGGTTTCACTTTGCAGAAAGAGTAAATCGATTCTGACGTTTTGTTCATTCTTCTTTCAAAGCTTAAATGTTTTAAATTCTATTTTAAAGGAACTTCTTAATTGAAAAACCTTTCAGTTTTTTCCTTTGGTCAAATAACATGTTTTTTTGACGAAACGTAATTGGGCTCTTCTCTTAAGTGCGAAATCAAGAGAGAAAGAGAGAGAGAGATAGAGACGGAGGGAGAGAGAGGAGAGAAAACGTTCCGTTCAAGCGGGTAATGTTGTTCTCGAGTTACTCTCGTCCCTAGTCTCTGTACGGGGAGAAAGGATAAAACGTTTTTAGTTTTATTCTCGTCCCCAGGCAATGTACGGTGAGAGATTGAAAACGTAGTTTTGAATGAACTAGTGTTTATTCTCTTCCCCAACCACTGATTTTTTTATCTTAAAAGATGTTTACTGTTTTTTTTGCTGGTATTAATGTGCTTGCATTATACGCCTGATTTCGCATTTACTACCTTTTGATGAGGGTAGAATTGCGTGCTTCAGGTAGAAATCAGCAAAAGTTTCGATTTCAGTGAAATAAGTGCAAAACAGAAAATCGTAGTGATAAAGTGATATTACGCAAAGTGTTACAGTGTTGCGTCCGAGGGTTCGTCTGTTCGTGCCTGTCGTTCACCTAGTCCGGGACCTCTTGCAAGCTCCCAAGCCCAGGGGTGTAGTAATGTCGTACGACTTATGGGTTCGAGAGGCCTTGATCAGCGAACAGACGTCTCCCTCTATGGTATCGGGTGTATCTTACCAAGATCTCCCCTACCATAAGGCGAGAGAGACGTTTTTCTCCTCGTCATCCGAAGGCTTTTCGCATAAGAAACCTGTAACAAGGTTTCGAGACCCTTAAGCGAAAGTCAGTCCTTTCAGGACAGGTCCAGCGTCCTGGTTGCAGCCATTAGGACAGCTCTGACCCTATGCAGTCATCGGAAAACTGCTCGCCGCCTAACAAAAGCGTAACACAGACTCCGAGAGTCTTTTTTGTTGGCAAAGGGTTGCGGTCACAGACGTTACCCTCGTCTCTTACCGCAACCATTTCCGTTGATCCTTAATGGGTTGTACGGCAAGACATGCAGAATATGCTTGCCTCCCTTATGGAAGACTATTCTGCCGATTAGTCCGTTGAGTCTAGCCGTTTATCTCATCGATATCCTGGCTTTCAGCCAACCTAACGTTCCTTTGTGCATCCTGTTGACGTTGGCGTAGCTAAGTCACGTCAGTCAGGTTGTTTAGAACCACACTCGATGCGGTCTCGTGTGGATTTTCAGCCACATTTGGACGTTAGGCCACTTGCTGATGCTCCTGTTGACGTTCAGGACGTTCGCTAACAATCGGAGTTGACTTGTTTTGACGCTGTGCGTCAACCTCCGCATTCTAGAGTTGTTTTGACTGCTCAGTCTAGGCAGTCAAAGCAGTCTCGAGTGGACGCTGTGCGTCCTCACGCACCTGTTGTTGTTGACAGTTCAGTAGTTGACAGTTCACAGACTGTCAAGCAGTTACATGACGTTGCGTCCTGGTCCGCTACTAATGCACCAGTGTGTGTGGACTCTGCTTGTAAAGCATTGCCACCACGGTAGGTCTCTCCCTTGCTTGAGACTCAGCTTTTATCGGACAAGGTTCCTTTAGATGAGGAAGTTGCTGTTCCCCCTCCTACTGATATTCCCTTGAGGACTCTGTCAGACGGAGAGGAGCCTAAAGCTGCTTAGCCCTCTATGGACTTTAATTAAATCATGCTGATTTTTAAGGATCTTTGTCCGGATCTTTTTGTAACTGCTGCTCCTCGTTCGCTTAAACGTCAGAGCTTACACTAGGCCTAGCTACTTCGAAGCCGTTGTTTATAAGCTAGTGCTCTCTCGCTCTCCTAGAGAGCTTTATGTCTGCTAGGCGACTGGTTTATCACCAGGAGGAGTTTGGGGGATACAGCCTTTGCTTTCCCTTCTTTTAAACTGGCTTATAGAGCGAGAGTCTGATATGACACGAGAGAAGTTCTCGGCTTGGGAGTTCCTGCCTCTGCCCAGATAGACTTCTCAAATCTCGTAGACTCTCCCTGGCGCCTGGCCAGGAGACGCTCCAAGTTTTTTACAGGTCAACTTCACAGCTGTTTTCGAGCCTTTGAAGTTTTGCTGTACAATTATGTCATGCATAAACAAGGCTTTCAGGGATGGAAAGCGGTACCGCCTCAGTCGCTAACCCCGTCTGTTGCCGCACCTGCTCCCGTAGACCCTAAATGGGCTTTGCTGCAAGACATGCAGTCCAAGCTTGCGTCCTTGATAGAGGACTTTAATGCGGAGAAGGTTGCTGCCGAACCTTCTGGCCAACAACCTTCCAACCGGTCGGTTGTGCGTCCTGTTGACGCTGAGGTAACCTTCTCGCGTCTACCAGTTGAGGTGGTTCCTCCACCGATGCGACCCAGTGTGGGTTGCCAGCCGCACGTTGACGTTAAGCGACGCTCGGAGGTGGTTGTTGACGTTCAGGACGTTCAACAACCATCAGAGGTGACTTGTTTTGACGCGGTGCGTCAACCTCAGCAACCCGGTATGGTGTTGACTGCACAACCCAGACGGTCTAGACAGTCTCGGGTGGACGCTGTGCTTCCTCGCGCACCCATGGTTGTTGACAGTTCACAGAC
Organism: Palaemon carinicauda; assembly: GCF_036898095.1. Classification (NCBI taxonomy): domain Eukaryota; kingdom Metazoa; phylum Arthropoda; class Malacostraca; order Decapoda; family Palaemonidae; genus Palaemon; species Palaemon carinicauda. The sequence goes on from NC_090734.1 coordinate 74,623,920, forward strand.
TGTGCAGCAATTCCATGACGTTGCGTCCGGCTCCGTCACGCATGCACCAGTGCGACCGGACTCAGCGAGCCAGACGTTGCCCACTCCGTTGCCGTTTCCTCATCAGTTTTCGGATGAGGAACTATCTGATGAGGACGTTGCTGAACAACAAGACGATCAGCCCCCAGAATAGATCAAGCCCTGCTATCCATCCAGAAGATGCTGAAGAAGGAACGCTGCTCAGTCAGGCTGTGGATGAGTCTGGTGGGGACGCTGTCATCCCTGGAACAGTTTGTATCACTAGGAAGACTACACCTCCGTCCTCTTCAATACCATCTGGCTTTTCACTGGAAAAAGGACAAGACGCTAGAAGCGGTCTCGATCCCGATTTCCGGAAAGATAAAGTCTTGTCTGACTTGGTGGAAGGACAATATCAACCTAAGAGAGGGTCTTCCCCTGGCTGTTCAGACTCCCCACCACGTTCTCTTCTCGGACGCATCGGACTTGGGCTGGGGCGCGACACTGGACGGTCGGGAATGCTCAGGTCTGTGGAACTCGAGTCAGAGGAGCATGCATATCAACTGCAAGGAGCTGTTGGCAGTTCATCTGGCCTTGAAAAGCTTCGAGTATCTCCTTCGAGGCAAAGTGGTGGAAGTAAACTCGGACAACACCACGGCCTTGGCGTACATCTCCAAACAAAGAGGTACCCACTCACTGACGTTGTACGAGATCGCAAGGGACCTGCTCATCTGGTCAAAAGGTCAAGACATCTCCCTAGTAACGAGGTTCATCCAAGGCGATTTGAACGTCATAGCAGATTGTCGCAGTCGGAAAGGGCAAGTAATTCCAACCGAATGGACCCTCCACAAGGATGTGTGCAAGAGACTTTGGGCCACTTGGGGTAAACCATCCATAGATCTCTTTGCAACCTCGCTGACCAAGAGGCTTCCAATCTATTGCTCTCCAGTCCCGGACCCAGCAGCAATACATATAGATGCTTTCCTCCTAGATTGGTCACATCTGGATCTCTACGCATTCCCACCGTTCAAGATTGTCAACAAGGTACTGCAGAAGTTCGCCTCTCACGAAGGGACAAGGTTGACGTTAGTTGCTCCCCTCTGGCCCGCGAGAGAATGGTTCACCGAGATACTTCGATGGTTAGTAGACGTTCCCAGAAGGATTCCTCTAAGGGTAGACCTTCTACGTCAGCCACACGTAAAGAAGGTACTCCAAAGCCTCCACGCTCTTCGTCTGACTGCCTTCAGACTATCGAAAGACTCTCGAGAGCTAGAGGCTTTTCGAAGGAGGCAGCCAGTGCGATTGCTAGGGCAAGGAGAGCGTCTTCCATTAGAGTCTACCAATCGAAGTGGGAAGTCTTCCGAGACTGGTGCAAGTCAGTTTCTGTATTCTCGACCAGTACCTCTGTAGCTCAAATAGCTGATTTTCTCTTATACCTGAGAAAAGGACGATCCCTTTCAGCTCCCACTATCAAGGGCTACAGAAGCATGTTGGCATCGGTCTTCCGGCATAGAGGCTTAGATCTTTCCAACATAAAGATCTGCAAGACCTCCTTAAGTCTTTTGAGACCACCAAGGAGCGTCGTTTGGCTACCCCTGGATGGAATTTAGACGTGGTACTAAGATTCCTCATGTCAGACAGGTTGGAGCCGTTACAATCAGCCTCCCTGAAAGATCTCACTCTTAAGACTCTTTTCCTGGTATTCTTAGCCTCGGCTAAAAGAGTCAGTGAGATTCATGCCTTCAGCAAGAACATCGGATTTTCGTCGGAAAAAGCCACTTGTTCGCTGCAACTTGGTTTTCTAGCCAAAAATGAGCTGCCTTCTCGGCCTTGGCCTAAATCTTTCGATATTCCCAGCTTATCGGAGATCGTAGGCAATGAACTAGAAAGAGTCTTATGCCCTGTTAGAGCTCTTAAGTTCTATTTAAAGCGTACTAAACCTTTACGAGGCCAATCTGAAGCTTTATGGTGTTCAGTTAAGAAACCATCCTTGCCTATGTCAAAGAATGCTTGGTCAGACTTTATCAGATTGTTAATACGAGAAGCTCATTCACATCTGAGTGAGGAAGACCGAACTTTGCTTAAGGTGAAGACGCACGAAGTTAGAGCTGTAACAACTTCCGTGGCCTTTAAGCAAAATATATCTCTGCAAAGTATAATGGACGCAACCTATTGGAGAAGCAAGTCAGTATTGGAGAAGCAAGTCAGTGTTCGCGTCATTTTACTTGAAAGATGTCCAGTCTCTTTACGAGAACTGCTACACACTGAGACCATTCGTAGCAGCGAGTGCAGTAGTGGGTGAGGGCTCAACCATTACAATTCCCTAATTCCATATCCTTTTAATCTGTCTCTTGAAATGTTGTTTTTTATGGGTTGTCCGGAAGGCTAAGAAGCCTTTCGCATCCTGGTTGATTTGGCGGGTGGTCAAAGTCATTTCTTGAGAGCGCCCAGATTAGGGGTTTGATGAGGTCCTGTTGTATGGGTTGCAGCCCTTGATACTTCAGCTCCTAGGGGTCGATCAGCATCCTAAGAGGATCACGAGGCTCCGTAAGGAAGACGTACTTATAAGGCAGAGTAATCGTCTAAGTCGACTTCCTTACCAGGTACCTTTTTATTTTGTTTTTGTTATTTTGATAACTTCTAAAATGAAATAAAAACTCTTAGCTCATAAGATGTAAACATATTTAACTGGTCTCTACCCACCACCCTGGGTGTGAATCAGCTATATATTCACCGGCTAAGTTAAATATTTAAAAATGATATTTTAATTATAAAATAAATTTTTGAATATACTTACCCGGTGAATATAAATTAAACGACCCTCCCTTCCTCCCCAATAGAGATGCAGTGGGATGAGGAGGAAATTGAGTCTTTGTTTACATGGAGTTTGGTATCTGGCCGACAGTTGGCGCTGATGGGCACACCCGCAACCTGTATAGCGATCGCTGGCGAGTTTTTTTGTACAGTTTTTTGTCTGTCGAGCAACAGAGTTGCAGCTATATTCAAAAATTTATTTTATAATTAAAATATCATGATTTATCAAAATTTGTAATATTCAATTTAGTTTTGTTTTGACAGGTACCATGGAGGAGTTACTTTCTTTGAAGTGGAACAACCATCGTTCCACCTTTCTTCACATTTTGGGTGTGCTCAGGGATAAGGTAAGGCTGCTAATTACTTGTACGTAGTATACAAGGATTCTAAAGTTATGAATGTTAATGAATTGGCAAAACTGATGTTGTTTAGACTTAACGGGGTTGTTGGTGGTATCCTAGAGACAAGTAGGAATTGTAAATATCTGTTCTCTTTAGTTAGTGTATGCAGTATAACATTGAAGATAAGTTTTTCTTTATTATAGTACTGCAGTGAACCCTCGCTACTTCGCGGTTCGACCATCGCGGATTCACCACTTCGCGGATTTTTTCCATAACCCATATATGTACAGTAATATATATATATATATATATATATATATATATTATATATATATATATATATATATATATATATATATATATATATATATATATATATATATATATATGTATGCATGTATTTATGTATATATGTATGTATGTATATATGTAGGTATGTATATGTGTATATATAATATATATATATATATATATATATATATATATATATATATATAATGACATATATATATATATATATATATATTTATATATATATATATATATATATATATATTATATATATATATACAGTAGGGTCCCGAATTAAGCGTGTTCGAATTACACGATTCCCCTTTTCCGCGATCGCTATTTTTCAAAAATAAATTTTCTGTATCTGTGAGGCTGTTCAAAGTTCGCGAGTCAAGCACTACAAAATGTATCAAATCTATTGTCTTTTTAAGTATATTGGTAGCCCTAAATACGGTGATTTATAATAAATGTTAACAAAACAATATTAACATTACATTTCAGTAACATAATTTCATAATGAATAGCCTATTTAAGGATAAAATTCCACATCAACAATGAAATCAACTGTTAACTGTGCGAGTCCAGCTGACAAAATGTAAACAGAAATTGTGGTTACGTTCTCGGCAATCTTTATCTTTCTCCAACCTTACGATAATTGTAATGGTAGTGTTAATGATGGTATATTAAAGCATTATTTTTCAATATTAATCTTACCCGGTGATCATGTAGCTGCAACTCTGTTTGCCCGACAGAAAAAACCTACGGTCGGGATACGCCAGCGATCGCTATACAGGTGGGGGTGAACAACAACAGCGCCAATTTTCTCTCTGTCGTGCCACCGGCAAGACCTACTTGATACGCTGTTGTTTCTGGAGTTGATTTCACGCTATTTGGTGATGTATTCTCTCTAGATATTAGCTTTCGCTGTACAGGAGTTATTATCATTACTTACCAAGCTTTTTTGATTAGATTTGGATTATTTGTTGACGACTTGGATAGATTTTGGATTCCCCCCTTGGCTAATTCAAGATGTCTGACCATACTCAAGTCCCCAAGTACAGGGCAGTGTAGCGCTAGGGACTGTTCTAGGCGTCTTCCGAAGGCCTCTATAAATCCTCACACCGTTTGTTCCCAATTGTAGGGGTAAATCCTGTCAATTGGAAGATCGATGTGAGGAATGCGCTGGGCTTTCGGAATTCGATTTTAATGAATTCCTTAAGAATGCACGTAGGCTAGAGAAGGATAGGATCAGGAGGAGTTCGTCTCGCTCTTTTGATTTTTCCTCTCCCCATGCCCCTCAACCTATTCCTTCCCTGTAGTGGTGACTCCCGACCCTTTCTACTAGCTCTCAGCAACCCTCGATGGCGGACATGATGCGTGCCATTCAGGCTCTTGGTGACAGAGTGGAGTCATTAGCTAATGACCGCAATCAACTCTTTGGCCGATGTCAAAGAGTTGAAGGAGAAAAGTGCAGTGGGAAGTGTAGTGAGTGCAAGTGCGGTGAAAAGTGTCAGAGGTCAGTGTTACGCATGAGGGTTGCATCTGTTTGTGCCAGTCGTCCTCCCAGTCCGGGACCTCTTGCAAGCTCCCAAGCCCAGGGGAGAAGCAATGTCGAAGGACCAAAGGGTTCGACAGGCCTTGATCAGCGTACAGATGTACCCTCAGTGGTTGCGGACCGTATCTTGCAGAGATCGTCCCATCCACAAACAGACGAGTGAGCCCATTCATTCCTCGTCTGTGGAAGAAGTTTCTCGGCAGAAACGCTGGACCAAGGTCTCACGACCTCTCAAGCGCAAGGCCCCTTCCGAGCGAGTCCAACGGCCCAGGTGTAGCCACTGGGTCAGTTCGGACTCGCCGCAGTCTTCCGAAGACTGCACACCTCCCAAGAGAGGTAGAGTGGTTCGCAGCAGGCAATCACTCCGTCTGTTGCTGCACCAACCACTGTAGACCCTAGAGGTCTATGCTGCAGTCTATGCAGACTCAGCTAGCTTCATTCATGCAGGAGTATTGTGCTGAGAAGGTTGACACTGCACCTTGTTAACCTACAACCTGCCACGGTTGTGCGCTCAGCAGACACTGCGGCTGCCTGCTCCCACACTCCGGCTGTGAGAGCTCCACCACCGATGCGCAGTCGACCCTGCCAGACGCATGTTGACGTTAGCCGACGGTGCGGCACCCTCCGTTGACATGCGTGAGCTACCCGCATCAGCAGTGGGAAGGTGCTGTTCAAGCTCCGTGTTTTGACGCAATGCGGCAGTCTCCGCAACCCACGGCAGTCCCCACCACGCACCATCACTCCGCTTTTGTTGTTGCCAGCTCTCAGACTGACCAGCAGCGGCATGATGTTGGATCCAAGTGCAGCTACGCATGCACCCGTGCTGCCGGATTCAGCGTTCAGCTTTCTTCTCCTCCTTTGCCGCTTCCTCCCTCAGCATTTGGATGAAGGAGTCTCTGATGACGACGAAGCTGTGCATTTGACGATCAACACTCTGACATAGAGGAACCCAAGACTTCGCCTCCCTCCTTAGACTTTAGGAAAGTCCCTTGCCCTGTTTAAGGAGTTGTATCCGGACCAGTTTGTGTCTGCAACCCCGCGCTCACCTCCCTCTGAGTTCGCTTTAGGCATGCAGTCAGCAGCTCCTGCCTTTACGAAGCTCGTTACTCGCGCGCTCATCCAAGAGAGCTTAAGGGTACTGGGAGAGTGGTTGCAGTCCAAGAAGCAACTTGGGAAGACTTCCTTCATCTTTCCACCGACCAAGCTTGCTTCCAAATCTAGCGTCTGGTATGCCACGGGAGAGGATCCCGGCTTGGGAGTCCTGCCTCTGCCCAGGGCGACTTCTCAAGTCTGGTAGACTCTCCCCGCAGACTGGCTATGAGACGCTCCAAGATTTGCTGGACCTTTTCGGACATGGACCATCTTTTGAAGGGAGTTTTTCGTGCGTTGAGATCTTCAACTTCCTGGACTGGTGTTTGGGAGCGTTAAGCAGAAAGACCTCCCCTTCGGATAAGGACTCTGCCATGCTCATCATGTCATGCATGGACAAAGCCATTCGGGATGGGTCTGGTGAGCTTGCGGCTTCGTACGTGTCTGGAGTTCTTAAGAAGCGAGATCACCTTTGCTCCTCCTTGTCGGCGGGGATCACACCATGTCAGAAGTCGGAGTTGATGTTTGCTCCGCTTTCCAAGTGTCTCTTTCCTGAAGAGCTGATCAAGGGGATTGCCGCCTCGTTGATCCAGAAGGATACCCATGACCTGGTGGCGTCATCCGCACGTAAAGTCACAGCTTTACCTTCCGTGCCTAGACCTAGGATGGACACACCAGCGTCTAGGTTCATTCCGCCCTTTCGTGGCAGAACCTCCAGCAGAGGGGGTACCCGTGCCGATAGTCAACGTGGCAAAAAGAAGAAGGGTTCCAAGTCCTCAAAAGGCAGAGTCTGACTGCCAACCTCTCCAGACAGCAGTGGGAGCCAGGCTCAAGAACTACTGGCAGGCCTGGGAGAACAGGGGTGCAGACGCACAGTCTGTGAACTTGCTCAGAGAGGGGTACAGGATTCCATTCTTCCGCAGGCCCCCTCTAGCAACTACTCCCATCGACCTCTCTCCCAGGTACAGAGAGGAGGACAAGAGGCTAGCTTTACAGCAAGAGGTGTCTCTCTTGCTACAAAAGGGAGCGGTAGTCATAGTCCGGGACCATCAATCCCCGGGCTTCTACAACCGTCTCTTCTTAGTAGCGAAGAAGACAGGAGGGTGGAGACCGGTGCTGGACGTCAGTGCTCTAAATGCCTTTGTCACCAAGCAGACGTTCACCATGGAGACGACGAAGTCGGTGCTAGCATCGGTCAGGAAGGAAGACTGGATGGTCTCGTTGGACCTAAAGGACGCGTACTTTCACGTCCCCGTCCATCCAGACTCCCAACCTTTCCTAAGGTTCGTCTTTGGAAAGGTCGTTTACCCAGTTCCAAGCCCTGTGCTTTGGCCTAAGCACGGCACCTCTAGTGTTTACCAAACTGATGAGGAATATTGCCAAATTCCTGCATTTGGCAGACATCAGAGCCTCCCTCTATTTGGACGACTGGCTTTTAAGAGCTCCGTCAAGTCGTCGCTGTCTGGAGAATCTCAAATGGACTATGGATCTGACCAAGGAATTGGGTCTCCTGGTCAATATAGAAAAGTCCCAACTCGTCCCATCCCAAACTATAGTCTATCTAGGTATGGAGATTCAGAGTCGAGCTTTTCGGGCTTTTCCGTCGGCCCCCAGTATCAGTCAAGCCCAAGAATGCATCCAGAGCATGCTGAAAAGGAACCGATGTTCAGTCAGACAGTGGATGAGTCTAATAGGGACGCTTTCATCGCTGGACCAGTTAATCGCGTTAGGGAGACTCCACCTCCGACCCCTTCAGTATCACCTAGCTGCTCACTGGAGAAAGGACATGACGCTAGAAGCGGTCTCAGTTCCTATATCCGAAGAGATGAAGTCTGCACTGACTTGGTGGAAGGACAGCATTCTTCTCAAGGAAGGTCTACCACTGGCTGTTCAGACCCCCGACCACCTTCTCTTCTCGGACGCATCAGACACGGGCTGGGGTGCGACACTGGACGGTCGGGAATGCTCGGGCACGTGGAATCCGGATCAAAGAGCACTTCACATCAACTGCAAGGAGCTACTGGCAGTTCATCTGGCCTTGAGAAGCTTCAAGTCCCTCCTTCTAGGCAAGGTGGTGGAGGTGAACTCCGACAACACTACAGCCTTGGCGTACATCTCCAAGCAAGGAGGGACTCATTCGAGGAAGTTGTTCGAGATCGCAAGGGACCTCCTCACCTGGTCAAGAGATCGAAAGATATCGCTTGTAACGAGGTTCATTCAAGGCGACATGAATGTCATGGCAGACCGCCTCAGCCGGAAGGGTCAGGTCATCCCTACAGAGTGGACCCTTCACAAGAATGTTTGCAGCAGACTATGGGCCCTGTGGGGTCAGCCCACCATAGATCTGTTCGCTACTCGATGACCAAGAGGCTCCCAAATTATTGCTCACCGATTCCGGACCCAGCAGCAGTTCACGTAGATGCCTTTCTTCTGGATTGGGTCCCATCTAGACCTGTATGCGTTCCCCCCGTTCAAGATTGTCAACAAGGTACTGCAGAAGTTCGCCTCTCACGAAGGGACACGGTTGACGTTGGTTGCTCCCCTCTGGCCCGCGAGAGAATGGTTCACCGAGGTACTGCAATGGCTAGTAGACGTTCCCAGGACTCTTCCTCTAAGAGTGGACCTTCTGCGTCAGCCGCACGTAAAGAAGGTACACCCAAGCCTCCACGCTCTTCGTCTGACTGCCTTCAGACTATCGAAAGACTCTCAAGAGCTAGAGGCTTTTCGAAGGAGGCAGCCAGAGCGATTGCCAGAGCAAGGAGGACATCCACTCTCAAGATCTACCAGTCAAAATGGGAAGTCTTCCGAAGCTGGTGCAAGGCGAATTCAGTTTCCTCAACCAGTACCTCTGTAACGCAGATAGCTGACTTCCTTTTACACCTAAGGAATGTAAGACCCCTATCAGCTCCTACGATCAAAGGTTACAGAAGCATGTTGGCAGCAGTCTTCCGCCACAGAGGCTTAGATCTTTCCACCAACAAAGATCTACAGGACCTCCTTAAGTCTTTTGAGACCTCAAAGGAGCGTCGGTTAGCCACAACCAGGTTGGAACTTAGACGTGGTTTTAAGGTTCCTGATGTCAGCAAGGTTCGAACCGCTTCAATCAGCCTCTTTTAAAGATCTCACTTTGAAGACTCTTTTCCTCGTTTGCTTAGCAACAGCTAAAAGAGTCAGTGAGATACACGCCTTCAGCAGGAACATAGGTTTTACATCTGAAACGGCTACATGTTCCTTACAGCTTGGTTTTTTAGCTAAAAACGAGCTCCCCTTCTTGTCCTTGGCCCAAATCGTTCGAGATTCCAAGCCTGTCCAGTTTGGTTGGAAACGAACAAGAGAGAGTACTATGCCCAGTAAGAGCTCTTAAGTACTATTTAAGACGTACAAAGCCATTACGAGGACAATCAGAAGCTTTATGGTGTTCTATTAAGAAACCTTCTTTACCGATGTCGAAGAACGCAGTTTCTTATTACATCAGACTTTTGATTAGAGAAGCCCATTCTCATCTGAATGAGGAAGACCATGCTTTGCTGAAGGTAAGGACACATGAAGTTAGAGCTGTCGCTACTTCAGTGGCCTTCAAACAGAACCGTTCTCTGCAGAGTGTAATGGATGCAACCTATTGGAGAAGCAAGTCAGTGTTCGCATCATTTTACCTTAAAGATGTCCAGTCTCTTTACGAGAACTGCTACACCCTGGGACCATTCGTAGCAGCGAGTGCAGTAGTAGGTGAGGGCTCAACCACTACATTCCCATAATCCCATAACCTTTTTTAATCTTTCTCTTGAAATGCTTTTTATTGTTGTTTTTGGGTTGTACGGAAGGCTAAGAAGCCTTTCGCATCCTGGTTGATTTGGCGGGTGGTCAAATTCTTTCTTGAGAAGCGCCTAGATTAGAGGTTGTGATGAGGTCCTTTAGTATGGGTTGCAGCCCTTCATACTTCAGCACCTAGGAGTCGCTCAGCATCCTAAGAGGATCGCGAGGCTCAGTAAGGAAGACGTACTTAAAAAGGCAGAGTAATGGTTCAAGTCGACTTCCTTACCAGGTACTTATTTATTTTATGTTTGTTATTTTGAATAACTGCTAAAATGAAATACGGGATACTTAGCTTCTAATGTTAACATGTATGCTGGTCTCCACCCACCCCCCTGGGTGTGAATCAGCTACATGATCACCGGGTAAGATTAATATTGAAAAATGTTATTTTCCTTAGTAAAATAAATTTTTGAATATACTTACCCGATGATCATGAATTTAAGGACCCTCCCTTCCTCCCCATAGAGACCCAGTGGACCGAGGAGAAAATTGGTTCTTGTTGACAAGAAGTACCTGAGTACCTACTCGACAGATGGCGCTGTTGTTGTTCACCCCCACCTGTATAGCGATCGCTGGCGTATCCCGACCGTAGGTTTTTTTCTGTCGGG
>NC_090734.1:74634927-74707427 GCF_036898095.1 Palaemon carinicauda
AGAACTGAAGACTGCATTTGGCATTCTCCTAAGGATTTATTCTTGGGTGAGATATGAATAGAGGAGAAAAGATAAGATATAGTAGTTGTACTCAGGGGTAGACATGAAAAGTAGAAGGTATAAAGCATTGTAGCTTTGTGGGGAAGTGCCAGTTCAAAGAACCTTTAACAATATGTGCAATGTGCCAATCAAGGCTTGGTAAGTTAAACGAATATTAGCTAGTATTGAAGTAAGAGAGGATGATTATAAGTAAGGCCCAGATTGTGGAAAAGGGCCACAAATGAATACTAAACCTGCTAGTGGTAAATTTGGACATAGTTCGAAAGACAGAAATTTAGAGGATGGAGAATGGAGACCACTGTTTATATGAATTAGGTATGTTCATTGGTCTCTGTATTATTAAGACATAATCATATTAAGTCTCTGGTTTTTGCACCAAGTCAAGACTGTGGTTGTCTCACTGAGAATAGACTGTGGTTGCCAACCTTCCAGTGGTGACCCTGTTTTTTAATTTTTGCGACCCCACTCGAATATCAAGCCTATATTTTTTTTTTTAATAAAAAAATATAATTGATTAAGGTATACTGTTTATCATTGAATAGCAAAAACCAAAAAATGCAGTTATTTATATTATAATAATTTCTTTATATTAACACACTGCATAATAGAATGTTATTGATATGAGTAACTCAAGCATCATCTCGATAATAAACAGTGATGTTCTTCATGTGATGGTTGGAATTGCTTTTCCATCGCCAGTATCTCAATCCGCAGTGATGTTTTCAATTCAGCACAACGTAGTTCATCTTCAGCATGGGGATTAGTTCTCAGCTTTGACTTTATTAAAAGTAAAGATGAAAAGGTCACTTCACACTCATGTCAAAGAAGAGGGCATAACATTTTAAGCATACCTTCAGCCAAATTTGGATATCGAAGTAATTGCTTTATCCAAAACTGAATCTCGGTTAGGGAATCAAATATTAACGAATAAGTATATTGTAAAGTATCGTGGTGGCAAGTCTAAATTTAATAGCACACCGCCGAAGTCCATGACAGGATCTTGTTTTTGGATGCATGCTGCATAAATTTGTAACTTTTCATATATTTCAACACAAATTGGGATAAATTACACTAAGCATAAGAAAAACTTGTTATTATGGTAAAGTTTTACTGTATTACAGGGTATCATTTTGAACAGAAAATATATGTTTTCCTGTAGTAAATAACGTGATTTAACCGAATTTGACCTTCATTTCAACCACAAACAAACAGAGCAACCAGTTCGACTAACTTCAAGTAGCCGAACTGGTTATTGTTGTTGCGGTTGAAATGAAGGTGAAAACCGGTTAAATCACGTTATTTACTACAGGAAAACATGTATATTCTGTTCAAAATGTTTAAATATAATGGGTCATGTTCCAATTCAGGCTTGCTTGGCTCACCAAAAAACAAAAACATCAAGAACGTATGTACTGGCAAACGGTAATGTTGAGCTGAGCACGCTAACATTAGCAACACTAAATATGATGGTTCTTGTTACGCCACTGGCTCGCTTTGCTCGCAGGAAAATAAAACATCAAGCTCGTATGTTGTACAGTGGTACAGTACAGTACCTCTACATACGAATTTAATCCGTTCCACAGCCGACTTCGGATGTAGAAAATGTTCGGATGTCGAAACTAATTTTCCCATAAGAATTCATTGAAATAGGATTAATCCGTGGTTGAGCCCAAAAACCTATGATAACTCCTTAATAAATTACTACACATAATTACACATGACAATATGCACACTAAATTAGATAATAGACACGTAAAAAAGAATAATTATCAAAAAAAGATAAATAAGAAACAGGTTTTTAGCGTCACTTTACCTTAGAAAGTCCAGCGCAGGTGTTGCTGGTCTTGCTACGCAGAGAGGAGACGGACGGGCAGCGAGGAGGTAGAGAGGTTGACTACGATAAACGTACACTACCGTAACTTATTCTACCTTACACTAAGTGAACTTTAACCTAACTTAGCTTATTTATTTTTTTTATTTTCATATTTTATATTTTTTTTTTACATTTTCTTTTTTTCTTTTTGATGATTAATTTTAATCACTTTCACTCTCTCCAGTTAAAATTGATTGAATTTTTTTCTCTTCACTCTTTGCTGTTTTCTTTGAACCACTTCCATCCTCTTCATCACGAGTTCGCTTTGTAGTTTTTATAAAGAAGCTATCGATAGAAAGTTGCTTGGTACGGCTTTTCAGAATGTTTCGAAAGTGAGTTAAGCAAACATCATCGAACTGCGCAACTACACGACAAACCTGCAATTTTTGTGGATGGTATTTGTCGATTAAGTCGACCACGTCTTGATATTTTCCTAACACCTCTTTTATTTGCGCCGAACCTAACACATGTTTATATTTTCCTAACACCTCTTTTATTTGCGCCGAACCTAACACATGTTCTACCTCCTCGATCTCTTCCTTGTCATCACTCATGTGCTCAGACATAGCATGGAGTTCCTTGAGCTCCTCTGTAGTAAGTTCGTCGTGATGTTCTTTTGCAAGTTCACTCACACTCAAAACGTGATTTATGTTTTTAGAGTCTCTCTCTCTCTCTCTCTCTCTCTCTCTCTCTCTCTCTCTCTCTCTCTCTCTCTCTCTCTCTCTCTCTCTCTCTCTCATATGCTTTTCAATAACTCCTTGCTTTACTTCTAAAGAAAGCATTTCCTTATTCCTTTTCTCACCACTACCACTTGCGAAACTAAGCCTTTTAGGACCCATGATTTACGTAAAATACCGTAAAAGGATGAACGTAAAAAATCACAATTAAAACACTAAGTTAATAGCAGAACGCACTGGGCACAACCACACGAAGCCGACGAGAACAGAGGAATGTCCCAAGCCACGCTAATTGATGGTCCCTCCGAGGTAGAAATGCTGCCTTCTATCGGCGGAAATAAAAAATACATCCGGCGCTATGAGTACCACCTACGCGTACGGGTATTGTTTACTTCGGGTGTCGAAAAAAAATTCGGGTGTAGAGTAGGAACGTGTTTGAATTGTACTTCGCGCGTCAAAAAATTCGGATACAAACGGTACGACGAAAATTGCTTACTTCGTGTGTCGAAATTAAATTCGGGTGTAGTCGAAAAATTGCTCGAATTTTACTTCGGATGTTGGAAAATTCGGATGTAGATACGTTCATATGTAGAGGTTCCACTGTACTGGCAAGCGGTAATGTTGAGCTATGCACACTAAAAAAATAGTAAAACTAACATGTTAAAATTAAAGAAATTAATGACTTACTTTTATGACCGGGACGACGAAACTTTTGGGTCACCGAGGTGTTGTGACTGTGACGTCTTAACTTCTGTATATCCACATCGCTGTTTCTTCTTTGTATTAGCTATCATAGTTTCAGTATTGCAGTAATAGACGTGAATATCTGTTTCTTCTTTGTCTTAGCGATCTTAGCTATCTTACTTTCACTATTGCAGTAATAGACGTGAATATCTTTCGATGATAGCCACGAGCGGCACTTGGGACACTGTGAAGTAGAATACAGTACTTGAATGTGGCGGGTAAAATGACGTAGGGGGATAAGGGGGAGGGGTTATATGAGAAGAAGTAATCCTATTGGTGGAGGCGGAGTTTATGCGCAGGTGGGAGGAGTTTATGCGTAGAAGATCGAAAACTACTATGTACAAGCGAATGAACGAGACCGACTACAACCGACCCGTAGAATGTTAAGAAATAAATGGAAAATATACAGTTAGTATAGGATATAGATAATTAGCGTATTTTTTCATCGGTTTATTATACATCCAAGAAGGTAATGTATAGAGAAGAAAAGGCTTGTTTTACCATTATATACCGTTTCCCCGGTATGTTTTCCCCACCCAAAACCCCGAGTTCCCACTGGTGGTCCCCCATTATCGGTGGATATAGATACAGTATATATATCTTTCTGAAACTATTCATTTCCGACAGGAACAAATGTCGTTTTCGAAGAGAACTGACCTTTTTCTAGAGAAAAAAGTATTTTTTTTCCTTAGGTTACATTACCCTGTAATACAGTACAATAATACCGATATGGTAAACTCTCTTTGAATACCAGAATCTACTAAAACGTGGAGTTAATAAAACTATATATTGGTGTAAATAGCTGGTAGGTAAAAGGAGCATTCTACTGTCCAACACCTAAGCAGAGATGGAAGGGAGGAGAGGTATTGGGGTTGTAACTCGGTGATGAAATTATGAATTCGTTTAATTGTGGTTTTTAGACAATTTATGCAACACTACGGTATCCTCAAATAAAAAGTATTGCTATTAATAAAATCTAAAACTACGAAAAAAATAGGAAACCCTTTCTTTACGGACTTGCATCTTAGGCCTATGATGTAAGTTCGTACTGAAAGGGATACGAGAGAGACGTCAGCCGAGATGTTGGAACACACAGAGGCATATGTGTGTGTACATTACTGGTTAATTTAGCATGTGTATAAGTTACAGTACATATTTTACACAATACAAGAATCTAAACTTTTACAAATAAAATAGGAAACCCTCTCTATACAGTACAGTACTGACTTACATCATAGGCCTATGATGTAAGTCTGTATGGAAATGGTTTGCTATTTTTTTGTTTAGGTGTGAATTTTATTAATAGCAATATTTTTGGTTTGAGGATACTAGCGTTGCATAAATTGTCTAAAAACCACAATTAAACAAATTCTTAATTTCATCGCCGAGTTACAACCCCAATACCTGTCCTTCTCCCTTCCATCTCCACTTCGGTGTTAGACAGTAGAAAGCTCCTTTTATCTCCCAACTATTTTCACTAATATCAAGTTTTATCAATTCCACATTCTAGTAGATTTTGGCAACCAAAGAAAGTTTATTATACAGTAACATTTTTTTGCTTATGCTTAGTGTAATTTATTGCAATTTGTGTTAAAATATATGAAAAGTTACCCATTTATGCACGGTGCAACAGAAAACACGATCCTGCCGTGGTCTTCAGCGGTGAGTTATTAAATTTAGACTTGCCATCACGATACTTTATAATATATTTATTCGTTAATCTTATATATTGACAAAATCTATATGTGAGGGAGAAATTTAGGTTATTAAATAAGTTTAAATTCACATTACTTGGTAATTATTTGTAAAGCATGATGGTATTTGGACAAAAAATACTTCTAACCAATCAGCTATTAGGAAACTTTTCTGAGCCCAAAAGGGCACCCTGCAAGTCGGTGCAAATCTGTCTCGCTAAAAAGAATTGACTATAGATAGTGAAGTAAAGTTTCCTTTGAAGTGATGCTATCCTTTTTACGGTCTTACATTCTTTTTTTTTTGCTAAGAATCATCTTGAAATTGCTATTAATTATGAAATATGCCTTAAAGTTTTCCTTGTCATCTTGGATTGTCAAGAGGCAGGTACTTGCGAGTATCGACTCCAACATATTTAATGGGGCTTAGACTTGAAGTGTTCAAGTCCAAATTGTGGGTATAGATTGAGAGATAGAGATTTGTACGACTAAGCATGATTTCTGTTATGGTTGTGAGACAAATCCTCTCAAATCTCTAATGGTATTGGTCAACAACTTGCCTCTAATTTCTGTTTATTGGATCAGTATTGGGGGATCCTTGATTGAGGGACTCTGATGCCACGAATCTATAGAGATACGAGTTTTTCTGTAGTTGAGAATCATGTCGCAATGTTTGCTCGATTTCAATTTATTGCCTTAAAAGGTTGCTGAGGAGCCTTTATTACAACTGCCATTTACTAGGGTGTAAAAAATTAGATAACTGTGAATTCTTGTTATACTGTTATCGTTAGCATGCAGACTTACCATCAGGTTAACAATACTGATACTTGATTAAAACAAGATGAAGAGAAATTAGATAGAAAAGTGGATTAAAACAAGATGAAGAGAAATTAGATAGAAAAGTGGATTAAAACAAGATGAAGAGAAATTAGATAGAAAAGTGTGCCCGAGTGTACCCTCAAGCAAGAGAACTCTAACCCAAGACAGTGGAAGACCATGGTACACAGGCCATGGCACTGCCCAAGACTAGAGAACAATGGTCTGATATTGGAGTGTCCTCCTAGAAGAGCTGCTTACCATAGCTAAAGAGTCTCTTATACCCTTACCAAGATGAAAGTAGCCTCTGAGCAATTACAGTTAACTCCTTGGGTGAAGAATTGTTTGGTAATTCCAGTGTTGTCAGGTGTATGAGGACAGGAGAATATGTAAAGAATAGGCCAGAAAAAGAATCAAATCAATCGGAGTCTGTCTTGAAATTTTTACATAAACATATCCTCTAGCTAGTTCCACTACATGAGTTTTGAGTCCGATAAAGCTAAAACAACCCCTGAGATTGGGTTCCAAGAATATGTAGAAAATAGTACCTTTCATAGAGCACACAGCCAAGTTACTACACTGGTTTCCTAAAATCAATGGTTTTATGGGGTACCTATGTGCAGGTCAGTGGTACTTTCATAAGGCAATTGTTTTCAAATACGTCGCAAAATGTATGTACTCAGTAAGTCTTTCCTCGTGTGATTACATGAATCGGGTTGCATTTCAGGCCATCGTGTACTTACTCAGATGTACGCCATTGTATAATTACTTGAGCCATCCATTAAGCAGTATTTGGCTCAGTGGCTTTTGTACTCTTCAGTACACGTTAATAGCGGTTCCTTGTTCTGGTTCCTCATTGATCGTGTTTAAAACTCAACATGCGATTGGAGTATGTCAACAACTAGTTCCCTGCTGAGTGTAGGGCATTGCACAAGCTTGAAATGAAAAAAATTATGAAAATTAAAAGGCTGATAAGTTGAAAAAAAATACAATAAGTATTAACATCTATCAATAACATTTTTACATCAATTCAACAAGTTTTAAAAAGGTATTGTTCTAACACAGGGTACTTACCTAGAACTACCTTCTTAGGAGTTACTGGTAACTACCCTAACCGACCAGCTGTTTGTGTAGTTTACTCTATTCCCGTTTTCTAAAGGGCTAACCTCAGGCGGAGTGAAACGCGCCCTGAGGCGACCCGTGGTCGGAGAGCGTGCAAGCTCAGGTCGTCTCCTCAGTAAGTTTCTGGTCGCAACGTGATTATCATCTCGCCGCGCTCTCTCTTACCCTGTGCGACCCTTTGTGTCTACCACGCGCTACCCACGTGTTCATTTCCTTACCCTTTCCCTTGTAACCCTGTGTCTCTTGGTGTCTTGGTGTTGTGTTATGGAGCAGCCTCGTCGTTGCCCTGGGCCTGTGGCCGGGAAATCTTGTGGGGCTTTCCTTTCTAAGCCCGAAGTGGATCCCCACTCTTTGTGTTCGACGTGTAGGGGCAAAGTGTGTTCCCCTACCTCCACGTGTCCGGAGTGCGAGTCCTGGAGTGAGATCCAGTGGGTGCTCTTCCACACCAAAAAGAAGAAAGCGGCTAAGAAGTCTCCCAAGAAGGCCAACGTGTCTTCTCCTTTGGTTTCCCCAGGCGCCTCGTAAGATCGGGGCTCCCTTCCTGCTTCCCCTACCCAGGGTAGGGGACGAGGTAAGTCCTTTGCGGGGAAGAGGCCCATTGCCCTTCCCCAGAGTCTGATATACCTGTGGACGGGAATTCTGGTGTTGTGCAGGCATGTGTGGGGCCCGAGGGAAGTGCGGGAGTATGCGTGGGAGCCGAGGTCCTGGTGCCTACAGGTCCTGTCTCCACCGTAGATCCTATGTGGGGGAAGTCAGGTGTTGATACTTCCCCAGAGTCGTGGATGTATGTTTCAGGGGCTTCTGCTGCCGGGGGAGACGCCGAGAAAGGTAGCTTTTCTAATTCAGACCCCTCCGCGTGGGAGGCGCCAAGGACTCCCTTCAGGTCGCCCTTGAGAAGGGAAGAAGACTTAGAGCAATGGTTCGGCCACAAGAGGTTTACTCGATCTCCTCCAGCCCCCCCTTCTACACTCCCGCCCGTGTTTCTTCAACCCCTGACACCAGAGAAGCGACGTGGAGTCCACCCTGCGGTGTTGGACGTTTCAGGCAGTTCGATGGATTCCTCCTCCTCATTGTCATCCGCGTCATCGGACTCTTCTTCGTCTGAGGACGATAACGGCAAGTCTACAAAGAGGAAGCGGGAGAAGTCCCGAAAGAAGAGGAAGTCCCGCTCCTGTTCCGGAAAAAGAAAGGAGGAGTCCAAGTCCTCCAAGAAGAAGGCGAAAAGAAGTAAGTCGAAGGAGTGGGTGAGCATCACGGTACCCCCGGAGCGAGCTGTTTAGGCTTAACACAGCCGCGGCCGCTTCCGGGTGGCTCCCTAGAGCCTCGTCGCCTCTGTCTCACCAATCGTCCTCCTCCTTTAGACCAGATTTACATCAGGGGTGGTCCAACCAAGCCCCCCGTGACGAATCTAATCCAGTGAAGGCCTCCGCTTCTTCGCAACGGAAGGACGCGCTGCGTCGGACGGAAGGCATGGCGTCTACCACGGGCACCTTGGGGGACTTCCTTAAGCACCAAGGGCACCCGTCGGCCGCCTGAGTCTCTCAGCCACGGAGTCTCCCGCAGGCCAAGGTACTGTAATCCCATGACGGATACCCTCGCTCACGCAGAGCAGCCCGTGCCACGGGCAGACCCGACCAGCGATGCCCCTCCCACCGCTAGGGAGGGTACCCGTGTGGAGGAACTGGTGACGGAGGCCCTGGTGGAAGGGGGGGGGAGTGTTCGTCTGACGACATCTCTTCTTACCGTAAAGTACTGGCCCTGATAAGACGCCACCACCGTCTTGACGAGCCCAAGCTCTCGGCGGAACAGTCCGTGCTCTCCAGACTGACTAGGTTGGTGGAAGGTCCAGTACAGTGAGCCCTCGTTTATCGCGGTAGATAGGTTCCAGACCTGACCGCGATAGGTGAAAATCCACGAAGTAGGGACACCATATTTACGTATTTATTTAACATGTATATGCAGACTTTTAAAACCTTTCCTTGTACGTAGTACTGTTATCAAACTACCCTTTAATGTACAGAACACTTGATGCATGTACTACAGTACCCTAAACTAAAACAGGCACAAATATTAAAGGCGATTTTATATCATGCGTTTCCTAAACACGCCAAAAAGCACGATAAAAAATGGCAACCAATGTTTTGTTTACGTTTATCTCTGATCATAATGAAGAAACAAACGCATTTACACATCTGTGTATAAGTTAGTTTTTGCATCGATTATATTGATTATACAGTATGTTGATTTTGTTATTACCAATGTTTTAATTAATTTTTCTTAGGATTTCCAAATGAAATGTTTTTCTTTATGACGCCGCCTGAAACGACGGCGTCATAAAGTACGCTCAGTAAACAAACAAGGGCGTTTAACGTGCATGATGAAAGTGATAAATAATGATATTACAGTAAAAGCTTTGAGAAAATATGTTATTACAAATATTATTTACCGTATCTATATACAGTGAACCCTCGCTACTTCGCGGTTCGACAATCGCGGATTCACCACTTCGCGGGGTTTTTCCATAACCCATATATATATACATATCGCGGATTTTCCGGAAAATTCGAAAATACCGCGAAATCTGAAGACCCCCAAATACGATATTTTGTTACCTGTAATTCCATTAATACTGTAATTAGTAATATCTGCTCTTACTGATTGTTCATTGCATTGCATATGATATATAATTCAGCACAGAAAGAAATAAAACACGAAAAGAGAATGTGATCATACGATAATTCAGTACTGTATACAGTACATAGTAAAATTAAATCGAACATGAAACGCAAATCAGATGCAGTCATACCATATTAGAATGGTGTGTACTGTAATGGATGTGCTTCTTTTACATGAATCTTTTGTATGTATACATACGTAGTACAGTACTGCATCCAATAATATTCTTTGTTGCAAAAATCACATTTCGAATAAGCGTACGAGAGAGAGAGAGAGAGAGAGAGAGAGAGAGAGAGAGAGAGAGAGAGAGAGAGAGAGGCGTAAAATAGCGTACGTAAAGCTGTATTATTATTATTGTTATTATTATTATTATTATTGTTGTTGTTGTTAATAAAATTATTATTGTTATTATTACTGTACAGTATTATTATCATTATTTATTATTATTACGGTATTGTACTTAATCTACGTACGTTCGGTACAGTATGCGCGGGGCATCTTCTATGAGTAGGTAACCAACGCATCATAGTACTGTAAGACGGGTTGTGATTGGTTCAAGCACTGATAGATGACGAATCAGAACTCAAGTTTTGTTATCTAGCCTGTGATTGGTGTTTTGCCTGCATCTCCTACCCGCAGCATCAAAGTTCTCGCGGGGCTGGATCGTTCACTCTCTGTTACCGCGTATCGCTGAGTAGACGTTCTTAAGTTTGTGAAGTTTAATCTGTGCTGTGTGCGACCTTTTTAAGTTGAACTTTTTGTTACTGTAAATCCTACTTTAATGGCTCCCAAGCGTTCTGCTTCTCTTAAGGCTGGTAGTGAGCCTAAACGCCACCGAAGGATGATGACGATAGCTGAGAAGGTTACGCTTCTCGACATGTTAAAAGATGGTAGAAGTTACGCGGCCGCCGGCCGCCATTTTGGCATCAACGAATCTACTGTTCGCTATATCAAGAAGGACGAGGCGAACATTAGAAAGACGGCTGCAATCACCTTTAGCAGATCAGCGAAGCGAGTCGTTACAACGCGTAATAAAACGATCGTACGCATGGAAGGTGCTTTAGCTGTGTGGATTGCCGACTGCCGGAAGAAGAACATAGCGTTGGATACGAACACCATCCAAAAAAAGGCTTTGAGTTTATATGAGAATTTTGCTGCAAAGGAACCTAAAGACGACGACGGCAACCATGCTGAAGATGATGATGATGCAGATGATCCTCAACCAGGGACATCCACTGATTCCCAGCCTTAGAAACGTTTTTCCGCAAGCAAAGGATGGTTCGCGAAGTTTCAGAAACGCTTCGCCCTGAAAAGCGTTTCCCTGCATGGGGAGTCTGCTTCCGCTGACACTGCCGCTGCTGAAACTTACGTGAACCAGACGTTCAAGAATATTATCGCCGAAGGTGGATACAAGCCGGAACAAGTCTTTAATATGGATGAGACTGGCTTGTTTTGGAAGAGAATGCCGTCACGAACTTTCCTGTTCAAAGAGGAAGCCAAAGCCTCTGGCTTTAAAGCATTCAAGGATCGCGTTACCCTCGTGATGTGTGGCAATGCTGCTGGATTTTTGTTAAAGCTGGGGCTTATTTATAAGTCGAAAAATCCTCGCGCTTTGAAAAATAAAAATAAGAATCTCCTTCCCGTGTACTGGATGCATAATCAAAAAGCATGGATTACGAAGATGCTGACCTCCAACTGGTTCCATCAGTGTTTTATCCCGCAAGTCAGCAAATATCTCTTAGAGAAGGGCTTGCCATTCAAGATCCTTCTCCTTATGGATAACGCTGGTGGACACGCAACTGACCTGTCGCATGAGGGCATTCAGGTTGAGTTCCTGCCACCCAACACCACGTCATTAATTCAACCGATGGACCAGGGGGTTATCAGGGCGTTCAAGGCCCTCTACACGAAGAATACCTTGGCGGACCTTGTTGCGTGTGTGGATGCTGCCCAAGATGACGAGGATGAAGATTTTAACTTGAAGGCGTACTGGCGGCAGTACACCATAGCCACGTGCCTGCAGAATATTCAGAAGGCACCTCAAGAGATGAAACCTGCAACCGTGAATGCGAGCTGGAAGAAGTTGTGGCCCGATATTGTTTACGACGACAAGGGATTTACTCCGTCAGAAATCCAACACTCTGCAATATGGAAATCTGTGCAGTTGGCTGCCATAATTGGAGGTGACGGGTTTGGCGACATGACGACTGAAGACGTCGACGAGTTGTTGGACTGCCATTCCCAGCCCCTAACTGACGCAGACCTCAAAGACCTGACGAAATCGGCAAGTGAGGAAGAGAGTGATACCCAGGAAGAGACCCAAGAAAATGTCGAAGAAACGGGCTTAACATTAGAACGGCTTGCCAAGGCCTGCAACCATGCGAAGGAGTTGAAAGAAATGTTGCAAGAGTGGGACAAGGATATGGTTCGCTCGATGCAATTCTGCAACAAGGTTGATGACATAATGACTCCCTACAAAATGCTCTTGGATCGAAAAAAGAAGCAGCGGCAACAACTTCCGATCACAATGTTCTTCCAGCCTCGCAAAAAAGAGCCAGTTCCTCCTGCTAGTACGCCTTCGGAAGAAATTGAAGTTTCCCAGGAAGAAGTTGAAGAGGTGTCCCAGGAAAAGACACCTCCGTCTGAAGAGACGTAAAATACTATCATTGGCTGCACAGTAGAACACATCATCAGCTTCATCATCATCATTTCTACTGTGCAGCAAATTCATCGCCATCACCATTCAAGTTTTTCTTCAACTTCTTTCGTGGTTAGTACAGTAACAATCTTTATTTTTTACTTTAATATTCTTACTGTACATTCTAAAACTGTATTTGTGCCTGTTTTATAGTTTAGTAATGTACGTACTGTATGCATTAAGTTAAAGGGAAGGTTTTAAAAGTCTACATGTTGTAACCTATCATATTTTTTTTGTTTAAAATTTACATTTACGTACGTAAAACAATCTCTCTCTCTCTCTCTCTCTCTCTCTCTCTCTCTCTCTCTCTCTCTCTCTCTCTCTCTCTCTCTCTCTCTCTCTCGTAAATTGTTTTCCTGCTTCGCTACGTACAATACTGTATAATTTATATTTGTAAGGTAACATATTTTGTAAATGCTTTTACTGCAAATACTGTATGTACTGTATCATTATTTATCACTATCATCATGCGCGTTAAATGCCTTGTTTGTTCTGAGCGTGGTTGTTTACTGAGCGTACATGCCGTCGTTTCAGGCGGCGTCATAAAGAAAAACATTTCATTTGGAAGTCCTAAGAAAAATACGTAAACTAAAACATTGGTAATAAACAAATCAACATACAGTACTGTATAATCAATATAATCGATGCAAAAACTAACCTATACATATATGTGTACTGTACACTAAATGAGTTTGTTTCTTCATTATGATCAGAGATGAACGTAAACAAAACATTGGTTGCCATTTTTTATCGTGCTTTTTAGGTGTGTAGGAAATGCATGATATAAAATCGCCTTTAATATTTGTGCCTGTTTTAGTTTAGGGTGCTGTAGTACATGCATTAAGTGTTCTGTACATTAAAGGGTGGTTTGTTAACAGTACTACGTACAAGGGAAGGTTTTAAAAGTCCGAATATACATGTTAAATAAATAGGTAAATATGATGTCACTACTTCGCGGATTTTCACCTATCGCGCCCGCGTCTGGAACCTATCTACCGCGATAAACGAGGGTTCACTGTAAAATCATACATACGTAGCAAAGCAGGAAAACAATTTACGAGAGAGAGAGAGAGAGAGAGAGAGTTGTTTTACGTACGTAAATGTAAATTTTAAACAAAAAAATTGCCCCATTTCATATAAAATAGGTTATTACAAATATTTTACTTTATCATATTACAGTAGTCTGTATAATACTGTAAAGTTCAGTACAGTATGTTGTTTTATAGTCGTGGTGATGAAATTCTCACGAAACAAAAACACCGCATTCGATTACAACAGCTGATTCTCTCTCTCTCTCTCTCTCTCTCTCTCTCTCTCTCTCTCTCTCTCTCTCTCTCTCTCTCTCTCTCTCTCTTTGTGTTACTGTATACAATACTTACATAGAGAGAGAGAGAGAGAGAGAGAGTGTGTGTGAGTGAGAGTGTGTGTGTGTGTGTGTGTGTTTACGTAGGTAAATGTAAATTTCAAACAAAAAAATATGACAGGTTATAACATGTATATTCAGACTTTTAAAACCTTCCCTTTAACTTAATGCATACTAAACTAAAACAGGCACAAATATTAAAATGTTAATTAAAGTAAAACATGTATAAAAAAATAAAGGTTGTTACAGTACTGTACTCACCACGAAAGAAGTTGAAGAAAAACTTGAATGACGATGGCGATAAATTTGCTGCACAGTAGAAATGATGATGATGAAGCTGATGCTGTCTTCTACTGTGCAGCCAATGATAGTATTTTACGTCTCTTCAGACGGAGGTGTCTTTTCCTGGGACACCTCTTCAACTTCTTCCTGGGACACTTCTTCAATTTCTTCCGAAGGCGTAGTAGCAGGAGGAACTGGCTCTTCTTTTCCGAGGCTGGAAGAACATTGTGATCGGAAGTTGCTGCCGCTGCTTCTTTTTTCGCTCGAAGAGCATCCTGTAGGGAGTCATGTCTTCATCGATCTTGTTGCAGAATTGCATAGAACGAACCATATCCTCGTCCCACTCTTGCGACATTTCTTTCACCTCCTTCACATGGTTGCAGAACTTGGCAAGCCGTTCTAATGTTGAAGCCCGTTTCTTCGACATTTTCATGGCTCTTTTCCTGTGTTTCACTGTCTTCTTCACTGGTCGATTTCGTCAGGTCTTCTAGGTCTGCGTCAGTTAGGGGCTGGGAATGGCAGTCCAACAACTCGTCGACGTCTTCAGTCGTCTTGTCGCCAAACCCGTCACCTCCAATTATCGCAGCCAACTGCACAGATTTGCGCATTGCAGAGTGTTGAATCTCAGACGGTGTAAATCCCTCGTCATCGTAAACAATCTGGGGCCACAACTTCTTCCAGCTCGCATTGACAGTAGCAGGTTTCATTTCTTGCAGTGCCCTCTGGATGTTCTGCAGGCACATGGCTATTGTGTACTTCCGCCAGTACGCCTTCAAATTGAAAGTTTCATCCTCATCTTCTAGGGCAGCATCCACACATGCAACGAGGTCCGCCAAGGTATTCTTCGTGTAGAGGGCCTTGAACGCCCTGATAACCCCCTGGTCCATCGGTTGAATTAATGACGTGGTGTTGGGTGGCAGGAACTCAACCTGAATGCCCTCATGCGACAGATCAGTTGCGTGTCCACCAGCGTTATCCATAAGGAGAAGGATCTTAAATGGCAAGCCCTTCTCTACGAGATATTTGCTGACTTGCGGGATAAAACACTGGTGGAACCAGTTGGAGATCAGCATCTTCGTAATCTATGCTTTTTGATTATGCATCCAGTACACGGGAAGGAGATTCTTATTTTTATTTTTCAAAGCGCGAGGATTTTTCGACTTGTAAATAAGCCCCGGCTTTAGCAAAAATCCAGCAGCATTGCCACACATCACGAGGGTTACGTGATCTTTGAACGCTTTAAAGCCAGAGGCTTTGCCTTCTTCTTTAAACAGGAAAGTTCGCGACGTCATTCTCTTCCAAAACAAGCCGGTCTCATCCATATTAAACACTTGTTCCGGCTTGTATCCACTTTCAGCGACAATGTTCTTGAACGTCTCGTTCGCGTAAGTTTCAGCAGCGGTAGTGTCAGCGGAAGCAGCCTCGCCATGCAGGGAAACGCTTTTCAGGCCGAAGCGTTTCTGAAATTTCGCGAACCATCCTTTGCTGGCGGAAAAACGTTGTTTCTGAGGCTGGGAATCAGTGGATGTCCCTGCTTGAGGTTCATCTACATCATCTTCGTCTTCTTCAGCATGGTCGCCATCGTCGTCTTGAGGTTCCTTTGCCGCAAAATTCTCATACAAGCCCAAAGCCTTGGTTCGGATGGTGTTCGTATCCAAGGCTATGTTCTTCCGGCAGTCGGCAATCCAGACTGCTAAAGCACCTTCCATGCGTACGATCGTTTTATTACGCGTTGTAACGACTCGCTTCGCTGATCTGCTAAAGGTGATGGCAGCCATCTTTCTAATGTTCGCCTCGTCCTTCTTGATGTAGCGAATGGTGGATTCGTTCACTCCAAAATGGCGGGCTGCGGCCGCGTAACTTCTGCCTTCTTTTAACATATCGAGAAGTGTCACTTTCTCAGCAATCGTCATCATCTTTCGGTGGCGTTTAGGCTCACCACCAGCCTTAGTAGAAGCAGAACGCTTGGGAGCCATTGTACAGTAGGGGTTAAACAGAAAGTTCAACAAAAAGTTCAACTTAAAACAGTCACGCACAGCACAGATTAAAGTTCACAGTAATGTAGCAGCATCTACCCGGCGAGAGAGCGGCAAACAAAGTGGCCGCGAAAAGATGCTGCGGGTTGGAGAAGCGGTCAAAACACCAATCACAGGCTCAGGCTAGATTTCAAAACTTGGGATCTGATTCGTCATCTATCAGCACTTGAACCAATCACAGTCTGTCTTACATACTACGTAGTAGTTACCAATTCAAATACAAGGTACTACGTATACAGCTTTACGTACGCTATTTTACGCTTGTTTTGTTGTAGGATATGTACGCTTATTCGAGATGTGATTTTTGCAACAAAGAATATTATTGGATGCAGTACTACGTACGTATACATACAAAAGATTCATGGAAAAGATGCACATCCATTACATTTGTAGTTGTAGCCATCAGCAGCCTTACACCATTCAAATATGGTATGACTGCATCTGATTTGCGTTTCATGTTCGATTTAATTTTACTACGCACTGTATACTGAATTATCGTATGATCACATTCTCTCTTTTCGTGTTTTATTTCTTTCTGTACTGAATTGTATGTCATATGTAATGCAATGAACCATCAGTAAGAGCAGATATTACTAATTACAGTATTAATGGAATTAACGAAATATGTATTTGGGGTCTTCATATATCGCGGTATTTTCAAAATTTCCGGAAAATCCGCGATATGTGTACTGTATATACATGCGTTATGATAAAAATCCGCGATAATCGAACCGTGAAGTAGCGAGGGCTCACTGTACAGCAGAAACCTTCCTTAGCTCTCCCTCTAGCTCCTGACGTCAGGCTGGGGATGGAGCACATAGATAGCCTGGCAGGTCTAGCTGATGCCCCTAGAAGTCAGAGTTCCTCGAAGTTGATGCCGGGACTGAAAACTCAGAAGAGGTTTTACGTGCCAGAGGGTCGTTGTGGAGGGCCCCGCGCAGTGGAAGCAGCAGTGACCTCTTTGAACCAAGGAGCCGCAGAGGACAGGGCGTCCACGGCCCCTGTTTGCCTTTCCCCGACGGAGACCTCCATGATGGAGGACATGGCTCAAGACCTGGTATACGTATCCTCCTGGTTAAACTGGTGGACCTGCACCTTGGTAGGTTTTCAAGCATCACACGATCTCTCCCTTCCTGAAAATCAGTCCTTGTTGAAAGATCTTATTAGTTCAGGGGGCAAGGCCCTCAAGTTTTTGTCTTTCCAATCTCTCTCGATGGCCACGAACTGGGTTCTGCGAAAGAGAGACACAGTTCTCAGCAAGATTTTAAGAAAGTTGCCGGACAAGGAGGCAAGGAAGTTAAGGAATTCCTCAGTATGGGATGAATCCATCTTTCTCCATCTTTCCCCTCAAGATGGTGGAAGACACCATGGAGAGGGTAAGGAAGATGAAGGACGTAGAACATAGGCCTACCCCCATGAGGCGGCCAGTGCATAGGAGACCATCAGTGGACGTCCCTCACTCCCAGGCACAACCTTGAAGAGACTCCTTCGGCACCGTGGTCGACGCCATGCCTTCCGTCTGACGCAGCGCATCCTTCCGTTGGGAAGAAGTAGCGGAGGCCTTCACTGGATTAGATTCGTCACGGGGGCCTTGGTTGGACCACCCGACGTAAATCTGGTCTGAAGGAGGAGGACGATGGGTAACACGGCACCTCAGTCGGCCTTTAGACCTTCCTACGGTAACTCAAGGAGAGGTTGGTCCGGCCGCTCCTCCAGAAGGAGGTAGGAGACGAGGCCCCCTACTCCTGCAGGAGCCTCAAATAGGGGGATGCCTCAGACACTCTTGGCAAGCATGGCGGGATTTCGGTGCGGATCCCTGGACAGTGGTGGTCCTGAAGGAAGGCTACAGGCTTCCCTTCCTGACGGAACCTCCCCCCACTCATCCCAGCTCAGAGGGCCGAGTGGTTAATTCCCAAAGACCCCTTGAAACGGGTGGCGCTGCAGGAACATGATCGCCAAGGGAGCATTGGAATCAGTGGAGAACCCCGGCCCAGGGTTCTACAGCAGGCTCTTCCTTGTGGAGAAAGCAACAGGGGGGTGGAGGCCGGTCATAGACCTCTCAGCCCTCAACAAGTTTGTCTCAAAGACGGACTTCAAGATGGACACGCCGAAGACAGTGCTGGCGACCTTGAGGGAGGGAGATTTCCTAATGTCCCTCGACCTCAAGGACGCTTACTTTCAAATCCCCGTGCACCCCTCCAGCAGGAAGTTCCTCAGGATAAAGTGGGAGTCCCAAGTCCTTCAGTTCAAAACCCTTTGCTTCGGTCTGTCGACGGCTCCTCAGGTGTTCACGAGGGTATTCACGACGGTCTCGGTATGGGCGCACGAGCAGGGCATCCGACTGATCAGATACCTGGACGATTGGTTGCTTCTTTCAGCCTCAAAGGAAGAACTGAGGAAGAAAGGCGTGAAGTTGCTCGGGCTCTGCAAGGAATTGGGGATCACGATCAATTGGGAGAAATCTCAGTTGGATCCCAACACCAGGATGACCTACTTGGGGATGGTCCTGGACACCCGGTTAGTGAGAGCCTTCCCCTCAGTGGAGAGGTTAGAGAATCTGGAACGAATTCTGCAACCCTTCATGACGGACCAGCCCAGGAGGGCCAAGGATTGGCAGAAACTGATAGGGCACCTGGTATCGTTTGAGAAGTTAGTACCGCAGGGGAGGCTCAAACTCCGGGCGGCTCAATGAAACCTGAAGGAAGTGTGGACCCAGGGAAGGGAACCCCACACAGTAGTACCAGTCTTCCCAGAAACAAAGGACGTCCTACAATGGTGGAACAACAGGTCGAATACAAGGAAAGGAATGCCCTTCGCACCCGATCCTCCGGAGATGCTGTTGTTCACGGACGCATCGAAGGAAGGGTGGAGAGCGCACCTGCTGGGAAAATCGACGAGGCAAATGGTCCAGCGAGGAGGCGGCACTACACACAAACATTCTGGAGATGGTGGCCGGGTTGAGAGCGTGTCGGGAATTCGTATATCTCCTCCGAGGAAACACCGTGGCGTTGATGTGCGACAACGCCACGGTAGTGGCCTACGTAAAGAAGCAAGGGGGCCTGAAATCAAAAGAGCAATGCGCCCTAGCGACGGAACTTGGAATGGGCGGCAAAGGAAGGGATCGAAATGACATCAAGATTCATCCCAGGAAAGAGAAACGTGCTGGCAGACGGCCTCAGCAGGGTGGGTCAAGTGATAGGCTCAGAATTGACCATACACCCGGAGGTAGCTTGGGCAGTCATCCTGAAGTGGGGCTCCCCAGTGATAGACATGTTCGCCACACGTCTGAACGCCCAGCTTCCCGTGTTCTGTTCTCCAGTCCCAGAGCCGTCAGCAGCGTTCGAGGACGCCTTCCAACATCCTTGGGACAACCTCGATGTTTATGCCTTCCCTCCCTTCGGGTTGATCAGACAAGTGCTAAACAGAGTGAGGTCGGCGACCAACATGACAATGACTTTGGTAGCGCCTTGGTGGCCGGAGAGAGAGTGGTTCGCAGACCTAAAAGAATTAGCTCTCCTTCCTCCTTGGCCGCTCCCAGACAGACCAGATCTGCTCCGTCAACCTCACTTTCACAGGTGGCACGAAAACCCTCGATCCCTCTGCCTTCACGCGTGGAGGTTATCGAGAAGCTCCTGAAGAAGGATGGTTACTCATCAAGGACCGTGACAAGGATGTCAGGCTACCTAAGGCGTTCCTCGACGGCAGTCTACCAAGCGAAATGGGTGGTCTTCGCGAAATGGTGTGCTTCCAGAGATATCAGACCTTTAAGGGCGTCCATTCATGACATAGTAGACTTTCTGGTATACCTTAGGGACGATGTGGGCTCGTCTATTCCGGCCGTTAAAGGAGTGCATGCAGCATTGGGACAGGTCTTCCTCCTTAAGGGTATTGACTTGGTAGCCTTCCGACATATCTCGATGCTCATCCGAAGTTTTGAGCAGTCATGCCCCCCCCAGGAAGTGAGGGTACCGCAGTGGGACCTTGCTAGAGTCCTCAAAGCCCTGTCTGAGCCGCCCTTCGAACCGCTCAAGGACTCCTTAGACAGGGAACTCACCCTCAAAACAGTCTTCCTCTTAGCCCTGGCCTCAGCGAAGAGAGTTAGTGAGTTGCACGGGCTCTCTTACGAGGTCTCACACTCGAAAGGATTGTGAGAGGCTTCCTTTAAATTCGTCCCTAGTTTTGTGGCCAAAACACAGAACCCAGCTTGTTGGGATCCTCGGTTCGAGGGCTTTTCAGTACCAGCCATCCCTCGGTCAGACAACCCAAAGGACTTACTCTTATGAGAGCAGTAAGGAAGTACCTGGAGAGGACAGCAAAATTCCTCCCAGAGATCAAGAATTTATTCGTCTCTGCTGGCCGGATAAAGAAACCAGTTTCTAAGAATTCAATCTCCTTCTGGCTTCGCCAAGTGATAAAGAGAGCCTACGAGGCCTCCGGAACCCCGCTCTCAGGTAAACCAAGACCTCATGATATTAGGGGTCTTAGTACCTCTCTAGCCTTTGATAAGAACATGGCTGTGGGCAAAATCCTGAAGGCGGGTACTTGGTCCAGACAATCCACCTTCATGGAACACTACCTCAAGGATTGCTCAAGGAAATCCTTGGACGGTTTCTCCATTGGTCCAGTCATTTCGGCCCTTCAAGAGATCTAAGGTCATGGCCCCAGGGTAATCGGGGGTGTTAAAGCCAAGAGACACTTGTTCCTTCCTTATCTTTACCCCCACCTATTCATCCTTCCCCTGGCTGGTATCCCCTGCGTGGAAGTACTCAGAAGACCTTAGCCACTAGAAGAAACGTCCTCTACAGGAATGCGTCTCGGAACTGGTTTGGACGAAGGTAAGCCATTCATTTTTACATCAATTCAACAAGTTTTAAAAAGGGAAGTTTTATTTCCCAATTGATATTTATTTCAATACACATACGACACTCGTGACCTTATGAATAATACCTCTAGAAATTTTATTTTAGAAAATTATATAAACAGGCTGAAGTGTTTGTGTACAGAAAGAATCTCCAAGAAGGAAATTCACAAGCAAGATAAGTTGCATGCACTCCATAAGTGTATAACTTGATAGATGTATATCAGCATCAATAGTTGTGATTATGGAGACAATGCAACAATTAATGTTTTTTCAAAATTAGAAGAGGGTGGGGGTATGGACAGGGTATTTCTCATGGTATGTGCTGCTTATATCACCAGATCAGAGAAAAAGAAATGATGAATTTTTAAGCATTAAGGGTTCTGTGACCCCTTTGTAGAATTTCTTAATAAGAATTCCCTTGAGTAACTAGTAACATTTAGTAAACTTTATGGTGCCAGTGTATATCTTATTGGGGGCTGGGTTCTCGCCTGTATAGTTTGGCATGGATAGCCCACTTTAGACTATAGGAATGGGGGAATGTGTTTGGAATTAAACATAAAGGAAAATGTTCCAAATAAACTTTGCTTTATAACAAGTACTACAATGTGTCTGATATTCTTTGAAATGTTGAATACCTTAGGAAAGTCAGTGTGTTCTGTCCCTCGGTGTATCATATGACAGCAATTGTCAAAAGTTGAAAATTGATGATATGTGGGGCCTGCTTAAGGGCCTTCTAAACTGACAAGTTGGACCAGACTTTTTGAGACCTGAACTTGTGGAATATTTTGTTTCAATTACTAGAGTTTGGATGAATAAGCCCTGAAATCTAAACAGATGTACTGTACTTTTATTCAAATTACCTCTTAGATGGTGATGGTTTTTAGGACAAGATTGGAGGACTTGTCAAAATGGATGAAGGTAGAATTAATGTGATAAAGGGAATAATTGCATTGACTTAGTGCCTCCCCCCCCCTACATGGTACACACTAGCCATTACTAAAGTGTCTGTAAATTCCTGTGGTCCCAAGATACACGCACTTTCTAATTGTCTGATTTACCTCTGTTGACCCTTTCTTTCTTCTAGCTTTTAGTCCAACCACTTTCAACTTTTATTTCAGTGAGCAACTGCTGGGTTTCCCTCCCTGTTGCACGTAGATGCTGAATAACCTCTCCAACCCTAGCAATGAGCTATTGAACCAGAAGTCCTCCATTCATATCAATACCTTTTTTGCCAGTGTAACTTTGAAGCTATTCTGCTTCCCTGGATTGTTCATTGGAGTTCTCTGTTTAAAAACAATTATCCAAGTTGAAATTGATGAAATTGGGTCTGCTGTAGGGGCTTCCAGACTCGCAGGTTCCTGGAACACACGCTCATTAACAAAATAAATCGTTCAGACCTTTCTGCTTAAGCCCAACAGTAGCGGTCAGGCTTATGCTTTACTTCGTTGAGTAGTGGAATTTCAGTAAAACCTGCCCGATGACGTCTGGTGTGTTGCATTACATTTATCATCCAAGCTGTATATTGGTTGTGTTAAAGAAATAGATTGGAAGTTGTTGAAAACGGAAAGCATTTGGGTCCACTTCCTTGGGCCCCAAAGACACTAAAATCACCAATATTTTGGAATCACTAATTTTTCATATAATGTGGTGGCTGCTCACGTGTTGGGTAACAATCTGAGCATTTGGATGGAGCAGCATCTCGTCTAAGGATTACGGTAGTAAAGAATTAGATGACACGTAATGACAGTGCTTTTCGCTTCGGCCTCTTTATTCACATGGGTAGAATACTATGCATTTCAGGGCCATGTCCAATTGATTTTCGTTGATAAAATCCTACCAAAACATCGGATATGGGTCACATTTAGGAAATAGTTATTTAAAGC
The DNA here is from genome assembly GCF_036898095.1 of Palaemon carinicauda. Classification (NCBI taxonomy): domain Eukaryota; kingdom Metazoa; phylum Arthropoda; class Malacostraca; order Decapoda; family Palaemonidae; genus Palaemon; species Palaemon carinicauda. The sequence continues at coordinate 74,657,710 of NC_090734.1, forward strand.
CACAGCCTAATTGGCATAAATATGCAGTAATGTCTAATGTGAATAATAAAGGCACTTACCAGAGTTAATATAAGAAATTGAAAAGGGTAACTTAGCTAGATTTAGATGCACCCAGAGAGAGGCTAGTTGTGATGTGAACTATGACATCAGATGTAATACCTAGTAAACTTTCCATTCACAATAGTAAACACGCCAATAACAGGAGGACAGCAGAGCATTCGTTCATAAAGTGTCTTGTAACTACGTCATACTACAGTAGAGTATCAATGAGTGGGAGGGCCTTCAGTAATGATGTCTACATAGTCTCTCTCTGGGTGTGTCTAAATTTAGCTAAGTTACCCTTTCAATTTCTTAGATTTACTCTGGCAAGTGCCTTTATTATTCACATTAGACATTACTGTATTGCATATTTTTGCCAATTAGGCTGTGGCTTCAAATACCTATTTCCAACATGTGACCCATAACCGATGTTTTGGCAGGATTTTATCAGCGAAAATCAATTGGACACGGCCAAGAAATGCATAGTAGATACTGTATAGGTATTTCCTAGCTGGGCAATCTTTAGTAAGACTGTGTGTATAAGAAATGCAGAAAACATCTTCCCTTATTACAAGGGAAAGGTGGGCATTAGACCAATTATGTCTGGGGTTGTCTTTGACATGGCACTTGCTGAGCAAGCATCATTTCATGGTTCATGGAGATCTCTTGAGTATAGCCATATAAACCCCATACTTAGCACAGGTGCCTGTCTGTTTCATATTTCATATGCCTAGCAGTATGGATGTTACTGGATTTATGCGTCTTCTGTTTGCTCACATAGGTGACTGGGAAGCTGACATCTTGAGTTAGAGATGTATACACCAGTAGTGAATGTCCAAGTAACTGACTAGAGTAATTTTTTAGTAGAGTCCCTGCAATTACATTTTAGCATTCTATTACATTGCTGTTCCTGCTAACTTTCTTTCATCTTGGTGTTCATCATCATACATCTTTTTTTTTCATATCTAATGCTGAGTTTTCCCTAGTTGCACACTGGCACTGTATGGTCCCTGTGCTCCAGTGGTGGGCTGTTGACACAAAGTCTCTCCCTTCATCAATTACTGCATGTTGAATTTCTTGCTAATAAGATCCTATGGCTGTTCCAACTACGCCAAAATAGTATCCGTGGATGACTGGGTTTGTGTTCCGTTAACTATGTAAATCACTTAAGGTTCTCCATGGCCCATGCTTTTAATCTCCTTGATTGCTGGCTCACTTCATCATTAAAGGCCGGGAACCTGTTTGTATTGTGGTGACAATAGTTGAACAACACTTGGTGAAATGAAAGAGAATGACTATGACTTTATGAATAGGAGAAGGTGGCTATGTTTGAGAATATATATAACTTTTGGTTCTCTCTGATATCCTGCCAAGACCTAAATCTTTGCAGACAAACCCTTGCTAAAAGATGAACTTTAAAGGTTGGGTCAGCCTGTTAAGAGAACTGCCTTCACTTGGGTGTCATTCTGTTAGGGTTAGCTGCCCCCTGGTGGCTATGAAGTCAGGTTGTGTATAGACTATCTAGAGCTAGAAGTGTAGGACTGAGGCCAGTATAACTGTCTACAAAAGGTTAACATCTGTCTAGAGGACGATGAGGCCAGCATTTTGTCTCTATCCAGGACCAAGGAACAAGGACTTGGGTAGGTGGGGGTTAATTTGTTTGGCAAGGAAGCCAATAAAATGTTAAAAAGGCCTTTCTCTTTCCATTATATTTTTGGTCGAGAGATATTAGATTGTTTGAATGTGTTGTACTGTACTGAGGAATGCTACAGAGTCAGGACTATCCTTCTGGTGTTTGCTTAAGGTTTTTTAACCCCTGGAAAATAAAGTTCTCCAATGCTCTCTTGTGCTAATTGAGGCCACTTGATAGAATTTGAAATTAGAGCCATGGGTCACATAGTATTCATGGAAAAAAGCACCAGTTGGGGAAAAAAGAAAAAAAAAAGAAGCAGCCCAAATTCTTAAGCCTTCCTATCCAATCATCAATTACTGATTGTAACAGGTGTTTAGTCCTCATTTTTCCATCCTTAGTCATTGAGGAAATTCCTACAGCAATAACAGCTTTATAGTGTCTAGAGGCACCAACTCCTCTTTCTGTGGCCCAGAAGTCCATCGTAACTTTAAATTATCGCAAACTCATTCCAGAAAAGTGTGTTTTTTAGCTGGACCACGAGAGGCTTTGTGACTTCAAGCTTTGGGAGATCAAAATAAGATGATTTTTTTTTTTAATTAAGCTGGCTATACTGTACAGTACTAAATTTCAAATGAAAAGATTTTTAGTCCCGGAATATTTTAATTTTAATTTGCCAGGACATTGATCTGATTAGCATTAAATTGACATTTTCAATATTTAACTTAGCCGGTGATTATATAGCTGCAACTCTGTTGCCTGACAGACAACTCTACGGTAAAAACTCGCCAGCGATCGCTACACAGGTTGCGGGTGTGCCCAACAGCGCCATCTGTCGTCCAGATACCCAGTACTCAATGTAAACAAAGACTCAATTTTCTCTCTGTCGAGCTATCGACAAGACGTACTTACTCGCTGTTGCTAAACTGGAGTTTTTTCACAACTAATTGGTGAATTACTTTATTCTAGTTTTGAGCTTTCGCTATGCAGGTGTTTTATCTTCATCTTAAATCTTGAACTCGTTTTGGATAGATTTAATTATGGTGACAAAGAGAGTATGGACTTTCTTTCACTTTTAAATGGCCGACCCTTCCCTTAGACGGAAGTGTGTTTAGGCTTTTAGTAATTATATCACGTTATAGATTTTCCTCTATATATTTTATATCTCTCCGCCTTTATTAGGCCTTTTCGATTAACTTTCCATTTATTATAAACATATAAAAATAATTTTAATGTTTTGTTTATATAGACCTTTCCTGAGAGTAGGCGGTCCTAACTTGGAAACCGAAGTTAATCAACGTTGAGCCCTTTATATCGTAGTTAGCTATTTTAAAGAGCTAAGGATTTAAAACTTTTTAAATGTAATATTTTATGAAAGAATTTCTTTGATAGTCTTCGTACTGTTTTCAAAGATGAACTAACGTTTAGTTTATTTATCCTACGCAGTTGTTGACGTTCAGGACGTTCAACATGCGCTCTATCGTCACGATAGAGAGAGAGTGTATCACGGTTTCACTTTGCAGTAAGAGTAAATCGATTCTGACGTTTTGTTCATTCTTTCTTAGCTTAAATGTTTTAAATTCTATTTTAAAGGAACTTTTTATTTGAAAAACCTTTCAGTTTTTTCCTTTAGTCAAATAACATGTTTTTTTGACGAAATATAATTGGGCTCTTCTCTTAGGTGCGAAATCAAGAGAGAAAGAGAGAGAGAGATAGAGACGGAGGGAGAGAGAGGAGAGAAAACGTTCCGTTCAAGCGGGTAACGTTGTTCTCGAGTTACTCTCGTCCCTAGTCGCTGTACGGGGAGGAAGGATAAAACGTTTTAGTTTTTTATTCTCGTCCCCAGGCTATGTGCGGTGAGAGATTGAAAACGTAGTTATATGAACTAGTGTTTAGTCTCTTTCCCAGCCACTGATTTTTTTATCTTAAAATATGTTTTCTGTTTTTTGCTGGTATTAATGAGCTTGCATTATACGACTGATTTTGCAATTACTACCTTTTAATGAAGGGTAGAATTGCGTGTTTCAGGTAGAAATCAGTAAAAGTTTCGATTTCAGTGAAATAAGTGCAAAACAGAAAATCGAAGTGATAAAGTGATATGCGCAAAGTGTTACAGTGTTGCGTCCGAGGGTACGTCTGTTCGTGCCTGTCGTTCACCTAGTCCGGGACCTCTTACATGCTCCCAAGCCCAGGGGAGAAGTAATGTCAAACGATTTATGGGTTCGAGAGGCCTTGACCAACGAACAGACGTTTTCCCTCTATGGTATCGGGTGTATCTTACCAAGATCTCCCCTACCATAAGACGAGAGAGACGTTGTTTCTCCTCGTCATCCGAAGGCTTTTCGCATAAGAAACCTGTCACAAGGTTTTGAAGCCCTTAAGCGAAAGTCAGTCCTTTCAGGACAGGTCCAGCGTCCTGGTTACAACCATTAGGACAGCTCTGACCCTATGCAGTCATCGGATAACTGCTCGCCGCCTAACAAAAGCGTAACACAGACTCCGAGAGTCTTTTTTTTGTAGGCAGAGTGTTGCGGTCACAGACGTTACCCTCGTCTCTTACCACAACCATTTCTGTTGATCCTTAATGGGTTGTATGGCAAGACATGCAGTATATGCTTGCCTCCCTTATGGAAGACTATTCTGCCGATTAGTCCGTTGAGTCTAGCCGTTTATCTCATCGATATCCTGGCTTTCAGCCAACCTAACGTTCCTTTGTGCTTACTGTTGACGTTGGCGTAGCTTAGTCACGTCAGTCAGGTTGTTTAGAACCACACTCGATGCGGTCTCGTGTGGTTTTTCAGCCGCATTTGGACGTTAGGCCACTTGCTGATGCTCCTGTTGACGTTCAAGACGTTCACTAACAATCGGAGTTGACTTGTTTTGACGCTGTGCGTCAACCTCCGCATTCTAGAGTTGTTTTGACTGCTCAGTCTAGGCAGTCAAAGCAGTCTCGAGTGGACGCTGTGCGTCCTCACGCACCTGTTGTGGTTGACAGTTCAGTTGTTGACAGTTCACAGACTGTCAAGCAGTTACATGACGTTGCGTTCTGGTCCGCTACTAATGCACCAGTGAGTGTGGACTCTGCTTGTAAAGCATTGCCACCACGGTAGGTCTCTCCCTTGCTTGAGACTCAGCTTTTATCGGACAAGGTTCCTGTAGATGAGGAAGTTGCTGTTCCCCCTCCTACTGATATTCCCTTGAGGACTCTGTCAGATGGAGAGGAGCCTAAAGCTGCTTAGCCTCCTATGGACTTTAATTAAGTCATGATGATTTTTTTAAGGATCTTTGTCCGGATCTTTTTGTAACTGCTGCTCCTCGTTCGCCTAAACGTCAGAGCTTACACTAGGCCTAGCTACTTCGAAGCCGTTGTTTTTAAGCTAGTGCTCTCTCGCTCTCCTAGAGAGCTTTACGTTGGCTAGGCGACGGGTTTTTCACCAGGAGGAGTTTGGGGGATACAGCCTTTGCTTTCCCTTCTTTTAAACTGGTTTATAGAGCGAGAGTCTGATATGACACGAGAGAAGTTCTCGGCTTGGGAGTTCATGCCTCTGCCCAGATAGACTTCTCAATTCTCGTAGACTCTCCCTGGCGCCTGGCCAGGAGACGCTCCAAGTTGTTTACAGGTCAACTTCACAGCTGTTTTCGAGCCTTTGAAGTTTTGCTGTACAATTATGTCACGCATAACAAGGCTTTCAGGGATGGTAAACGGTACCGCCTCAGTCGCTAACCCCGTCTGTTGCCACACCTGCTCCCGTAGACCCTAAATGGGCTTTGCTGCAAGACATGCAGTCCAAGCTTGCGTCCTTGATAGAGGACTTTAATGCGGAGAAGGTTGCTACCGAACCTTCTGGCCAACAACCTTCCAACCGGTCGGTTGTGCGCCCTGTTGACGCTGAGGTAACCTACTCGCGTCTGCCAGTTGAGGTGGTTCCTCCACCGATGCGACCCAGTGTGGGTTGCCAGCCGCACGTTGACGTTAAGCGACGCTCGGAGGTGGTTGTTGACGTTCAGGACGTTCAACAACCAGCAGAGGTGACTTGTTTTGACGCAGTGCGTCAACCTCAGCAACCCGGTAGGGTGTTGACTGCACAACCCAGACGGTCTAGACAGTCTCGGGTTGACGCTGTGCTTCCTCGCGTACCCATGGTTGTTGACAGTTCACAGACTGTGCAGCAGTTCCATGATATTGCGTCCGGCTCCGTCACGCATGCACCAGTGCGACCGGACTCAGCGAGCCAGACATTGCCCACTCCGTTGCCGTTTCCTCATCAGTTTTCGGATGAGGAACCCTCTGATGAGGACGTTGCTGAACAACAAGACGATCAGCCCCCAGAATAGATCAAGCCCTGCTATCCATCCAGAAGATGCTGAAGAAGGAACGCTGCTCAGTCAGGCTGTGGATGAGTCTGGTAGGGACGCTGTCATCCGTGGAACAATTTGTGTCACTAGGAAGACTACACCTCCGTCCTCTTCAATGCCATCTAGCTTTTCACTGGAAAAAGGACAAGACGCTAGAAGCGGTCTCGATCCCGGTTTCCGAAAAGATAAAGTCTTGTCTGACTTGGTGGAAGGACAATATCAACCTAAGAGAGGGTCTTCCCCTGGCTGTTCAGACTCCCAACCACGTTCTCTTCTTGGACGCATCGGACGTGGGCTGGGGCGCGACACTAGACGGTCGGGAATGCTCAGGACTGTGGAACTCGAGTCAGAGGAGCATGCATATCAACTGCAAGGAGCTGTTGGCAGTACATCTGGCCTTGAAAAGCTTCAAGTCTCTCCTTCGAGGCAAAGTGGTGGAAGTTAACTCGGACATCACCACGGCCTTGGCGTACATCTCCAAACAGGGAGGTACCCACTCACTGACGTTGTACGAGATCACAAGGGACCTGCTCATCTGGTCAAAAGGTCAAGACATCTCCCTAGTAACGAGGTTCATCCAAGGCGACTTGAACGTCATAGCAGATTGTCTCAGTCGGAAAGGGCAAGTAATTCCAAGCGAATGGACCCTCCACAAGGATGTGTGCAAGAGACTTTGGGCCACTTGGGGTAAACCATCCATAGATCTCTTTGCAACCTCGCTGACCAAGAGGCTTCCAATCTATTGCTCTCCAGTCCCGGACCCAGCAGCAATACATATAGATGCTTTCCTCCTAGATTGGTCACATCTAGATCTCTACGCATTCCCACCGTTCAAGATTGTCAACAAGGTACTGCAGAAGTTCGCCTCTCACGAAGGGACAAGGTTGACGTTAGTTGCTTCCCTCTGGCCCGCGAGAGAATGGTTCACCGAGATACTTCGATGGTTAGTAGACGTTCCCAGTAGTCTTCCTCTAAGGGTAGACCTTCTACGTCAGCCACACGTAAAGAAGGTACTCCAAAGCCTCCACGCTCTTCGTCTGACTGCCTTCAGACTATCGAAAGACTCTCGAGAGCTAGAGGCTTTTCGAAGGAAGCAGCCAGTGCTATTGCTAGAGCAAGGAGAGCTTCTTCCATTAGAGTCTACCAATCGAAGTGGGACGTCTTCCGAGACTGGTGCAAGTCAGTTTCTGTATCCTTGACCAGTACCTCTGTAGCTCAAATAGCTGTTTTTCTCTTATACCTGAGAAAAGGACGATCCCTTTCAGCTCCCACTATCAAGGGCTACAGAAGCATGTTGGCATCGGTCTTCCGGCATAGAGGCTTAGATCTTTCCAAACATAAAGATCTGCAAGACCTCCTTAAGTCTTTTGAGACCACCAAGGAGCGTCGTTTGGCTACCCCTGGATGGAATTTAGACGTGGTACTAAGATTCTTCATATCAGACAGGTTGGAGCCGTTACAATCAGCCTCCCTGAAAGATCTCACTCTTAAGACTCTTTTCCTGGTATGCTTAGCCTCGGCTAAAAGAGTCAGTGAGATTCATGCCTTCAGCAAGAACATAGGATTTTCGTCAGAAAAAGCCACTTGTTCGCTACAACTTGGTTTTCTAGCCAAAAATGAGCTGCCTTCTCGGCCTTGGCCTAAATCTTTCGATATCCCCAGCTTATCGGAGATCGTAGGCAATGAACTAGAAAGAGTCTTATGCCCTGTTAGAGCTCTTAAGTTCTATTTAAAGCGTACTAAACCTTTACAAGGCCAATCTGAAGCTTTATGGTGTTCAGTTAAGAAACCATCCTTGCCTTTGTCAAAGAATGCTTGGTCAGACTTTATCAGATTGTTAATACGAGAAGCTCATTCACATCTGAGTGAGGAAGACTGAACTTTGCTTAAGGTGAAGACGCACGAAGTTAGAGCTGTAACAACTTCCGTGGCCTTTAAGCAAAATATATCTCTGCAAAGTATAATGGACGCAACCTATTGGAGAAGCAAGTCAGTGTTCGCGTCATTTTACTTGAAAGATGTCCAGTCTCTTTACAAGAACTGCTACACACTAGGACCATTCGTAGCAGCGAGTGCAGTAGTGGGTGAGGGCTCAACCACTACAATTCCCTAATTCCATACCCTTTTAATCTTTCTCTTGAAATGTTTTTATTGTTGTTTTTTGGGTTGTCCGGAAGGCTAAGAAGCCTTTCGCATCCTGGTTGATTTGGTGGGTGGTCAAAGTAATTTCTTGAGAGCGCCTAGATTAGGGGTTTTGATGAGGTTCTGTTGTATGGGTTGCAACCCTTGATACTTCAGATCCTAGGGGTCGATCAGCATCCTAAGAGGATCGCGAGGCTCCGTAAGGAAGACGTACTTAAAAGGCAGAGAAATTGTTCAAGTCGACTTCCTTACCAGGTACCTATTTATTTTGTTTTTGTTATTTTGATAACTTCTAAAATGAAATAAAAACTCTTAGCTCATAAAAGTGTAAACATATATTGCTGGTCTCTACCCACCCCCCTGGGTGTGAATCAGCTATATAATCACCGGCTAAGTTAAATATTGAAAAATGTTATTTTGATAATAAAATAAATTTTTGAATATACTTAGCCGGTGATTATAAATTAAAGGACCCTCCCTTCCTCCCCAATAGAGACGCAGTGGGACGAGGAGAAAATTGAGTCTTTGTTTACATTGAGTACTGGGTATCTGGACGGCACACCCGTAACCTGTGTAGCGATCGCTGGCTAGTTTTTACCGTAGAGTTGTCTGTCGGGCAACAGAGTTGCAGCTATATAATCACCGGGTAAGTATATTAAAAAATTTATTTTATTATCAAAATAACATATTACAAGACGGTTTCTTACATTTGACATACTCTCTTTCGCTCCCATGCTGCAAGTGCTAATGCACTCGTCTAATACACTGCTCTCTCGCTCTCATATTTACAGAATATTGGATTTATTCTTTCCCTTTCTTTCATTTATATAATATGAGATTTAAATTGCCCCATCACTTTAAAAGGCAATAACTATTAATCCCAAATGTTGTTATACATGAATTAAGGTTAAATGTGCATGAGAAAATGTGAAACTTTGTCGGGAGAATGATTGTCTGCAAGCACAACCAAAGACCAGATGATGGTATCGTAAGATGACATTGTCAACACAAAGTGATTGCTTTCTTTGTAGAAATCTTAGACAGTGAAGCACTAGCATAAAATGACAGACAATGATGTAGTTAGGCTGACTTACTGGAATAAGTCCCTGAAACAGGACTTTATGGAACAAAACTAGATAAATATTCTACTGTATATCTGAACAAAACTGTTTGGATTCATCAGATTGACATGAACCGCTCTGTTCCGTTTTAACCCTCTTGTATATTACTATAATGTAATTTGGCCCATTTAAGATGTGCTGATATCTTTGTCTCCAAATTATTTTGTTTGACCTTTTGGTCTCCAAATTATTTAGTCTTCACAAAACCCACATTTAGAGTAATGAAAGGGGGTTATTGTTATTAGCCAAGCTACTCAGGGAGGCTCAACAACACAAAAGAAATGAGAAGATCAACAGAATTTAGTACAATAAGTTGAATTTTCTTTTAAAACAAAATCTTGGAAAGGGATTAGCCGTAGACATATTGTACTGGAATGTTGTAGAATGACCAGACCAAATAAATATAAATCACAACCTGCAAATTCAATATTTTGGAAGTGAAATCCCTAAAAGCATGGGATAGTTAAGTATAGGTGTAGCAGTGACAACAATTTCTTATATCTGAGGAGTTCTATACTTTCTTTCCCTGGCTAACGGTCAGGTGTGGCAATTTTCTTCTTCCCAGTAGATTGGGAGGGTTGCTGCTTGGGTAATCTGCCTCTTCGTAGAAGTTGGCGAGGTTTTAAAGGCCACTCATGAATGGGAGAGGCAAAGGACAGTGACATTGCTCTAGCAAGCAAGACAATGCCTTAGAGACTGACCATATACAGTATACATAATGACCAGTGCCCAAGCCCCTCTCTCCACCCAAGCTAGGACCAAGGAGGGCCAGTCAATGGCTGCTGATGACAGAGCAGATAGTTCTATAGGCTCCCCCAAATCCCCCCATCATTAGCTTGCAAAGATGGTGAGATTACAGTGACCAAAGGAACTAACAAGTTTGAGTGGGAACTGAACCCCAGTCTGGCATTCACCAGTCAGGGACATTTCCAAACCGGCCACCACAACCCAGCTAATTTGAGGAAGGTTATGTGGGGAGAAATTTTTTTCTATGGCCGTCAAGTTGGCACTTCCTCTTATAGCTTGTGTTTAATCAGAGTTAAGTATGGAGTTGATAGATTTTAGTTTGAAAGAATTATCTTTTTGTGTCCAAAACAAGGTGAATACAGTACTGTTAAGCAAGTACTATGCAGGATGTTACATTGGAAAATTAAAATGGTGTTTGGAAAAGAGCTATAATTTTAATATTCTTAGATCAATGTGATCTCATTTTACTGTATTGGGAGTTGTTGTGGATGACTGTATGAAGTATTTAGAGTATATTAATTTTCATGAAGCGGTGGGAAAAGCTGTAACACCCAAAATGTAACGAAGTAGAATACAGTAGTTCAGTACTGATAGCATGGAAGTGGGTTGTCTGTCTAGTGTTATTTATGTTTGATTACAGTGCACATATACATCTTAGTTTTTTCTTTATGAACTAGTTTTAATTGATTGTTTTTTTTCAGCACTGACATGTCAAGAAACTTTTTCTCGTTGAAGATTTTAAGTGCGTAATGCTGTGTTAAACTCATCAGTTCTAATTTTCAATTATTGTATATTGTAGTTCTATTCTTTTTTGAGAAGTATAATTTGACTACTGTATATATGTAGAGAAAATACACACTAATTGTAGGTGTATACATACATATATACAGTACTGTATATCTATTTGAGCGTATACTATATTATGAATATTATGTATTGAGTAACAAGCATCCATTTCCACAGCTCCAATGTTAATTTATTATCATTCTAAAGTGTCCAAAATAAATTGATACTGTTTGTAAAAGCATTAAAAACCATTTAGCACTAAAAAATGGAGGTTGTTGCTTGCTACTGTGTGTTTTAGAATGTCAGGTATTCTAAGATGCTCCAAGTCAGTTGATTTTTTCCTTTTATTCTTTTTTTAAATGAAATTATATATATGAATATAGTTAGTTAAGTTGTCACATGCTTTAAGTCTTTGGGTACCACCTTTGATTGCCTGGTCATTCCTGAAATGTTTTAAAGAAGGAAAAAGTAATTGTCATTCAGCTAGAAAAGAGAAACATGGCAGTTTCTCCCTCTGGGCCTCATTTTGTATGAAATGTGGTTTCTTTCAAGTTTAGTCAATCTGTCTCGGTTCCTTGACGTTAATCTCTCGTCGGCCAGCGCTCGGTCGACAAATACTGTATCATGTTTCCCACTCATAACAAATGAAATGCTGATGTGTATTTTGTAGTCTCTGACTAAACATGTTTACTTATCTAAAGATCAAGGAAATTTGGATAGATTGTTAAAAAGTGGGGGGGGGGATAGTTTCTCTCGGTTTTTCATAAAACACGATTAACTACAGCACTTTGAAACGAGACGTTTATCGTTGCAAACCAGTGTCGACTGTGGCATCCAAAGGATTAAGCAAATAGGCAATCGTGTAGATATGAAGCTTAGAGATTTTCTTGGTGTTGAACGTTAGTGGATTTGGCATAGCATCCAATATTCATTTGAATTTTGTGTGGGTAGAACAAGTTTAGAATAAGGCTTATACAGTATGTGGATAGAGAAAGAATTTTACAAGGATATGTACTATGTATATATGCATTCAGTGTGTTTTTTGTTTTCATTTTCAAAGTAATGTACTATTTTATGCTAATTTTCAAATATATAACTACAGTATGTCATAATGGAAAATGTTGCAAGTATTTAGAGAAAGGAATATTAACATAAAAAGGCAATGAAATCTTACTATGCAATTGTTTGTTTTTAAACAAAAGTTTAACCTTATTGCTCTTTTTTTTTAAACATACTATGCAAAGATTCTTTTTTTTTATACGTCAGAGTTTAATCAGAGTTCTTTTTTTAAGTGCTTTATTTTCACAATTGGTTTTTTGTTTCCATCATGTGTATTTGATATGGGTGTAGAGTACTGTACTATACGTAGTAGAAAGTACCACTTGTCTCGAGAGTGAAGTTATCTCATAAACAGACATCTCAAGATTTTCATTATACAGTGGTACCTCTACATACGAATGTCCCAACATACAAATTTTCCAACATTTGAAGTAAAATTTGACTAAATTTCTGCCTCGACATCCGAAGTGTTGCTCCAACATACGAAGTAAACATTACGACATTGAGCGTCGAGTGCTCAGTTCTCTGTTCTTGTATGTATCGTGTGGTTGTTCTCTGTTTGGTCTGTTATTAATAGTGCTTATTTTCTTCCTTTTCTCACATTTCCTTTTTGATTTTACCTATAATCATGGTGCCTATGAAGCTAAGTTTCAGTACAGGAAGAAGGCAATTCTTTCATTAGAATTGAAGCAAGAAATTATAGAAAAACATGAGAGCAGTGTGCATGTGAGTGATACTGTATGGCTAAACAATATGGCCGGAATAGGCCTATGATCTCGAGGATCATCAAGCTGAAGGCAGCCATTAAAGCAAATAACCATCGAAGGGGATCACCATTATTACAAGACATCGTAGCAATACCCTGGAAGAGATAGAACGCCTTTTGTTGATAGGGATAAAGGATAGAGATATTGTTGGCAACGATCATTTGTGAGAAGGGCCAGCGTGATGAACAGAAAGAAAGAAAAAAGTGAAGCAAAGAAAACCAAGATAGCATTAACAAGCTCTTTTAAATAAGACTTCTCTCTTTTTCTGTTTCTCTCTAAACATAGCATTAACATGTTCTTTAAATAAAATCTCTCTCTCTCTCTCTCTCTCTCTCTCTCTCTCTCTCTCTCTCTCTCTCTCTCTCTCTCTCTCTCTCGTTCTTCTTCGCTGTTATAGTGTTAGATACGTCTATTATTTTTTTTCCGAGAGAGAGAGAGAGAGAGATTAAACAAAAATGTGTTGTACATATGATTTTTAACAGCGTCAACGAGTTGAAAAACAATTAAATGTAACTAAGAAAGTAATAACAGCTAATGTGAATCCCTTTATTAACTAAAACAAATATTGATACAAACACACTCGTGTGCGTATGCACAAACACACACACACAGGTGCAAGAATTGCTACGCAGTAAGAAAGACGGTCGGGGAGGAGGTAGAGATGGTGACTGCGATAACATACTGTAACTCGTCACTGAAAGTGATGAAAATAAAAAATAAAAAGAAAAAAAATGTAAAAAATATGAAATATAAAAATAAAAAAAAAATAAATAAGCTAAGTTAGATTAAAATTTCCGTAGTGTGAGTTACGGTATGTTATCGCAGTCACCATCTCTACCTCCTCGCCGATCGTGTCTCCTCGTGCGTGTGTGTTTGTTTGCGCATACGCACACGAGTGTGTTTGTATCAATATTTGTTTTAGTTAATAAAGGGATTCAGATTCGCTGATATTGTTTTTTTAGTTACATTTAACTGTCTTTCAACTCGTTAACGCTGTTAAAAATCATATGTACACAACACATTTTTGTTTAATCTCATTTTTGTTTAATATCTCTCTCTCTCTCTCTCTCTCTCTCTCTCTCTCTCTCTCTCTCTCTCTCTCTCTCTCTCTCTCTCTCTCTCTCTCTCTCTCTCTCTCTCCATTGAAGAACAACAAGAGAGAGAGAGAGAGAGAGAGAGTATTTATTTAAAGAACGTGTTAACACCATGTCTACCTTCTCGCCGATCGTCCGTCTCCTCCTGGCGTAGCAAATCCTACACCTGCGTTGGCCTGTTTCTAAGGTAAAGTGGCAATAAAACACATTTTTTATTTATTGTTTCTTTATAATTATCTTTTTTACATGCTTCTTTCATATTATGCAGTTATGTTATTGTTATGTGTAATTATGTGTAGCCATTTATTAAGGATTTATTATGGGTTTTTAGGCTGAGGAACGAATTAAATGAATTACCATGTATTCTTATGGGAAAATTCGTTTCTACATCCGAACATTTTCTAAATCCGAAGTCGGTTGTGGAACGAATTAAATTCGTACGTAGAGGTACCACTGTATATGGCAGAAATATCCTATCCACTCGCTCTTGGTCAAAACCAGTTTGTGTGGTTAACTGAATACAAACCACGCTATTAAAATGGGGTGATTACTTCGGCGCAGCCGATAATGAGCCATAAAGTTTTAACGAGGGTTTCCTGGGTAGGGAGGGGTAGCTAGCTACCCCTCCCCCTCACACACACCGGAGAATACTCCACTTTACTTTTGGCTCGCATAGTGATCGGAGGTATCCGCTCCTATGCTCTCTTGACGGCCATTATTGTTTTGTCTTTCAACTTACCTTTTCTTATACTTAATATATTTAAACATTACTGATGTTTATATATATTTTTGTGTATAGAAAATAGTAAGTTTCCTTTGCTTTCGGTGTTGTGCGGTGTGTGTTTTGTACGTCTAGAGTTTCGCCGGCTTGGCCACCACGATCTTTTCGTGATCACGGCCTTTCACTTCTAGGCCACCATGGTTGCCTTTCGTGGAGACCGGCCCTTCTCTTGAGGTCGTTCACCTCTTACTCCGTACTACGCCTACTATAGCTTCTCAGAACCGAGTCGCTATTTCGTCTTATTTGTCTCAATTATTTTTACGAATATAATTGTGTTTTAACTTTTCAGCTCAGGGCTCACATCCCTTCGGGGTTCGGTGATCCTTGAAACATTCAAAGTCAGTTGCATAATTATCTTGTTATAATTCTGTTTTGTTAACTTTCTTCCCCCCCCCCTCACCTGGGCATGCCAGGTGGGGGGGGCGCATACCTTCTTTCGTTCTTAATGTTCTTTCCCTCGGGGTTTCTCCTCGGAGTTTCACCCGGGGGAATTTCTGTTAAATAATTATTCTGTTTTATTTTCCAGTTTACGATGCTCTTTCTTCGTGCCTGTTGTGTGTGCCTTCGAAGCAGAGCTGTCCTGTTTATCCTGGGGAGTCGGCGTCGCCGCCGTCTCTCAAGGCATTCATCAGGGGCGTTTCCTTCTCTTAGAAGTTCCCCCGTGATTGCTGCCAGCTCTTCAGTGCATCCTAGAACGATAAGGAGGTTCGCCTCCAGGGTAGTTAATTAACTTCCCTTTTACTTTTCCCTGGTCCTTGGCGGTTATGCTCTTGGGGCTGAGCGACCGCCCTTGTGACTTGCTCAAGGGGCTGAGTGGTTGCAAGGCTAGACCTTGGTACTAGCGACTATGCTGTCGGGGCTGAGCGGTCGCTTCTGTAGCTACGCTCAAGGGGCTGAGCAGCTGCAGAATCAGTCCGGCCCTCTCTCGTTCGCGAGGGAGGCCGCACTAAGGGCTCCTCCTCGGAGGATCGCTCCTTATGTCTCTTCTACAAAGTGTCCCCTCCCGTTCGCGTGAGAGGACACTCTCAGAGTCTCCTCTTCGGAGGATAGTTCCTGTTTACGTCGGCTGATCTCACGGCCTTTCGGGGCTCCTTCGCCAGTCTCTTCTACGAAGTGCTCACCTCTCTTGTTCGCGAGAGAGACCACTCATAGAGTCTCCTCTTCGGAGGATTGTTCCTGTCGTCAACAGCTTGCTGTTCAGTCACTAGCACTTCGGTGTTAGTGATAGGGAAACTTCGGTTTCTCTTTTTCCCTGACCCTTCGGGGTCTCGGATCTTAGTTACGCAGTTCCCTCGGGCTCTCATAATTTTAGTCACTTCTGCACTTCAGTGTTTAGTGACGGAGAAACTTAGGTTTCTCGTTGCATTGACCCTTCGTGGTCTTGCGATTATCCCCTCGGGGCCTCTCTACTCAGGCTACGTTAGACCCTTGGTCTCTCGTCCCTCAGTGTTCCTGTTGCCTGCTGTATCCGTTCCTGACTGCAGACGCGCCTTTGGCGCCCACGCCCCCGTTATCTAACGGGCTCCTCCCTTCGGGGCAGGAGAGACTTTCTCACACCTTGAGTAAGTCCCTTAAGTGCCAGGTATCACCTGCGCGCCAACGTTCCCTTACGCGCTAGCGCTCGACTGCTGTTCCTGCTGTTCCTGAAACTGCCTCAGAGGCACCCTGTTCCAGTATTCAGTTAGGCTGCTACCAACGTTCCCTGCGCATTTGCGCACATCGTTGAGGTTCTTGAGATAGCGCACTGGCGCTCACCAGCAGTTCAGCCTGCGGTGTCTCTAAGTCTCTTCTACGAAGGCCACCTCTCCCGTTCGCTGGAAAGGTACCTCACAGAGACCTCTCCTCGGAGTATTTAGCAGTCTTTCAGTTGATCGTCGGCACTGAAGTAGACCTTCTGGACCTCTTCAGGGGATGCTTTCCCTTTTAGGGACACATCCCAGTTCCTGATCTACGAGTTAGCGATCCTTCAACCATTTCCGACGATCTTCTGTTGTGCAGGAACCTAAGATCTTCACTCACGAGCGCTGAAGACCGCCCGCGTGCGGGATTATTTCCCGTCCG
Source organism: Palaemon carinicauda (assembly GCF_036898095.1). Taxonomy (NCBI): domain Eukaryota; kingdom Metazoa; phylum Arthropoda; class Malacostraca; order Decapoda; family Palaemonidae; genus Palaemon; species Palaemon carinicauda. Next base: position 74,674,293 of record NC_090734.1, read on the forward strand.
CGATCTCGCGGTCGTCGACGATCTTCTGCTCGCGCTAACGCGCAAGTGTTGATGATCGCCCGCGCGCGCGGAACCATCCCGCGCGCGATCTCGCGATCGTCGAGGGACGCGCGATCGTCGACGATCGTTAGCCGACGATCTTCTGTTCGCGCTAACGCGTAAGCATTGATGATCGCCCGTGCGCGATCTCGCGATCGTCGAGGGACGCACGATCGTTAGCCGACTATCTTATGTTCGCGCTAACGCGTAAGCGTTGATGATCACCCGCGCGCGGGATAGTTTCCCGCGCGTGACCTTCAAGGCCCTACCGCTCGCGATCGTCAACCCGGCGACGGTCGTTTGCCGGCGATCTTCGGATCCAGCGCTAGGCGCTCAAGCGCTGACGATCTTCTTAGTGTGCGTAAGCGCCGAGATTCGGTCTGTGCGCGGGATGGTTTCCCGCGCGTGACAACGAGGCCGTCCGTGTTCGGTTCTCTGCACGCGATCATCGACGGCCGTTAGCTGGCTATCTTCGGATCCGTTGCTAAGCGGAAGCGCCGACGATCTTCTTAGTACACTTAAGCTCCGATGATCGTTCTGTGCGCGGGATGGTTTCCTGCGCACAGCAACGAGGCCATCCGCGCGCGGTTCTCCGCACGCGATCGTCGACGGCCATTTGCCGCCGACCTTCGGATTCGGCGCTAGGCGCGCGAGCGCCGACGATCTTCACAGTACGCGTGAGCGCCGAAGATCGTTCCGTTCGCGGGATAGTTTCCCGCGTGCGACCATTGAGGCTCACGCAATCATCGCACGGATCGTCCGCGCGCGGTTTCCCGCTCGCTATCGTCATAGATCGTCCGCGCGCGGGCACCGAGGTTCCCGCTCGTGATATCTGACTATCTTCTCTCGCGCGCGAGCTCCGACAATCGTCGCTTACGCGTGAGCGTCGAAGATCGTCTAGGCTCGCGTGAGCGTCGAAGATCGTCTAGGCTCGCGCGAATCGCCGACGATCGTCTTACATAGTTGGAGATCATTCGCACGCGGGCACTATGGGTCCCCGTTCACTGTCTCGTACGGTTCTTTCTCTCGCGCTAGCGCCGACGATCTTCGTACTCGCGTAAGCACCGAAGATCATCAGCGTTTCTTCAGCGTTATTCTTCCGCGCTTGGGATGGTTCCCCACATGCAATCGCCGACGGCGCTAGCATCGGCGATTTTTTTCGCCGAGATCGTTCGTGCGTGGGATGGTTTTCCTCGCCCACGATCTTTCACGCGCAAGCGCCAGCGATCTTCAGACGCGGGGATCGGTCACGCGGTCACCGATACGCCCACGCCCACGCTCCCCGCAGCCCTCTCAGAGTCTGGTATACCGAGCCTGCTCTTAGGCTCCTATCTCCCGTAGCCTTCCCTTCAGACGTCAGGGTACCAAGGCAGAGGAAGGTCGCGAGACCTTTCCTCACACGAGAAGACACTCCAACCCAAGGTTGTTACGTCTTTCCTCCCTGGCCAGTCTGGTTCCCACAGTCGCCCCAGGTTGAGTTCTCTTCAGTGGCGACTCGGGGATTCGGGGGCACGTCTCCCCAAACGCCGAGACCCCTAGGGGACAACCGGTACAGACGAACCCATAGAGTTGGGAAGCTGACGAGGGCCTACAAGAGGGAGTGGTCCTTCTCGTCCTTCCCCCTAACTTGATGCTGTTTTCGGACGCGTCAAAGGAAAGGGGGGAGCCACGGGGGTCAGAACCAGGAAGAACCTTCTCTAGTCCTACTAGAGACGGAAACCGTGTTTCTGGCTCTTCAGTAGCTCCACCTAGCCTGGCGGACTACTCTGTGGTTATGAGGATCAACAACACCACAGTGATGGTTTTCTGGCCCAGACAAGGAGGCACTTTTCAGTACAACCATCCCATTCTGCGGTAGAGATACCGGGATGGTCCGAGTCTCCCTCGGTCCTCTTGGCAGCTCGCTTGATTCCAGGCAAAGGAATGGGCTCGCTGACAGTCTGAGCAGTGTGTCACGGACACCACATTCCAAGTGGTCTTTGGATCCTCAAGTAGCCTACAAGTCCTGCCTCGGTGGGGCTCCCTCGGTGGACCGGTTCGCTACAGCACTGAGCTGCAAGCTCCCGCTGTACTGCTCCCCGGTCTCGGATCCCAAGGCCCTCTGGTAGGAGGCCTTCCAGCAACGGTGGGACACCATCGATGTGTTGCCTCCGTAGCTTGCTCCTCTTCCCGCCGGGAGTCTATCCAGCACCTCCTCAAAGAGAGAGGATTTTCGCAACAAGTGGCGAAAAGGAGGTCTGGACACCTGCGCAAGTCTTCCGCAAGTAGTCTCCCAGGCGATAGGGCGAGTTTCTGTAACCGGTGTCGGGGAGAGGGCATCCCTCCACACGTTGCCGCTTCCAGCAATAGCGGAGCCCCTAGTGGGATTGCGGGATAGGTGTGCCTTTCAGTTTCGACTGTGAAAGGCTATCCCTCAGCCTTAAGGCTTGCCTCCTGGCTCTAGGGACAAACATTTCTCCCTGCTGGAACTCCTCCTTCGCATGTGAAGCCTTGTCCTCTCCTGCCCTCTGTCGAAGGTGAGACCTCCTCCTTGGGACGTGGTTCGAGTCCTCGAGTCTCTAAAGAGACCCCCTAACGAACCACTACGTAGTCCTCAGACCACCACCTTTCTGGGTAGACAGTGTTCCTGCTAGCCTATTTTCAGCCAAGCGAGTCACATGGTCTCTCTTACGACTTCGCCCATTCAGGGGGTTAGGGGGAGACAACTTCAGGTTCGTCCCTGAGGTTTGTTGCCGAGACTCAGAATCCGGGAGTGCCGGACCCACTTCGACTCTTCCCAGGGCTCGAGTCTCCGTCCTGTAGCAGATGACTCAGACCATCTCCTACCTTGCCGGTAGGGAGTCCGAGCTGGTGTCTTCAGAGAACAGCTGCAGTTCATCTCCAGGTCCAAGAAAACTCGAAAGTCTGTAATGTGCAGCCTCTGGCATTGCAGTACATGTTGACTATTCTGCAGTTTCATTTTGTCATTTCTGACTTTTAGCTTTTAAAAATATGATGGTACCTTCAGGTGGCTATGTTAATGCTATTATTGATACCTACCTAAGGGATTTTGGTTTGAATTGTTCAAGGCTGCATGTGGGTTGTACACACAGCCTACTGCTAGATTTATCATGCACAGTTGGATATATGTACTCATTTTTTGAGATTTGTTTTCAAGGCTGAAAAACCTGTTGTTTTTCTTCTGGCTTCCAAGAGGTTTTAATTTACAGTATAGTTTGGCTTCTGAGAGGATTTGATTTACAGAATAGTTTGGCTTCTGAGAGGATTTGATTTACAGTTATAGTTTGGCTTCTGAGAGGATTTGATTTACAGTATAGTTTGGCTTCTGAGAGGATTTGATTTACAGAATAGTTTGGCTTCTGAGAAGATTTGATTTACAGAATAGTTTGGCTTCTGAGAGGATTTGATTTACAGTTAAAGTTTGGCTTCTGAGAGGATTTGATTTACAGTATAGTTTGGCTTCTGAGAGGATTTGAGTTACAGTATAGTTTGACATCCGAGAGGGTTTGATTTACAGTATAGTTTGGCTTCTGAGAGGATTTGATTTACAGAATAGTTTGGCATCCCAGAGGATTTGTTTTACAATATATTTTGGCTTCTGAGAGGATTTGATATATAGTATAGTTTGACATCCGAGAGGGTTTGATTTACAGTATAGTTTGGCTTCTGAGAGGATTTGATTTACAGTATAGTTTGACATCCGAGAGGGTTTGATTTACAGTATAGTTTGGCTTCTGAGAGGATTTGATTTACAGTATAGTTTGACATCCGAGAGGGTTTGATTTACAGTATAGTTTGGCTTCTGAGAGGATTTGATTTACAGGATAGTTTGGCATCCCAGAGGATTTGTTTTACAATATATTTTGGCTTCTGAGAGGATTTGATTTATAGTATAGTTTGACATCCGAGAGTGTTTGATTTACAGTATAGTTTGGCTTCTGAGAGGATTTGATTTACAGAATAGTTTGACATCCCAGAGGATTTGTTTTACAGTTTATTTTGGCTTCTGAGAGGATTTGATTTATAGTATAGTTTGACATCCGAGAGGGTTTGATTTACAATATAGTTTGGCTTCTGAGAGGATTTGATTTACAGAATAGTTTCGCATCCCAGAGGATTTGTTTTACAGTATAGTTTGACATCCGAGAGGGTTTGATTTACAATATAGTTTGGCTTCTGAGAGGATTTGATTTACAGAATAGTTTGGCATCCCAGAGGATTTGTTTTACAGTATATTTAGGCTTCTGAGAGGATTTTATTTACATTATAGTTTTGCATCCAAGAGGATATGGCTTCCAAGAGGATTTGATTTACAGTATAATTTGGCATCTGAGAGTAATATAGTTTGGCATCCGAGAGAATTGATTTACAGTATAGTTTGACATCCGAGAGGGTTTGATTTACAGTATAGTTTGGTATCCAGAGGATTTGACTTGCAGTATAGTTTGGCATCTGAGAGGATTTGATTTACATTATAGTTTATCCCAAACCAAATTTGGTATTAGATTTCTAATTAGATTTTGATGCTGCTGGCTGAACTGCCTTTTTTATTACAGTGTATTTAAGAATTTTGCTCGTATTGGCAGCCTATGGGAAATTGAAAGGTTAGCCTCCCTGGAACTGCTAATCTTGCTAGGTTTGCAATAAAAAAGATCAATGTGCCTGTTATTACCAGGCACTGCATTTTGACCAAATTTCCCTTTGGTTCCCTTTTTTGAAGTACATGAGTGCCTTTAGTTCTTTTATTTTAGTGGTGTCATGGCAAATGCCTGGATATGATCGTCCATTTTACTATTTTTAATTTATCTGCAGCAAGGTCTTGTGGGGGGGATATTTTTTTTTATCTTGGTCAGTATTTTGATCAAATTATTATAAACAGAAACTTGAAAATTTTTAATAAAATGTGCAAACCAATGGGCCAAAGTTGTGTACCAGTTAATTATTTACAATTAAATGCCAATCTAACAATTAGACTGTAGCTGTTTATGATTTACAGTACTGTTCTATATATGCATTTAAATTATATTCCTTGATCTCATGTGGATGTCAATGTAATATATTGCTCTGTTTTGATTTTGGAAGTACCTAATAAACATAAATACTGTATGAAACAAAGCTTTGAGATTTGTTTCCTTATTTTCCTTTCCATTGGAGATGTTGTTTTGGACTGAATATCCCGTGAAGATGTAGTTATAGGCAAGATTTGTTTGAAAGGAAAAAAATAAATGTTTTCTGATGTTTATCAAAAAGTGAAAAGTCCATATTTTCATATTATTACTATTTGCTTAACTACAACTCTAGTTGGAGAAGCAGGGTGCTATAAGTCCAATGGCTTCAAAAGGGGAAATAGCATAGTGAGGAAAGGAAATAAATGAACTACAAGAGAAGTAATTAACAATTAAGATGAAATATTTTATGTACAGCAACAACATTAGAATAAATCTTTCATATATAAATTATAAAATTTAAGAAAACAAGAGGAAGAGAAATAAGATAGAAAAGCGTGCCCAAGTGTACCCTCAAGTAAGAGAACTCTACCCCAAGACATTGGAAGACCCTAGTAGAGAGGCTATGGCACTACCCAAGATTAGAGAACAATGATTTGATTTTGGAGTGACTTCCTAGATGAGCCTCTTACCATAGCTAAAGTTTCTTCTTCCTTACCAAGAGGAAAGTAGTCAGTGAACAATGACAGTGCAGTTGTTAACCTCTTTAGCAAAGAATAATTGTTTGGTAATCTCAGTGTTTTCAGGTGTATGAGGACAGAGGAGAATATGTAGAGAATAGGCCAGACTATTCGGTGTACAGTATGTGTAGGCAAAGGGAAAATTAGCCGTAACCAGAGAGAAGGATCCAATGTAGTACTGTATGGCCAGTCAAAGGTCCTTATAACTATACAGTGGTAATATCTCGATAGGTGGCAAACCTTGATTTGTTTTGACTTAATCAAGTACATTATTGATATGATACATATACATATATACATATATACATACATATATACATATATACATATATACATACATATATACATATATACATACATATATACATATATACATACATATATACATACATACATACATATACACATATACATATATACATATATACATATATATATATATATATATATATATATATATATATATATATATATATATATATATACGCTTAAGTCCTGACTAGTTTCGTGATACTTCTTCAGAGGACTGATTTGTATATTTCGTATTTTCATTTTCCCTGTGGTTCTTTTGCATCTGAGCATCACCTTTTCCTGTGATTTTTACGCATATATATATATATATATATATATACACACAGTATATAGATATAATACACACAGTGAGCCCTCGTTTATCGCGGTAGATAGGTTCCAGACCCAACCGCGATAGGTGAAAATCCGCGAAGTAGTGACACCATATTACGTATTTATTTAACATGTATATTCAGACTTTTAGAACCTTCCCTTGTACGTAGTACTGTTAACAAACTACCCTTTAATGTACAGAACACTTAATGCATGTACTACAGTACCCTAAACTAAAACAGGCACAAATATTTAAAGGCGTTTTTTATATCATGTGTTTCCTAAACATGCCAAAAAGCACGATAAAAAATGGCAACCAATGTTTTGTTTACGTTTATCTCTGATCATAATGAAGAAACAAACGCATTTACACATCTGTTTTTGCATCGATTATATTGATTATTCAGTACAGTATGTTGATTTTGTTATTACCAATATTTTACTTAATTTTTCTTAGGACTTCCAAATGAAATGTTTTTCTTTATGACGCCGCCTGAAACGTCGGCGTCATAAAGTACGCTCAGTAAACAAACGAAGGCATTTAACGCGCATGATGAAAGTGATAAATAATGATATTACAGTAAAAGCTTTTAGAAAATATGTTATTACTAATATTATTTACCGTATCTATATAAAATCATACATACGTAGCAAAGCAGGAAAACAATTTACGAGAGAGAGAGGGAGAGAGAGAGAGAGAGAGAGAGAGAGAGGGAGAGAGAGAGAGAGAGGAGAGAGAGAGGAGAGAGAGTTGTTTTACGTACGTAAATGTAAATTTAAAAAAGAAAAAAATAGCCCCATTTCATATAAAATAGGTTATTACAAGTATTTTACTTTATCATATTACAGTAGTCTGTATAATACTGTAAAGTTCAGTACAGTATGTTGTTGTTATAGTCGTGGTGATGAAATTCTCACGAAACAAAAACACGGCATTCGATTACAACAGCTGATTCATTCTCTCTCTCTCTCTCTCCTCTCTCTCTCTCTCTCCTCTCTCTCTCTCTCTCTCTCTCTCTCTCTCTCTCTCTCTTCGTTTTATACAATACTTACATAGATGGAGAAACTAAAATTAGTTTTCTTAGTGTCAATTAAATATGAAACAAAAAAATTATGCCTAGTTTACATCCATTTCAATCGTTGCTAAAATACGGCATCCGATTTCATCAGCAAACCACTATTTTTTGTGAAACATTTTATTCTAGAAAATTGCTACTCTTTAAATAGTTAATTGCACATTAAGAAAGCGTGTACTTTTGTTTTTAAATTTCGGGTGTGTTTTAAAAATCGAGTATTGTTGACTTCTTTTTGTTTTACTTTTGGCTGTGATTAGATCAGCTGACGTCTAGCTGCCGCTCTTGAGAGTGTACGAATACACTAACAAAGTATCGTTTATACCATTTCTTAACTTATTCAAACCGTCAACAGTATACAGTTGATATTACATAAGTACCAATGTGTTATAACCTATCAAATTTTTTTGTTTATTACATTTAAAACACACACACACACACACTCTCTCTCTCTCTCTCTCTCTCTCTCTCTCTCTCTCTCTCTCTCTCTCTCTCTCTCTCTCTCTCTCACACTCTCTCTCTCTCTCACACTCTCTCTCTCTCTCACACTCTCTCACTCTCTCTCTCTCACTCTCTCTCTCTCTCTCTCTCTCTCTCTCTCTCTCTCTGTGGGCTACTTTTCACTACCTCCCATTCCTTACCTCTCTATCTCTCTAACAAATGATATCTTTGTTGCTCCTCAAAGTTTCATTTATATTGAAAATCAATCATGATTCAATTTTCCCTACTTTCTGCAATCTCGCACCTTCGGTCACATCGCGGTATTTTTGAAATTTCCGGGAAATCCGCGATATTTGTATATACATGCGTTATGAAAAAAATCCGCGAAGTGGTGAATCCGCGATGGTCGAACCGCGAAGTAGCGAGGGATCACTGTAGCATAGTCTCTTACGTCCTGGCAGAATTTTTCAAAAATTTCGGCAACCGGTTAGGTGGTTAACAACCCTTATAGGGTGGTATTTGGAATCATTCCCGTTTCCTGTTCCTCAGATGATCTCTGCTGGCCGGATCGACAACATCGTTGGTCCGCCATTAGAGTTTTTCGTTTCGCTTTCCCTGTGTTGCTGTAACGGACTTATTTTTGGTGAAGTACATTGGTTTTGGGGATTTGGCAATCGTGTTTCTGTTTATTCTGATATTTTGGATTTGTTTAATATGAGTGAGAAACTTCAATGATTTCATGTGTGTGTGAATGAGGAATGCAAGGTGAGCTTACCGAAAGTTTTGGTAGACCCTCACACGGTTTGTTTGGGTTGCAGGGGTTTTGATTGTGCACTGGATAATAGGTGCAACGAATGTGAGATTTTGAGTGAGAAAGATTTGTTTGGTATGAAGGGCTATGTGCACAAATTAGAGCTAGATAAAGTAAGGAGAGCTTCTAGATCTAAATCTAAGTCTACTAGTGAACCTAGTTTAGATATTTCCATTGAACCTTCAATTAATTCCCCTTTGGAAGTTGATCCTTCCCCTGAGGTAGTAACTCCTTCCCCTTCTACAGGATCAGTATCTGCTGATGACCCTCGGTACGCCAGGATGGCGGCCGAGACGGACGTGATGGTGTCTTCCCCGAACCCCTCTCCCAGACGCAAATGGCAGTATGAGGCTTCGAGACCGACCAAGAGGAGGTGGAACCGAACTGAACAGTCTCGTTCTCACTCTCCCGGTTCAAGTAGCCACGAACCTTGTCCTTTGGAGGAGGATTTGGACACCGTTCCTGTGAAAAGGACGAAACCAAGGGACGAAAGACCAGCAAAAGATCCTTCTCATTCTACCAGCGCTACTCGACAGCCTTCTCCTTCGGAAACTGCAGGATCCAGAAGCAGTCGCTAAATCGTTTATGACGGTTATGCAAGAGCAACTTTTCTCTTTGGTTCAAGCTTTTAGCCGCCCTCCCTCCCAGTCGGACAGACGTAAGGACGACTCGTTACCGGTCAAGAAATCAGCTTCTAAGAGGGAACGAAGTTCCTCTCCAAGGGAACCTCTGTTCGATTCGTCAAAGGCACGGTACCGCGCTTCTTCCTCATTTGCTCGCCTCCAAGACCCTGGCGATACTCAACATCAGGACGATTCCGTCTCTCGCTCGCGGCCCCAGGACGATTCCGTCTCTCGCTCTCGGCGCCAGGACGATTCCAGCCTGCTTCTCCAGAACGATGCCGCTTCTCGTCACCAGGACGATTGCAGCTCTCGGCGCAAGGACGCTTCGTACTCTCGGCGCCAGGACGCATCCGCCTACCACCTCAAGGACTTCTAGCGCTCGGCACCAGGACGATACCAGCGAGCGGCGGGTTCTCGGTGTCAGGATGCTTTCAGCCCTCTTCTACAGGACGCATCTTACGATTTGCCTCTTTCGGGTTCAGGTGAACTTTCTACCCGAACGAAAGCTGTAGTAGAGGTGGGACAGGATCTTGAGGATGTCTCAGAGGATAAAGACAAGCCTGCGGACGCGGCTGGTGATTATAAGGTTCTCTCTCGCTCCTTCCTTGAGCTGTATGGGGAGGAGTTTCAACACTCTGCCCCTCGTTCTCCTCAATCACAGTTTAGCAGGAAGAAGGCCAAAAAAGTCGGCCTTCATCAAGATGAAGCTCTCTATTTCTGCTAAGAAGGCTCTCGCTAAAGTGGAAAAATGGATGAAGGAGCGTAGACAAGCGGTTAAGACCACCTTCTCTTTTCCACCAGCTCGACTTGCTTCGAAGGCGGGCATGTGGTACGAGACTGGAGAACCTCTGGGTCTGGGATTTCCTGCCTCCTCCCAGGATGACTTCTCTGGTATTGTGGACTCTGCTAACCTGCCATCGCCTTTCCAGGCTGCTGATGCGCTGTGGGCGCCTACACACCCTGTTATGACACAGGCAACGGTCCCTTCGGGGCACAAGGGACTTGAGCGCAAAGTTGTGTCTCAGTCCCTTAAGCGCCAGGTAACCCCTGCGCGCCATCGACCTGTTGCAGTTGTTCCTGACTTAGCGCCCCAGCGCGCACCTGTGCGCGTGCACTCTCCTGCTGTGGATCCTGTGTCTACGCGCTAGGGTTCCCCTGCGCGCCCACGACCACCTGCGTGCCAGCGTGCACCTGCAGTTTCCGCAATAGCGCGTCAGCGCTTACCTGCGCACAATCGCGCACCTGTGCTATCTGTTCCTGTTACAGTGCGCAAGCGCTCTCCTACACGTCAGCGCTCTAAGGAGGTCCCTGAGTTAGCGCACAGGCGCTCTCCAGAACTTCAGCGCGCTCCAGTGCCTCAGTGCACATCTGGGCTCAAGTGCGCAGTTGCAGAAGTTCCTGATATAGCGCTCAAGCGCTCACCGGCGCGCCAGCACACATCTGCGCATCAGCGCACAGCCCTGGAGTCTCCTAAGTTAGCGCACAGGCGCTCACAGGGACTTCAGTGTCTCCAGCCCGCCCACGATCTCCTGCGCGCCCACGATCTCCGGATCAGAGCGCAGTTCCTGTTCCTCCTGCTCGCCAGCGCTCACCTGCGCCCCAGCGTGCGCAGTCTCCATCGCGCGTCTACGAGGTTGCGCAAACGCGCCCTCGCCCTCTGCTTTATTCAGATCCACGCGCCCCACGACCGTGCGCTAGAGATATTTCTCCTGCGCGCGCAACAGTTTCGCCCTCACGGGCCCTTCAGCAGGTTCCTGTGCGTCCGCGCGCGCGCCCAGCCCCCTGCGCAAACCTGCGCTCCATCACCTGCGCGCCATTGCTCGCCCACGCCCTCACCATCACCTTCACGCGTACGCGCGCGACCACCAGCGCGATCCAACACGAGAAACCTCGGGCCATCAGACGGCCAGGTCATAGTCTTCTCGTTCCCTTCCCCGCAAGCGCAGAACAGCGCGCTCTCGGAAGAGGGTCCAAGGACTCCTTTTCCTTTTCAGCATCTTTTCAGGCGGACCCTCGTGTAGTTACTCCTCCTAGGGATCGAACGATCCCCTTCCCTCCAGAGGGAGTGTCTGACAGTGCGACTGTTAGCCAGCAGCCCTGGTTTGGGACTATTGTCAGAGCTCTCGTACAGGCTTTTAAACTTGTATTCTCTGAACTAGGTCACAAAGCAGTGGCGGCGGCTTCTCCCCTGAAGAGGAAGAGAGGAGTTCCCTCCGTGGTGACATCTCCTAGGGCTAAACTGTCTCCTCGGAAGTCCTTGCGAAAGGCTCCCTCTCCCCCTAAGAATTTCTCTCCTTCCCCTGCGGATGAGGATTTTCCGTCCTCTGGGGATTCAGGTGAGGCGGGTCTTTCCCCCATCGCACCAATGGGGGAAACTCTGCCTCCCCCCAAGAAGTCTTCCCACATTGGGGTTGAGAAGAGCCTTCCACCATCGTTACTAGAGTCCTGTATCCCTCCCAGGAGAGAGCCGAAAGACTCGAAGACTTTGCCTAAGTCTTCGGCAAGGATCAGACAGGAGCCAGTCAGACCCTCGGAGAGTCCATGAATCCCCCCCAGGAAGAGCCTCTGGGGTCAGGAGACTTTGCTGCTAGCCCTTCGGAAGGAGAGCTTCAAGAGTCAGAACATGCGTTCGGGCAAGTTTTGACCCTCATGAGAAATCTCAACGGGTTTCTGGACCCAGAGATCCCCCTTCGAGAGGGCAAGGACACGGTCTTGAACCGAGTCTACGGTACCCAGAAGCCTTCTAGGGCCAGTGCAGCTTTGCCCTGGTCACAGGGGGTGAAGAGTGCCAGAGACAAGGTCGAAGGCCAGCTCTCTGAGCTTGCCTCCTCTAGCAAGTCCAGCACCGGTAACTAGCTCCTCCCTCCTCCTCGAGTCCATCAGAGGAGGTACTTTGAGATCTTGGAGGAGACTTGTTTAGCTCTTCCTTTGCACCATTCTCTGGAAGAGCTTACTGGGGGTGTCCCTCTAGAGAGAGACTCCAACCGGCACGTCTCGTATTCAGCAACAGAGATCTTAAGCCAGGAGAAGGTTGCGAAGTGTGTCATGCAGGCAACCTCGTGGCTGGATATCTGGCTAGGGTCTCTGGGCATCCTGGTGCGGTCTGAGGACTTGTCCAAGGAAAGCACCAGGAGGGCATTGGAGACCTTTTTGCTCTCAGGCACGTGGACCATCGAGTTTCTAGCCCACAAAGTCTCAAGCTTGTGGGCTAACATGATACTGAAACGACGGGACGCAGTGGCTGAGAGATTCCATCAAAAGGTCCCCAGTACCGACGTGAGCAGGCTCAGACATTCTTCCGTCCTCGGTAAGAATCTGTTTGAGCCTAAGGACATGGAGCAGGCCGCTGAGAGGTGGAGGAAATCCAACCAGGATTCCCTTCTACATAGGGCCCTACAAACCTCCAGCAACCCAACAGGCCCGTCCTGCCGAGAATGCGAAGAAGACAACAGCAGCAAAGACAAAAGTGTCTAAGCCCTTCCTGCCAAGGGCAAGAGGGGCAAAAAGTCCTCAAGGGGAAGAAAAAACCCTAGTTGGAGCGGCCGAGGCCGCAAACGCTAGGATTGGCAGTCCCCTGCATGTCCACCAGTGGGGGGATGCCTATAGAGTTGCGCAACAAGGTGGCAGCAACTCGGGGCAGATCCCTTGACGATCTCTGTGATCGGTCAGGGATATCGCGTCCCGTTCACAACATCTCTACCTCCCCTGACAGTGAATCCAGTGTCGTTGAGCTCCCTTACCATGGGATCGGTAAGGGGGCAAGCCCTTCGGGCAGAAGTCGAGACCATGTTGAAGAAGACGCGCTCTAAGAGGTAGTCGACGGGTCCCCAGGCTTCTACAGTCGACTCTTTCTTGTAAAGAAGGCGTCTAGAGGCTGGAGACCAGTCATCGACCTCTCAACCCTGAACGGGTTTGTCAAACAGACACCGTTCAGCATGGAGACGGCAGACACGGTCAGGCTTGCAGTGAGACCACAAGACTTCATGTGCACACTGGACCTGAAGGACGCGTACTTCCAGATTCCAGTCCATCCGTCTTCAAGGAAGTACTTAAGATTTTGCCTAGACAACCAGATCTACCAGTTCAAGGCGCTGTTCTTCGGTCTCTCCACACCACCGCAAGTGTTCAACAGAGTGTTCACCTTGATTTCATCAGGGGCTCACAGGATCGGTATCCGTCTCCTTCATTACCTAGACGACTGGCTGATCCTAGCAGACTCGGAGACAACCCTTCTTCGTCACCGAGACAAACTTCTGGAACTTTGCCAAGATCTAGGGATCATGGTAAATCTCGAGAAGTCCTCCTTGCTGCCCATTAGAAACTGGTATATCTAGGCATGATCATAGACACCAATCTCCACAAAGCCTTCCCATCAGACGACAGAATAGCAAGGCTGAGGAAGGGTGCGAGGCCTTTCCTCAGACGATAAGAGCTTCCAGCCCAAGAGTGGTTACGTCTCCTCTGCCACCTCTCATCCCTGGCCCGTCTAGTTCCCAATGGTCGCCTCAGAATGAGATCTCTCCAATGGCGACTAAAGTCTCAGTGGAATCAAGGTCACGATTCCCTGGACACTATGATCCCCATGGGTTCTGCGGAACAGACGGACCTTCAGTGATGGGTGGCAGACGAGAACCTACGGAAGGGAGTGGATCTTCTCGTCCTCCCCCCCAGATTTGATGTTGTTTTCGGACGCATCAAAGAAAGGGTAGGGGGCCCACGTTCTGAACCACAGGACCTCAGGCCTGTGGTCAGAATCAGAAAAGTACCTCCTTATAAACCTGCTAGATATGCAGGCCGTATTCCTGGCTCTTCAACAGTTCCACCATGTCCTGGCGGGCCACTCTGTGGTGGTGATGAGCGACAACACAACAGTAGTGGCTTTTATTAACAAGCAGGGGGGTACCTTTTCAGAACAGCTCTCATCTTGCAGTACAGATACTGAGAAGTCCACTCGATCACACTTTCAGCTCGTTTCATTCCCGGCAAAAGGAATGTGCTCGCCGACAGTCTGAGCAGAGCGACGCAGATAGTGAGTACCGAGTGGCTTTGGATCGTCAAGTAGCCAACAAAGTCCTGACATTAAGGGGTTCCCCGACTGTGGATCTGTTCGCTACAGCGCTGAACTTCAAACTTCCGCTCTACTGCTCCCCAGTCCCGGATCCCAAGGCTCTCTGGCAAGATGCCTTCCAACAATGGTGGGACAACATCGATGTCTACACCTTTCCCCCGTTCTGTCTGATGAGGAGGGTGCTCAACAAGACCAGAACATCGGTCAATGACCCTGATAGCTCCGCTATGGCATCACGCAGAATGGTTTCCGGATCTTCTGCAACTCCTCGCGGAGCTTCTGAGAGAACTCCCTCCATGACACGAGCTACTCAAACAACCACACGCCAACATCTTTCACAAAGCCGTAGCTTCGCTTCGACTTCACGCCTGGAGACTATCCAGCATCTCCTCACAGAGAAAGGATTTTCGCAACAAGTTGCGAACAGGATGTCTGGACACCTGTGTAGGTCATCTGCAGGGGTCTACCGGGCAAAGTGGCGAGTCTTTTGTGGTTGGTGTCGTGGAAGGGGTATCTCTCCACTCGATGCCACTATTCCAGCAATAGCGGAGTTCTTCGTGTATTTGCGGGGAGAAATGCGCCTTTCAGTCTCGGCGGTGAAAGGCTATCTCTCAGCCTTAAGTCTAGCCTTCAGGCTCAAAGGAGTGGACATTTCTTCCTCGCTGGAACTTTCCCTACTCATACGGAGTTATGAACTTACCTGCCCTCAGTCGGAAGTGAGACCTCCTCCATGGAACGTGGTTTGAGTTCTCAGGTCTCTTAAGAGACCTCCCTACGAACCATTACGCCAGGCTTCAGATCGCCACCTTACTTGGAAGACGGTGTTCCTGCTAGCTTTGGCCTCAGCCAATTGAGTCGGCGAACTTCATGGTCTCTCATACGACATCGCCCATTCAAGGGGATGTGGGGAGGTAACGTTCAGGTTCGTCCCTGAGTTTGTTGCCAAGACTCAGAATCCAGGAGTGCTTGACCCTCGGTTCGACTCTTTCCAGGTTTCAAGTCTTCGTTCTGTAACAGATGACCCAGACCATCTCCTACTGTGCCCAGAAAGGAGTCTGAGGCTGTATCTTAAGAGAACGGCTGCAGTTCGTCCCCAGGTGCAAGCCTTGTTTGTGAGCACCGGGAGAACGAAGAGGAGGGTCACCAAGAAGACCATCTCGGCCTGGATTCGCAAGGTGATACATCTATCCTTGAATCCTGACCCTCCTCCGTCACGTCGCCCTAGAGCACATGATGTTAGGGGCCTAGCTACGTCCCTGGCTTTCAAGAAAAACTATTCAGTGACGCAGGTCCTGCAAGCTGGGGTGTGGAAGCGTCAGACGACCTTCACAGCCCACTACCTGCAAGACGTGATACACAGGAGACTCGATACGTTGTCTATCGCCCCTGTGGTGGCTGCACAACAGCTGGTCTAAACCTCAGGCTCCTTATTGGACAGGTAGCAGAGGGTTGAGGGCATTTTTACCCGGTCTCAGTCTGCATGAATGAAAATGTTTGTCTGGCCCTTATTCTTTACTTCATCCTCTCCTCCCTTGGAGAAAGCAGCATCCTGGGTTCTCTGCACAGCTGACCTCAAACCACTGCAGGTAAACCATGCTTCCTTGTGTTCCTAGTATTAAGGTTAATACTGTCACGTCCCCATACCCTGACGAGGTGGTATTGGGAGAGTCCTAGCCTAGAATTCCATCTGAAGAACTCCAGGTCAACTTCCTAGGACGTGTCACACTACTTACCTTCACACACAGCTTATGTAGCCTGCAGCAATTGCACAGCAAATGCTAGCGAGGCGCAGGGACTCCTTATGATTGAGTACTTACACACTCAAATATTGAGTCCTCGGGCAAAGCCAAAGCCAGTAATGGCCGGGACTTAGCACCCTTCCTAAGAGGTGAGTCACCTATATTAAATAGCGTGGTTTGTATTTCAGTTACGGAACAAATGACAAATTCGTAGGTAATTTGTATTTTTCCTAACTAAACAAACCTTAGCTATTTAATCAAACTTGCCCGCCAGCCCTGTCCCCCGTGAAGTCCTACCTCTAAGCAAAGTGAAGTATTCACAGGTATGTGTGAGGGGGTGGTAGGGGGTAGAAAGCTACCCTTCCCTACCCCCGCTAACTAGCGGTGGGGTAGTAAACCCTCGTTAAAAATCTAATGGCTCGTCATTTCAGCTACGCCGGAGTAATTACCCATATTAAATTGCTAAGGTTTGTATAGTTAGGAAAAATACAAATTACCTACGAATTTGTCATTTTTATGATGAAACAAAGTTTTATGAATACTTACCTGGCAGTTATATATTTTATTTTAAGGCCTACCCACCTCCCCTCAGGAGACAGGTCGGGCAAAGATGATCTGAGGAACAGAAAATGGGAATGATTCCAAGTACCACCCTGTAAGGGTTGTTAACCACCTAACCGCACAACCACCACACGGCGGTTGCCGAGATTTTTGAAAAATTCTGCCGGGACGTCAGAGACTAAGCTATATATATATGTATAACTGCCAGGTAAGTATTCATAAAACTTTGTTTGTTCCAGCACAGAGTACTTACCTCGAACTACTTTCTTAGGAGTATCTGGGATCTCCTCCTAACCGACCAGAATTTTGTGTAGTTTACCCTACTCCTGTTTTCTATGCGGGGTAACCTCTGGCAGAGTGATACGTGCCCAGAGATAACCCGGGGTCAGAGAGCATGCTTGCTCAGGTCTCGTTCTCCAGTAAGTTTCTGGTCGCGTCGCAGATAACATCCCGACGCTCTCTCTCTTACCCAGTGCGACCCTTTGTGTCTCACGCGGTTCCCACGTGGTCCCGTTGTGCTCTTCCTTATCCTTTTCCCTCTGTGTTCCTGTGTCTCGTGGTGCCTTACTAGTGCGTTATGGAGCATCCCCATTGTTGCCCTGGACCTATGGCCGGTAAATCGTGGGGCGCCTTCCTCTCTAAGCCTGAAGTTGACCCGCACTCCTCGTGTTCTTCGTGTAGGGGCAATGTGTGTTCCCCTACAGCCACGTGTCCGGAGTGCAGGTCCTGGAACGAGGTGCAGTGGGTGCGCTACGGCACCAAGAAGAAGAAGTCCTTTAGGAGATCGCCTAGGAAACCGAGAGTGTCTTCGCTTCTTGCTTCGCCCGGCGTTTCTTCGGACAGTGTCTCTCTGCCGCCTTCCCCTACCCAGTGTAGGGGACGATTTAAGTCAGTTGCGGAGAAGAGGCCTGTGGCCCTTCCCCAGGAGTCTGGTTTACCTGACAGTGGGATTGTGTCTTCGATCCAGCAAGTGGGGGGCCTGAGGGAGGGACGTGTGTTCGGGGGACGGAGCCCTGGTGCAAGCAGGGCCCGTCTCTTCGGACGATCTTATGTGGGGTAAAACTGCTGCAGCCTCTTCTCCCGCCTCTTGGGCATGTATTTCAGGTGCGTCAGCAGCCTAGGGTGCCGCCGAGAAGGAAGACTCGCCGCCGTCAGACCCCCTCGCGTGGGCGCCTCTGAAGACACCCTTCAGATCACCCTTGAGGATGGAAGAGGAGTTAAAGACCTGGTTCCCCAGCGAGGAGCTCCCCTGCTCCCCTCCAGCGCCTTCAGCTACGTTCCCGTCCGTCTTCCTGGAGCCTTCGTCGCCGACCGAACACCGTGTGGACCCACCAGCAATGCGGCGCGACTCAGGCCCTTCAGTGAGGCCCTACAGGTCTTCGGGCTCCTCGGTTGAGGCTTACTCCTACTCCTTGGAAGACGGAGCCCCGAGGGACCATAGGAGACGGCGAGATAGGTCCCGCAGGAGACGGTCTTGCTCACGTTCCCGTTCCAGATCCCGCCACGTGGGTAGGCGCTCTAGATCCCCCAGGAGGAAGTGTAGGAGAAGCGACTCGCCGGAGGAAGAATAGGTGCGAGTCGTCATCCCACGTAGCCAACTCCTGGATGCGTCAGCAGTCCCGAGCACCTCGGGATGGCTCCCTAGGGCCCGCTTGCCAGTAAGATTTGTCACCACCAGCAAATATGATCGACGGAGGGAGTCGTCTCTTCAGACCCCAAGGGACAGGCATAAGTCCGCGAAGGTTCCGACTCCATCCACCCAGCGGAGTCGCCCCTTCGGTCTGGCAGCCGCGTCCCGGCCTCAAAATCAACGACGAGTCGTCTGGAACGAGAGAGACTCCTTCCCTCTACGGGAAAGCCCGCAGACCCCTGGACCTCCGGAAGAAGAGAGAAGTCCAGGATGGAGGCCTCCGTCCTTGCAGCGCTGCCCGTCCTACACCCTGAACTGCCTAGACTGGACCACTCCAGGAAGATGCCTCCTCCCCGTGCGGCTCCCCCCGTCGGAGAGGTCCTCCGTCACGATCAGCGGAGCGTCCAATGGAGAATGTAGATGACGGTGTAGAAGTATCGGCCTTTTGATAGGCTTCATTAGGCGTCACCACAGGTTGGACGAACCTGTGCCTGCCACTGACGAAGTCTGGCTCTCGAGCCTCAGCAGGCTTGTGGATGTACCTCTGCAACAAAGGCCCTCACAAGCCCTTCCTTTGACTAGGGATATTAGGCTGGGTATGGCGTACGTTGACAGGATCGTGGCCAACCACACGGAAGCTCCCAAGAGCCAGAGCGCCTCCAAACTTCTCCAGGGCCTGAAGACCCAGAGCCGATTCTACCCTCCCGAAGGACACCGCGCGGGTCCCTGTACGGTGGAGCCAGCAGTCGCCATCCTGGGACAAGGAGCAGCAGAGGAGAGGGCTACCACTGCCCCGGTTTGTTTCTCCCCTTCGGAAACGTCCATGATGGAGGAGCTGGCCAAAGACCTGGTGCACGTATCATCGTGGCTAGATTGGTGGGCCTCCACGCTGGTGGGGTTTCAGTCCTCGCACGACCTTGCAGTCCCAGAGAACCAGGCCTTGCTGAAGGAGCTGATTAGCTCGGGAGGTAAGGCCCTAAAGTTCCTCTCCTACCAATCTATCGTGCAGGCCGCCAATTGAATACTGCGCAAGAGGGTCACTGTGCTCAACAAGCTCGTCAGGAGGCTCCCGGACAGAGAAGCGAGGTCCCTGAGGAGCCTGCCCCTGTGGGACGACTCAGTGTTCCCCCTGAAGGCGGTGGAGGAGACGGTAGAGAGGGTCAGGAAGCTAAAGGATGCGGGAGAACCCAGACCCCCTCCAGCGACAAGACCTGCCCGTAGAAGGACACCGTCCGACGTCTCTCTCCCTCCTCGCGCCTCACCTAGCCAGCCCAGGAGAGATGCTCCTACTACGTCCTGGCATCAGCCTTCGCAGCAATCAACAGGTTCGTGTGCAAGACCGACTTCAAGATGGACATTCCGAAGTTGGTCCTAGCGGCCTTGAGGGAGGGAGACTTCATGATGTCCATAGACCTCAAGGACGCATGCTTCCAAATCACTGTTCACCCCTCCAGCAGGAAGTACCTAAGGGTAAAATGGGGTTCCCAAACGTTGCAGTTCAAGACCCTCTGCTTCGATCTGTCCACAGCCCCTCGTGTTTTCACAACAGTCTCAGCCTGGGCATATGAACAGGGTATCCGCCTGATTCGGTACCTGGACGACTGGTTGTTGCTTTCAGCCTCAGGGGAAGTACTGAGGGAGCAAGGCGCGAAGCTCCTGCAGTTCTGCAACGTCCTGGGTATCATCATCAACCTGTAGAAGTCCCAACTGATACCCTCCACCAGGATGAACTACCCCGGGATGGTCCTGGATTCCCGGTTAGCGAGAGCCTTCCCTTCCGCGGAGAGACTGGACAACTTGGACCAGATCCTCAGGCCCTTCCTGTCGGACCAGCCCAGGAGAGCCAAGGACTGGCAGAGACTGATAGGTCACCTCGTGTCGTTAGAGAAGCTAGTTCCACAGGGGATACTCAAGCTCAGGGGAGTACAATGGAACCTGAAGGAGACCTGGAACCAGAGAGGTGATCCCGATGTCCCAGGAGACGAAGGAAGTCCTAGAGTGGTGGCACGACAGATCGAACACCCTCAAGGCTCAAGGGGATGCCCTTCGCAGCCGACCCTCCGGAGATGCTCCTGTTCACGGATGCATCCAAGGAGGGTTGGGGTGCTCATCTCCTCGACAGCACAGCAAGAGGAAGATGGTTAGGCGAAGAGAAGAACCTGCACATAAACGTGCTAGAAATGATGGCAGTGCGAAGAGCGTGCCTAGAGTTCGTCCATCGGTTCTGGGGAAACACCGGGGCACTGATGTGCGACAACGCCACGGTGGTGGCCTACATAAAGAAGCAAGGAGGACTGAAATCAAAGGAGATGTGCGACCTCATGGAGTTTCTGGAATGGGCCGAAATAGAGCAGATCAAGATCTCAGCCAGATTCATCTCAGGGAAGAGAAACGTTGTGGCCGACGGCCTCAGCAGAATGGGTCAAGTGGTAGGGTCCGAGTGGTCCTTGCACCCGGAAGTGGCCAAGACTTTCATTAAGAAGTGGGGCTCGTCAGTGATAGACCTTTTTGCCACAGCTCCCCGTGTTTTGTTCTCCTGTGCCAGGTCCGGGGGCGGCGTTTGAGGACGCCTTCCAACACCCTTGGGACAACCTCGACGTTTACGCCTTCCGTCCCTTCAGGATGCTCAGGCAAGTCCTCAACAGAGTGAGGCGAGCGGACAACCTGTGGATGGATGACTTTGGTAGCGCCCTGGTGGCCGGAGAGGGAGTGGTTCGCGGATCTAAAGGAACTGGCGCGCCTTCCACCTTGGCCCCTTCCGGACAGACCAGACTCTCTCCGGCAACTGCACTTTCAAAGGTTCCACGAAAACCCTCGGTCCCTCTGCCTTCACGCGTGGAGGTTATCGAGTGTCTCCTGAGGAAGGAAGGGTATTTGGCGAAGACAGCAACAAGGATGTCAGGGTACCTGAGACGTTCGTCAGCCATAGTATACCAGGCAAAATGGGCTACCTTCACTAAGTGGTGCGTCTCGAAGAACATCAAACCGTTGCAGGTCTCCGTTCCGGAGATAGCGGACTTCCTAGTCTATCTCAGGGACGAGGTGAACATGTCCATCCCAGCCATTAAAGGAGTCTGGGCTGCCCTGGGACAAGTCTTCCTCCTGAAGGGCATCGACCTGGGTACCTCCAGACACATCTCGATGCTCATCAAGAGCTTCGAGCAATCGTGCCCCCCTCAGGCCGTTAGGGTGACCCAGTGGGACGTGGCTAGAGTCCTGAAGATGCTGACAGAACCTCCCTTCGAACCCCTAAAGAACGTCTTGGACAGAGAGCTCACCCTCAAGACAGTATTTCTGTTAGCGCTGGCATCAGCAAAACGGGTAGGGGAGATTCATGGACTGTCGTACGAGGTGTCACACTTGAAGGGTTGGCGTGAAGCTACCTTCAGGTTCGTACCATCCTTCGTGGCCAAGATCCAGAATCCAGCATTCTGGGACCCCAGGTTTGAAGGATTCTCAGTGCTGGCAATCCCTCGTTCGGACAACCCGAGGGACTTGCTTCTGTGCCCTGTCAGAGCGGTACGGAAGTACTTAGAGAGGACAGCCAGACTTCGACCCGAAATCAAGAGTCTGTTCGTCTCCTCAGGACTAGTAAAGCCAATCTCCAAAAATACGATCTCTTTCTGGCAGGTGATCTTGAGAGCCTACAGTAGTGCAGGGGTTCCTCTTCCGGAGAAGCCTAGACCCCATGACATCAGAGGGCTTAGTACTTCGTTGGCCTTTGAGAAGAGCATGGCAGTCAGCCAAATCCTGAGTGCAGGTACATGGGCTAGTCAGTCAACCTTCACAGCTCACTGCTTGAAGGAGTGTTCGAGGAGATCCCTGGACGGATTCTCTCTCAGTCCCGTCATTTCCGCGCTTCAAAAGGTTTAAAGGTGTAGCCCCAGGGAAAACCACGGGCAGTAAGTCCAAGAGACACAGGTGTCTTCCTTACCCCCCTTTTTCCCCTATTACCTTCCCTGAAATGACCCTAAAATCCTTTATCTGCCATGGGATACGCCGTCGGTAAATGAATACGTCTCCAAGGATTTTTACAGAGGTGAGTTACTAAGACAATAAGATAGTTTTTTGGGTAGTTTTCCCTATTTCTCGTTTTTTCCCTTGGGGGTCAGCAGAACCTAGCCTCCTATCTAGGTTCCCCCTTTTCTCTCTCCTCATCACGATCTCTGGGTCCTGTGGGACATTCCCACCTCCTAAGGTATAAGTTTCCTAAGAAAGAAGTTCGAGGTAAGTACTCCGTGTTGGAACAAATCACAAATTTTAAGTAATTTGTATTTTTCTTAACAGTACTTACTTCGAACTACTTTTGGGTTATGCCCCCCCCCCATCCTACCCCGAGTGCCTTACAGGACTTAGTAGAAACCTATTTGTCAAAAACTTACCGGAGATCGAGACCTGAGCAAGCATGCTCTCTGACCCCGGGTCGTCTGTGGGCGCGTATCACTCCGCCAGAGGTTACCCCGCATAGAAAATGTGAGTAGGGTAAACAACACTAAATTCTGGTCGGTTAGGAGGAGATCCCAGATACTCCTAAGAAAGTAGTTCGAGGTAAGTACTGTTAGGAAAAATACAAATTACTTAAAATTTGTGATTTTATCATAAAAACTGCATTTTAAGGCTTTGGACATGTTTAAGAAACAATTTTTATAAATAAGATTTAAATTTTTATTTGTTCCAACACGGTTACTTAACTAGAACTACCTTCTTAGGAGTTACTGGTAACTCTACCTAACCGACCAGCTTTTTGTATAGTTTACCCTCTTTCCATTTCCTAAGGGGTCAACCTCAGGCGGAGTGATATGTGCCCTGAGGCGACCCGGGGTCGGGAAGCGTGCTAACTCAGGTCGGCGGCTCCTCAGTAAGTTTCTGGTCGCGACATGATCATCATCTCACCGCGCGCTCTCTTACCCTGTGCGACCCTTTGTGTCCCCCGATCCTTTGTGCTTACCACGCGTTACCCACGTGTTTCCCTTTCACTTTCCCTTTGCATCCTTGTGTCTCTTGGTGTATTAGCATTGCGTTGTGGAGCAGCCTCGTTGTTGCCCTGGGCCTGTGGCCGGGAAGTCCTGCGGGGCTTTCCTTTCGAAACCTGAGATTGATCCCCACACCTTGTGCTCCACGTGTAGGGGAAAAGTGTGTTCCCCTGCCTCCACGTGCCCGGAGTGTGCTTCCTGGAGTGAGATCCAGTGGGTGCTCTTCGGGACTAAGAAGAAGGCGGCGGCTAAGAAGTCGCTTAAGAAATCCAGTGTCTCGTCGCCTGTGATTTCCCCAGACGTCTCGGCAGACCGTAGCTCCCGTCCTTCTTCCCCCACCCAGAGTAGGGGACAAGGTAAGTCCGTTGCGGGGAAGAGGCCCATTGCCCTTCCCCAAGAGTCTGATATTCCTGTGGGGGGAAGTGTCTAGTGTGGGGCAGGCATGTGTGGGGCCTGAGGGTAGTGCGGGAGTGTGGGTAGGAGGCGAGGTCCTGGTGCCCGCAGGTCCCGTCTCCTCGGAAGATCCTATATGGGGGAAAACCAAGTGTGGATTCTTCCCCGGCATCATGGCGTATTTCAGGTGCTTCAACCGCCGAAGGAGACGCCGAGAAAGGAAGTTCGTCATCTTCAGACCCCTCCCGCTAGAGGAGAAGAAGACGTCGAGCAATGGCTCTACAAAGGCCTCGCTCGGTCCCCTCCGACTCCCTCGTTTACGCTACCCCCCGTGTTTCTGCAGCCTCCCACACCTGAGAAACGTCGAGGATTTCCCCCCGCAGTCCTGGACGTTTCCTGTAAGAAGAAAGCCAAGAGGAGAAAGTCCAAGGAGTGGGTGAACATCACAGTGCCCCGGAGCGAGCTTTTTAAGGTTACCACAGCCGCGGCCGCTTCCGGGTGGCTCCCTAGAGCCTCGCCTTCTGTGTCTCATCCTCCTACCTCCTCCTTCGGACCAGTCTCCCGGCAAGAGGGGTCGAACCAGGCCCCCTGTGTAGTGACTAACCCAACGGTGGCCTCCGCTTCTTCTTCCCTTAAGGACGTATGTCTTATGAAGGAAGGCTTAGCTTCGACCACGGGCACCTTGGAGGCCTTCCTAAAGCACCAAGGGCGCCCGTCGGTCCGCTTGGATCCCCCATCCACGGAGTCCCCCGTGGAACAAGGTACAGTACTCCCATGACGGATACCTTCATCCCCACGGGGCAGCCCATACCACGGGCAGACTCGTCCAGCGTTGCCTTTCCCACCATCACGGAGTACCCCCGTACGGAGGAACTGGTGACGGACGACCTGGTGGAAGGAGGGGAGTGCTCGTCTGACGACATCTCCTCCTACCCTAAGGTTCTGGCCCTAATTCGTCGACACCACCGATTAGACGAACCTAAGCCCTCAGCAGCAAAGGCCGTGCTCTCTGGACTGTCCAGAATGATCGTCAACCCTGTGCAACAAAAGCCTTCATTGTCTCTCCCTCTCACTCCGGACGTGAAGTTGGGGATGGAGAAAGAGATAGCTACCTGGCAGGACTGGCGGAGGCCCCCAGAAGCCAGAGTTCCTCCAAGCTGCTTCCAGGGCTGAAATCGCAGAAACGTTTCTACGTCCCAGAAGGGCATCGCGGCGGACCCCGTGTGGTAGAAGCAGCGGTGACCTCACTGAACCAGGGAGCCTCGGAAGACAGGGCCACCACTGCCCCCGTGTGCTTTTCCCCGTCAGAAGCCTCTATGATGGAGGACATGGCACAGGACCTTGTCTACGTGTCCTCTTGGTTGGATTGGTGGTCTTGCGCCTTGGTGGGGTTTCAGGCGTCCCACGACCTCTCCCTTCTGGACAATCAGACCACGCTGAAAGAGCTAGTTAGTTCGGGAGGCAAGGCCTTTAAGTTTTTGTCATCCCAGTCCCTGTCTATGGCTACGAACTGGGTACTTAGAAAGAGGGATACTGTCCTTAGCAAGTTGGTGCGGAATTTACCGGACAGAGAAGCTAGGAGACTGAGGAATTCATCCGTGTGGGGAAACGACATTTTCCCCATCAAATTGGTGGAGGATACGATGGAGAAAGTGAGGAGGGTGAGAGACACGGACCTTAGGCCCCCCCCTATGAGAAAGCCCGTGTTTAGAAGAGCCTCAGCAGACGTCCCTCACTCCTCCCAGTCCGCCCCTTTGCTGCCTCGAAGAGACCCACCGTCAGCTCCTTGGCTTCAAACCTTTCAGCAGCCCACCCGTAGGGCCAACGCAGCCCCTCAGTCAGCCTTCAGACCCTCCTACAGTAACTTTAGGAGAGGTCGCTCTGGCCGCTCCTCCAGAAGGAGGTAGGAAGGGAGGCCCCCTACTCCTACAGGAGCCTCTAGTAGGGGGATGCCTCAGACATTTTTGGCAAGCATGGCGGGATCTCGGTGGGGATCCCTGGACGGTGACGGTCCTGAAGGGGGGCTACAGACTCCTTTTCCTAGAAGAACCTCCCCCTCTCATCCCAGCCCACCGAGCCGAGTGGCTGGTTCCAAAGAACTCCTTGAAGAGGTCGGCGCTACAGGAGGAAGTAGCGTCCATGATCGCCAAGGGAGCTTTAGAGCCAGTGGAGAACCCCGGCCCGGGTTTCTTCAGCAGGCTCTTCCTTGTGGAGAAATCGACAGGGGGATGGAGGCCGGTCATAGACCTCTCAGCCCTCAACAAGTTCGTCTCAAAGACGGATTTCAAAATGGACACCCCCAAAACAGTGCTAGCAGCCTTGAGGGAGGGGATTTCCTCATGTCCCTCGACCGCAAGGATGCCTATTTTCAAATCCCCATGCACCCCTCCAGCAGGAAGTTCCTCAGAATCAAGTGGGAGTCCAGTGTCCTGCAGTTCAAAACCATTTGCTTCGGCCTATCGACGGCCCCGCAGGTGTTCACGAGGGTTTTCACCACAGTCTCGGCATGGGCGCACGAGAAAGGCATACGACTGATCAGATACCTGGACGACTGGTTGCTTCTTTCTGCCTCAAGGGAGCAACTGAAGGAGCAAGGCGTGATGTTGCTCGACCTCTGCAAGGAATTAGGGATCACGGTCAACCTAGGAAAGTCCCAGCTAGTCCCCAGCACCAGGATGACTTACTTGGGGATGGTCCTGGACACCCAGTTAGTAAGAGCCTTCCCCTCAGGGGAGAGGATAGACAACCTGGAACATATCCTTCAACCCTTCCTGACGGGCCAACCCAGGAGGGCCAAGGACTGGCAGAAGTTACTGGGCCACCTGGTTTCACTGGAGAAATTAGTACCGCAAGGGAGACTCAGGCTCCGACCGGTACAGTGGAATCTGAAGGAATCGTGGACCCAAGGCAAGGAGCCCCACAAAATAGTCCCAGTCCTCCCGAAGACGAGAGAGACCCTGCTTTGGTGGAACATCAGGTCGAACACAGAGAAGGGAATGCCCTTCGCCCCCGATCCCCCGGAGATACTGTTGTTCACGGACGCATCGAAGGAGGGTTGGGGAGCACACCTGCTATGAGAATCGACAAGAAGGCAGTGGTCCAGCGAGGAGGCCTCTCTCCATATAGACATCCTGGAGATGATAGCGGTTCTGAGGGCGTGTCGATAGTTCGTACACTTCCTACGAGGAAACACTGTGGCGTTGATGTGCGACAACGCCACAGTAGTGGCGTATGTAAAAAAACAGGGGGGCCTGAAGTCAAGAGTTCTATGCGCCCTAGCCACGGAACTGTTAGAGTGGACGGCAGAAGAAGGGATAGAACTGACGGCAAGGTTCATCCCGGGAAAGAGGAACGTGCTGGCCGACGGCCTCAGCAGGGCAGGTCAAGTGATAGGCTCAGAGTGGACCCTACACCCGGAGGTAGCTCGGGCAGTCATCCTAATGTGGGGCTCCCCAGTGATAGACTTGTTCGCCACACGTCTGAACGCCCAACTCCCCGTGTTCTGTTCTCCAGTCCCAGACCCGTCAGCAGCGTTCGAGGACATCTTCCAACATCCCTGGGACGACCTCGACGTGTACGCCTTCCCTCCCTTCGGGATGATCAGGCGAGTGCTGAACAGAGTGAGAGCGACGACCAACCTGTCGATGACTTTTGTAACGCCCTGGTGGCCGGAGAGAGAATGGTTCGCAGACCTAAAAGAATTAGCTCTTCGTCCTCCTTGGCCGCTTCCGGACAGACCAGACCTCCTGCGTCAACCTCACTTTCACAGGTGGCACGAAAACCCTCGATAACCTTCACGCGTGGAGGTTATCGAGAAGCTACTGAAGAAAGAAGGATACTGATCGAGAACCGTGGCAAGGATGTCTGGTTACCTACGACGTTCCTCGGCAGTAGTTTACCAAGCAAAGTGGGCAGTCTTTGTGAAGTGGTGTGCGTCCAAGAACATCAGGCCCTTAGGGGCGTCGATCCAGGACATTGCAGACTTTCTGGTATACCTGAAAGACGACGTAGGTTCATCTATTCCGGCCATCAAAGGAGTACGAGCAGCCTTAGGTCAAGTCTTCCTCCTTAAGGGCATTAACTTGGGAGCCTCAAGGCACACATCTAGGCTCATCCGCAGTTTTCAACAATCATATCCCCCCCAGGAAGTAAGGGTTCCGCAGTGGGACCTACCAGAGTTCTCAAGGTCCTGTCAGAGCCACCCTTCGAGCCTCTCAGGGACGTACTAGACAGAGAACTCACCCTTAAAACAGCATTCCTTTTAGCCCTGGCCTCGGCGAAAAGAGTTAGAGAGTTACACGGCCTCTCTTACGAGGTCTCACACTCTAAAGGGTGGAGAGAAGTTACCTTTAGGTTCGTCCCTAGCTTTGTGGTGAAGACCCAGAACCCGGCATGTTGGGATCCTTGTTTGATGGTTTTTCAGTGCCAGTCATCCCTCGCTCCAACAACCCGAAGGATCTACTCTTATGTCCCGTGAGAACAGTAATAGAATACCTGGAGAGGACCGCAAAATTCCGCCCGCAGATCAGAAATTTATTCGTCTCAACAGGCCGGGTGAAGAAACCGGTCTCGAAGAACTATCTCTTTCTGGCTACGACAGGTGATAAAGAGAGCCTACGAGGCTTCTGGGACTCCTCTCCCAGGTAAACCAAGGCCACATGATATTAGAGGTCTGAGCACCTCCCTGGCCTTCGAGAAAACATGGCTGTGGGAAAGATCCTGAAGGCAGGTACCTGGTCTAGACAGTCCACCTTCACGGAACACTATCTCAAGATTGCTCGAGAAAATCCTTGGACAGGTTTTCCATTGACCCAGTCATTTCGGCCCTTCAAGAGATCTAAGGTCATGGCCCCAGGGTAACCGGGGGGGGTTAATGCCAAGAGGCACTAGTTCCTTCCTTAACCTTACCCCCCCTCACCTCCTTTCCTTCCTTCCCCGGGCCGTACTGCCCAGGAAGATGTCGAAAAGACCTTAGCCACTTGAAGAAACGTCCTCCAAGAGAACATGTATCGGAGTTGGTTTTGAAAAGGTACGCCATTAGACACTAAGTGAGTTTTTTTTGGATAGTTTCTCCTACTTTTCGTGCAGTTTTCTGGTGGTCGTAGAACCAAAACCTCCTTAGAGGTTCCCTCTCTCGCGTGCCTCCCCGTCGGCTTCTGGCCCCTGCAGGACACTCCCACCTCCTAAGGTTTAAGTCTCCTAAGAAGGTAGTTCTAGGTAAGTAGCCATGTTGGAACAAATCACAACTTTTTAAGTAATTTGTATTTTTCCTAACATACTTACCTAGAACTACCTTCGGGTTATGGCCCACCCATCCTTCCCCGAGAACCTGCAGGGTCGAGTAGTACCTGTTCCAACGAAACTTACTGAGGAGCCGCCGACCGCCTCGAGACTATATGCACTCGTGGCACAAACCTAAGAAGAACGCTCCCTCTTGTCATCGTTCTGCCTCGCTGTCGTCTTTCTCTTGCGAGGGATCATCTAAGAAGCCAGGAGCGCGGCCAAGGGCAAAGCACATCCTGACCTCGAACCCTCTTCTTCGCATAATAGTTTGAGGGTCTGCGTTCGCTCTAGAAAAGTCAGATAGAGCGCTTCTCCTTGCTTTCACTCCTTATCTTCAGAGAAGATCACTCTCGCCTTCGATTTGTCGATCTCTGACCCTTTGGGGTCTCGTGACAAGGAAACTTCGGTTTCCCGGTGCGCTATCCCTTCGTTTTCTCGCACCTGAAGTTGCTGAAACCTCAGGCTCGTGCATTTAGTCTCGCTGACACTTCAGTGTCTTGTGACAAGGGAAACTTCCGTTTCCCGTTGCTCTGGCCCTTCGGGTTCTCGCAACACAACCTTTAGGGGCACACACGATTACGCTGAACCTTCTGGTTTTCGTGAAACAAGTCACCAAGAGTTTTACTCTCATGACAGAGTCTTCGGACTCCTTGTCCCGCGGACTCTTCCCGTACGCTCAACCAACACTGCGCCCGTGACCATCAAGAGTTTTACTTATATGGCAGTCTTTTCAGACTCCCGTCACGCAAGGTGTTCGCAGACTTATATGGCAGTCTTTTCAGACTCCCGTCACGCAAGGTGTTCGCAGGTAATTAGCGCTACACACTTGAATCTTCGGTCATACACTCGCGGGGTCAATCCCTCGCTCTCGTGTTTCAGACAGGACAACCGCCTCAGTTCCTTTGCTCCCTAATGAGTTAAGGATTACGAGTCTTTCGGAAACCTCAGAAGAAGATGCAGGTGTTCAGCCCTTCTTCTCTTCAGTTGAGAGCAGGTGGGAAAGGGGAAACGTGTTAGAGAGGTTAAAAGAAAACACCCAGATAGCAGCGACGTAGAACACAATGCTGAGGGCTTCGGCCGCTCTGTTCGTTATCCTGCGCTTCATGTGGCAGGTCATGAGCTGCCCATGTTACGGGGTAGTACACGTTGTCAACCTGCAACTTGATCAACTTGTTGGGGAAACATAGATTGCTGCCAGGCTGTTTGCCTAAAAGGGGTTAGAGAACCTCCCCTTACGAGGGACTGATAACCTTCCTCGGAATTGGGCTGTGTAAGAGAACCAACCCCCTTCCGAGGGAAAGCTTTCCCACTTCAGCCATTCAGCAACCTTCCCTCCTTCGTGAAGAGTTGCGAACAGCTCGACAAGTTTTATCTCTGCTATCTCGTCCCCAATGACTGCTTTCTCCCCTTGAGCTGGGGAAAAAGTAAGTCTAAGGCTTGTTCCTCCTTCGGGGGGAACTTCTCCCTCGTTCGTGAGAGAAATGATTACGCCTACACTTTTTTCCCATAAGAGCTGGGAGAAAGCTTGGCTCAGGCGATGTCCTCTCTCGGGAGGACCTCTCTCGTTCACGAGGAGATTATCACGCCTACGTTTTTCCCATAAAACTGGGAGAAAACTTGCCTTAGGCGATGTTCTCCTTCGGGGAGAACTTCTCTCTCGTTTGCGAGAGAAAGAGTATTACGCCTATGGTTTTTTCCCATAGAATTGGGAGAAAGCTTGTCTTAGGCGATGTCCTCCTTCGGGAGAACTTCTCTCTCGTTCGCGATAGAGGTTATTACGCCTATGTTTTCCCATAGAACTGGGAGAAAGCTTGTCTTGGGCGATGTCCTCCTTCAGGAGAACTTCTCTCATTTGTGAGAGAGAGATTATTACGCCTATGCTTTTTTCCCATAGAACCAGGAGAAAGCTTGTCTTAGGCGATGTCCTCCTTCGGGAGGACTTCTCCCTCGTTCGCGAGAGAGAAATCATTACACCTACACTTTTTCCCATAGAGCGGGGAGAAATCTTGCCTTAGGCAATATCTTCCTTCGGGAGGACTTCTCCCTCGTTTGCGAGAGACAGGTTATTACACCTACGCTTTTCCCCATAGAGCATGGAGAAAGCTTGTTTTAGGCAATCTCCTTCGGGAGAACCTTCCTCCCATTCACGAGAGAAAACTTTTAGGAGTGTGCTGATCCACACTCCTCCCCCTTACGCTTTTGGTTCTCCTCCTTGTCTTAAGCGACGTTTTCCTTCGGGAGAACAAATTTACCCTGCGGAGGAGTTATCTTCATCCCTGACGTTCTCCCCCTTGTGCTGTATGGAGATGTCTTTTTGAACCTACTGGTTTTCCTCACGTTGACCCCTCGGGGTCTCGTGACGATCACCCTTTCGGCGTGCGTGATCGCGAGCCTTTGAACTCTCATCAT
Organism: Palaemon carinicauda; assembly: GCF_036898095.1. Lineage (NCBI taxonomy): Eukaryota > Metazoa > Arthropoda > Malacostraca > Decapoda > Palaemonidae > Palaemon > Palaemon carinicauda. The sequence continues at coordinate 74,705,646 of NC_090734.1, forward strand.
GTTGATCCTACGGGTTCTCATGACCTTAGGAGTCCTTTGGGCCTCTGTCGCGCTGGACTTTCGAGTTCACACGACTTGGAACCTTCGAGTTTGTTACGCTGAGTCGTCGGGCTCTCATAACCATTAGCACAGAGTGTCCGTGCACGCACGCAATTAGCGCTATGCGCACGACCATCATCATGAAGAGTTTTACTCTTATGACAAAGAGTCTTCCAAATCTCGTCAACGGTCTTCGCCATTGCCTCCAGACACTCCGACTTTGTCCGTTCTTCCCCTTTCGATAAGAAAGATACGAGGTGTAAGACATAAGGTTTGTCTGCTACTCGCGTCTCCACTTTACCTGTAATAACACATGAGGAATTAGCGCAGCCTGAGGATTCCTCGGGAGAGCTGCTGCTGAGGTACTTAAAATCCTCCAATTTAAGGAATCTTAAGAACTATGTGTAATATCTCGTGCCTCGGCGATTTGCATCCGTCTCCTTGACCTCTTGACGCTCCAGCCTTGGACAGGCTTTGTCGTCCACCCCAAACCCTAAGACCAGAATTGATCTGGCTGTGGCCTGATTGGTAACATCTGACTGGTGTTTGACAGTCTGGGGTGCGAGTCCCGCTCAGACTCGTTAGTGCCATTAGTGCCTGCAACCTTACCATCCTTGTGAGCCTAGGGGGGGGGGAACCTATGGATCTATCTGCTGAGTCATCAGCAGCCACTGCCTGGCCTTCCTTGGTCCTAGCTGGAATGGTCGTTGACCATATAATATATGGTCAGTCTCTAGGGCATTGTCCTAACTGCTTGTGCAATGTCACTGTCCCTTGCCTCTTCCATTCTTGACCGACCTTTAAACTTTTAAACCTGGTCTGTTCGCCGAGATCAGAGACGTCAACCCTTCTCTGATATTGGATCCCCTCACAGCGAGGCTCACACCGGGCTAATCCTCGAAGAAACACTTCTCTTCCAGGCTCTTCTCAGTCACAGAAGCCTCGGCAATGGAAGCGACTTCAATGTCCCTTCTGGCTTGACATGTGGTCTGATATACTGTAGTCGGCTACCTCGCGTGCCACGAGGACTTGTCAAACCAAGACTCCAGGCAGTCCCTACAGGAAGTCCTAACTGCTGGGGCCAAGACAATGGACTTCTTAACCTCTACAACAGCGACCATGTGGAGCAATTGGGTTCTCAAAAGGAAGGAATCAGTATTTCCCAGACTTCCTTTTGTACCTCAGTGAGGAAAAGCTCCTCTCAGTCTCGGCGATTCTCGGCGATTAAGGGCTATCGCTCAGCCTTGAGCCTCTTCTGTAGACTGAGAAGTGGTTGACCTCTCCGCCTCAGAAGACATCACCTTGTTTGATTCGGGGTTTTGAGTGATCTTGCCCCCCAGTTGAGATTAGACCATCACCGTGAGATGTGTCTTACGTTCCCTGAAGGGTCTTCCCTATGAGCCCTTAAGGGCCTCAGGCTACTTTCTGAACCTTAAGACCATCTTCCTCGTACTTCTGTCCTTGGCTAAAAGGGTCGGTGAGCTACATGGTCTGTCTTAGGTCGTCGCCCATTCTAAGGGATTGGGGAAGGGGGTAGTGTCTCGCAACTTCGTACCATGCTTGGTGGCTAGACTCACAATCCTTCATCTACCGATGAGAGATTTCGAGAATTTCAGTTTTCCAGCCTCAATAAAGTAACACAGGATACAGACCAGTCGTTACTATGCCCAGTCAGGGCGCTAAAGAAATATCTGAAGTGCACCAGACCTTTCAGACCACGTCTCCGTCATCTTTTCCTTAGTA
>NC_090734.1:74712427-74862427 GCF_036898095.1 Palaemon carinicauda
GAGTTACTCTCGTCCCTAGTCTCTGTACGGGGAGAAAGGATAAAACGTTTTTAGTTTTTATTCTCGTCCCAAGGCACTTTACGGTGAGAGATTGAAAACGTAGTTTTGAATGAACTACGTGTTTAGTCTCCTTCCCAGCCACTGATCTTTTTATCTTAAAATATGTTTACAGTACTGTTTTTTGCTTGTATTAATGTGCTTACATTATACGACTGATTTCGCAATTATAACCTTTTGATGAGGGTAGAATTGCGTGCTTCAGGTAGAAATCAGTTTTATTCATACCTAATGTGAATTGTTAAAAAATTCGATTTCAGTGAAATAAGTGCAAAACAGAAAATCGTAGTGATAAAGTGATATTTGCGCAAAGTGTTATCAGTGTTGCGACCGAGGGTTCGTCTGTTCGTGCCTGTCGTTCGCCTAGTCCGAGACCTCTTGCAAGCTCCCAAGCCCAGGGGAGAAGTAATGTCGTACGACTTATGGGTTCGAGAGGACTTGATCAGCGAACAGACGTTCCCTCTATGGTTTCAGGCGTGTCTCATCAACACCGCCCCTACCATAAGACGAGCGAGACGATTTTCTCCTCGTCATCCGAAGGCTTTTCGCATAAGAAACCGTGGAACAAGGTTTCGAGGCCCTTTAAGCGAAAGTCAGTCCTTTCAGGACAGGTCCAGCGTCCTGGTTTTAACTATTAGGACAGCTCTGACCCTATGCAGTCATCGGAAGACTGCTCGCCGCCTAAACAAAAGCGTAACACAGGCTCCGAGAGTCTTTTTGTAGGCAAGGTTTTGCAGTCACAGAGGTTACCCTCGTCTCTTACCGCAACCATTCCCGTTGATCCTAAATGGGTTGTACGGCAAGACATGCAGAATAAGCTTGCCTCTCTTATGGAGGACTATTCTGCTGAGCAGGTTCACGATGATCCTCGCCGCTTAGCTGATCGAGATCCTGGCCGTCAGCCGCCCAAACGAACCTTGCCTACGTCCTGTTGACGTTGACATTACAAAGTCACGTCAGTCACATTTTGTAGAGCCTCACTCGATGCAGTCCAGTGTTGACTTTCAGCCGCTTGTGGACGTTCAGCCGCTGCCGCATGCTCTTGTTGACGTTCAGGACGTTCGCCAACCAGCGAAGTTGACTTGTTTTGACGTTGAGCGTCAAGCACCGCAGTCAAGAGTTGTTTTGACTGCTCAGTCTAGGCAGTCAAGGCAGTCTCGAGTTGACGTCGAGCGTCCTCCCGCACCTGTTGGTTGTTGCTGTTCAGTCCTTTAAGCAGTTACATGACATAGCGTCCTTGACTGCTACTGTTGCTCCTTTGCGTGTGGACTCTGCTTGTCAAGCATTGCCACCACGGCAGGTCTCTCCCTTGCTTGAGACTCGGCTATTGTCGGACAAGGTTCCTTCAGATGAGGAAGTTGCTGTTCCCCCTCCTACTGATATTCCCTTGAGGACTCTGTCAGACGGAGAGGAGCCTAAAGCTGCTCAGCCCTCTATGGAATTTAAATAAATCATGCTGATTTTTAAGGATCTTTGTCCGGATTTTTTTTGTAACTGCTGCTCCTCGTTCACCTAAACGTCAGAGTTTACACTAGGCCTAGCTACTTCGAAGCCGTTGTTTTATAAGCTAGTGCTCTCTCGCTCTTCTAAGAGAGCTTTACGTTTGCTAGGCGACTGGTTTATCACCAGGAGGAGTTTGGGGGAGACAGCCTTTGCTTTCCCTACTTTTAAGCTGGCTTATAGAGCGGGAGTCTGATATGACACGGGAGAAGTTCTCGGCTTGGGAGTTCCTGCCTCTGCCCAGATAGACTTCTCAAACCTCATAGACTCTCCCTGGCGCCTGGCCATGAGACGCTCCAAGATTTTATGGTCGACTTCAGAGCTAGACCATCTCCTGTTAGTTTTTTTTTTTTTTTTCTCGAGCGTTTGAAGTTTTGCTGTACAATTATGTCATGCATAAACAAGGCTTTCAGGGATGGCTCCATGATCTGACAGCCACGTTCTCTGCAGGAACAAGTCCCTCAGGGATGGCTCCAATGATCTGGCAGCCATGTTCACTGCAGGAGTACGTAAGAGGCAAGTGCGCTCAATGTGTTCATTGTCAAGACAAACTTCACGATGAAGTCTACCAGGCTGTCTTGACAGCATTAATGGAAGGCGACTGGATGGTCTCTCTCGACCTTCAGGAGGCATACTTCCACATTCCTATACACCCGGATTCCCAACCGTTTCTGAGGTTTGTTTACAGGAATGTGGGGTACCAGTTTCGAGCCCTGTGCTTTGGCCTCAGTCCTGCTCCTCTCGTGTTTACGAGGCTCATGAGGAATGTGGCAAAATCCCTCCATCTATCGGGGATCCGAGCCTCCCTGTACTTGGACGACTGGCTTCTCAGAGCATCGTCCAGTCTTCGCTGTCTGCAGGATCTACATTGGACGTTGAGTTTGGCCAGGGAGTTGGGACTTTTGGTCAACCTAAAAGTCCCAACTGATCCCATCCCAGATTATTCTATATTTGGGGATGGAGATTCGCAGTCCAGTTTTTTCGGGCTTTTCCGTCTGCCACCGAATAGAACAAGCCCTGCTCGAAGTCCAACTAATGCTGAAAAGGAAACGTTTGTTCAGTCAGGAGTTGGAAGAGTCTCGTAGGGACTCTCTCATCCCTGGAGCAGTTTGTCTCACTAGGGAGACTACACCTTCTGCCTCTCCGGTTCCATCTAGCCTCTCACTGGAACTAGGACAAGACGTTAGAGACGGTATCATTCCCAGTCTACGAACCAGTAAAGGCATGCCTGAAATGGTGGGACAGCAATATCAGTCTGAGAGAGGGACTATCCCTAGCAGTCAAGAACCCAAACCACGCGTTGTTCTCAGACGCGTCGGATTTGGGTTGGGGTGCGACCCTGGACGGTCGGGAATGCTCGGGTCTGTGGACCTCAAGTCAGAAGAGCATGCACATCAACGGCAAGGAGCTATTAGCAGTCCACTTGGCCTTGATGATATTCGAAAGCTTCTTCGAAACTAAGTGGTAGAGGTCAACTCAGACAACACCACAGCTTTGGCGTACATCTCCAAGCAAGGAGGCACACACTCCTTCACGCTGCTCGAGATCGCAAGGGACCTTCTCTTATGGTCAAGAAATCGAGGCATCTCCCTGTTGACGAGATTCATCCAGGGGGACTTGAACGTCTTGGCAGACTGTCTCAGTCGGAGGGGTCAGGTGATACCCACGGAATGGACCCTCCACAAGGCCGTGGGCAAGAGTCTTTGGGCTACTTGGGGTCAACCCACCATAGACCTCTTTGCCTCCTCGTTGACCAAAAGGTTACCAATCTATTGCTCCCCAGTCCTAGATACAGAAGCAATCCACATAGACACGTTTCTACTGGATTGGTCTCTTCTGGACTTATATGCATTCCCACTATTCAAGATAGTCACAAGGTACTGCAGAAGTTCGCCTCTCACGAAGGGACAAGGTTGACGTTGGTTGCTACCCTCTGGCCCGCGAGAGAGTGGTTCACCGAGGTACTTCAATGGCTGGTAGACTTTCCAAGAAGTCTTCCTCTAAGGGTAGATCTGTTACGTCAGCCCCACGTAAAGAATGTCCATCAAAGCCTCCCCGCTCTTCGTCTGACTTCCTTCAGACTATCGAAAGACTCTCAAGAGCTCGAGGCTTTTCGAAGGAGGCAGCCAGTGCGATTGCAAGAGCGAGGAGAGCTTCTACCATTAGAGTATACCAGTCGAAGTGGGAAGTCTTTTGAGACTGGTGCAAGTCAGCATCTGTGTCCTCGTCCAGTACCTCTGTAGCCCAAATCGCAGATTTTCTTTTACATCTGAGAAAGGTTCGCTCCCTTTCAGCTCCCACGATTAAGGGCTACAGGAGCATGTTGGCTTCGGTCTTTCGACATAGAGGCTTAGATCTTTCCAACAATAAAGATCTCCAAGATCTCCTTAAGTCTTTCGAGACCTCTAAGGAACGTCGTTTGGCAACTCCTGGATGGAACTTATACGTGGTCCTAAGGTTCCTCTTGTCAGACAGGTTTGAGCCATTACATTCAGCCTCCCTGAAGGATCTCACCCTCAAGACACTTTTCTTAGTGTGCTTGGCTTCGGCTAAAAGGGTCAGTGAACTTCATGCCTTCAGTAAGAACATCGGCTTTTTTACAGAAAAAGCCACTTGTTCACTTCAACTTGGTTTCCTGGCCAAAAATGAACTGCCTTCTCGTCCTTGGCCTAAATCTTTTGATATTCCTTGCTTATCAGAGATCGTAGGCAACGAACTGGAAAGAGTATTATGTCCTGTTAGAGGCTCTTAAGTTCTATTTTAGCTCGTACTAAGTCATTACGAGGTAAATCTGAGGCATTATGGTGCTCAGTTAAGAAACCATCATTGCCTATGTCAAAGAATGCTTTGTCATATTTTATCAGATTTTTAATACGAGAAGCTCATTCTCACTTGAATGAGAAAGACCGATGTTTGCTTAAGGTTAAGACGCACGAAGTTGGAGCTATAGCAACCTCCGTGGCCTTCAAGCAAAATAAATCTCTGCAAAGTATTATGGACGCGACTTTTTGGAGAAGCAAGTCAGTGTTCGTGTCATTTTACTTAAAAGATGTCCAGAATCTTTACGAGGACTGCTACACACTGGGTCCATTCGTTGCAGCGAGTGCAGTAGTGGGTGAGGGTTCTACCACTACATTACCCTAATTCCAATATCCTTTTTAATCTGTCTCTTGAAATGTTTTTAATATTGTTTTTTGGGTTGTACGGAAGGCTAAGAAGCCTTTCGCATCCTGGTTGATTTGGCGGGTGGTCAAAGTCATTTCTTGAGAGCGCCCAGATTAGGGGTTTGATGAGGTCCTGTTGTATGGGTTGCAGCCCTTAATACTTCAGCTCTTGGGAGTCTTTCAGCATCCTAAGAGAATCGCTGGGCTTCGTGAGGAAGACAGACTAATAAGGCAGAGTAATCGTCTAAGTCAACTTCCTTACCAGGTACCTTTATATATTTGGGTTTTGTTATGATATAACTGTCAAAAACTCTAAGCATATACGCTGTAAACTTAATTAACTCTGGTCTCAACCCACCACCATGGGTGTGAATCAGCTATTATATATTCACCGGCTAAGTTAAATATTTAAAAATGATATTTTAATTATAAAATAAATTTTTGAAAATACTTACCCGGTGAATATATAAATTAAAGGCCCCCCCTTCCTCCCCGATAGAGACCCAGCGGGATGAGAAAAATTGGGTCTGTTTACATGTATATGCGGTATCTGGCCGATAGTTGGCGCTGGTGGGCACACCCGCAACCTTTATAGCGATCGCTCGCGAGTTTTTGTGTGTGTTTTCTGTCGAGCCGCTGGAGCAGCAGCTATTATATATTCACCGGGTAAGTATATTCAAAAATTTATTTTATAATTAAAATATCATTTTTGCTGAAAGTTAAGTGCAGTATTACCAAGTTAGCTGTAAACTACTTAGACCTAGAGTCACACAAACAACATCAAAAATATTTCACCCTGTGAAATTTATAGAGAATTCTTTATTTCGATCAATACGGGGTAATTAGTTTTATATGAAAATTTTATATAAGGATTTTGGGAAGTATTGGAATATTACTTCTCTACCGAAATTTGATCAGGCGCATTTGGCAACATTGCTTTCATGTAAACAAACGCTTGAAAACATCTTATAATTTTAGTAACTCCTAATGGTTTTCTGATTTGTATCTGAATATGTAATTAAATTGTGTTAACAGGTGTACAGGTAATTAATATTTGCCAAGTACATTTTATAATGCACCCAAAATATGAAAATTTACCGTGCAAGACAAAAATTCTCACTGTAGACTTGCCAACTATCATTTACTGTTATGATAGGTTTAAAATCCTTATTTTTTTTTTTTTTTTTTTTTTTTTTTTTTGAAAATTCTTTGGCTAAATACATGGTGCGTCTTACCACTTGAAGCGTCTTATGACAAGGGAAATATGGTACAGTATATACCATACACAATACGTACATATTTTTGTGGTTTAGAACTGTTAATTCATGATTACAAACTAATAACCTTACTGTAGAGAGCACTGGCAATTTTATTTTGAGAAAGTTTTATCAATTTTTTTATGAAAAATATAATGAAAAATCTGAATAGAGTTTGATATGTCTTTATGAGGTAACTTAATCTGTTTTGATGGCTGTGGTTGGTACTTTTATATATTGTGCCAAAAATGGGTTCTTTATAAATCGTGATATCCTTTTATAAAGCATAGAAATTGAGTGATGTCTTCAAAGCTTAAACCAGCTGTTGCTGAAAGGAATTACTGTATGTGTGTATTTGCTTGACACTATTGGAGGTTGCACTGCTGATATGGCACAACTCCTTGCAGACAAGAAATGAGTGGGCCGCCCAGTCTCAGGCTGTGAGGAGCCTTGCCTACGACACAGCACACCTAGGGAGGATCCCTTGCACCCTATGTGGCAAACTTGTTGGTCCTGCCAAAATGAAGAGACACCTCATGATCCACACTGGGCAAAAGCCGTATGTATGTCCTCATTGCCATCACAGAACAAATCGTAAAGAGAATCTTGATGATCATATCAGGAGAAGGCATTCTAGTTGACCAAGAGATGCCAGTCCCCCCTCTATTTTTTAGGTGTTTATGTTTCTGACAATAGTCCCGGAGCAGTACCATTATTAACAAACAGCATTGAAAAGGCTTAAATCAGTACTATAGTACTTGTATAAAGGAAATTTTACTTTTTTATATTCTATTTTCTTAAATGGTATGTTCAGAAGGTTTTAGGTTGAAGTGTATGTAGAGATATTAAGTTTTATTGCTGCTTTTATGGGATCACATCACTGAGTGTTTTGTTGTTTGTTGCAGAAGGACATGTTCTTGTTTAAGCAAAGCCTGAAGCGTCATGTTTGCACCACTTGTTTAAAGACTTTTGCCTTGAGTTCTGACTTGAAGCGTCATCTCTTTGTCCATACCGGGGAGAAACCTTTCCTGTGTCCATATTGCCCGCACCGAACCAACCGTAAGGGCAACTTGGATTGTCATATGAAGAGTAAACATGGACGGCTCCCCAGTGAAAATTGTTAACCAGTTGATTGTGGATGAAAAGGGTTAGGGGAGGTAATGATGGCATTAGAATTTTTCTTCCTCTTCTATTTTAGAAAAACTGCAGTGAGTAGGGTGTAACCATCATCCTATATTGAAATATTGTTATTAAAATAATCTCTGATGTGGTGGAATCCTGCATGCTGGTTTTGAAGACAACAGAAAAGCATAAAGCATTGTTTACACAAGGCCATCATCCTTGTTGCAGGGTGACCAAAGAAGGGAGCAGAACAAGAAAGGCGAGGCTGCTACAACTGCCGCAGGTACAGATGAAGCTACTATATTGTCGACCTCTGACTCCACTGATGGGTGGAGGCATATGCCAAACAGCAAATCTCCCTGCGATGGAGGTAAAAGCTTTGATTGCAAGTTTTGTGGGAAGAACTTCACCGACTCTTCCAACCTCCGTCGTCACACAATGATACACACAGGGGAGAAACCATACAAATGTCCGCATTGCAATCATTCCTCGAATCGCAAAGGGAACCTCATTGCTCACATCATGGCTGTTCACAGGCTTTTTGTTCCTCCTCAGGATTTTTGCAAACATTCTTTTGTGTTGTAAAGGTCTTTAACGTTATCTGTATTCTAATAGAAAAGCCATCATTTTATCGGTAAGAATACTTTGGAAGTTGATTTCTTATTCAGATAATCTTTAACCTGAATTGCATAGGTAAACAAATAGAGATGAGGGTGCAGTACTTCAGTATATGCAGTGTATCAATGTGGATAGTGATTTGTTTAAAGTACAGTAGTATTGACTTCAAAGCATAGTTCTTGATGTAGTTTTGTCAGTAACGTGAATGCAGTCAAATGTAATTTGCAGTTCTATCTTTCATTAAAGACTTTGTTCAAATGTGCCAGTTTGGTGTATTTTGGACATAATAGTTGTTCCATTTGTGTAAAGGGAAAATTTCAATTCATCCTATTTGGTAGTATCCTTTCTCCCATGGTAGCTTTGTTATGTTGATATTGTAGATCTCAATTTTTTGTAATTTTGTGCTGTTGGTGCTGTGAAGGTTTAATACAGGCATGTTTTAAGAACTCAAGAACTCAATTTGGTGTACTATATATCTCCATGACATTGGAATGATTCTTGAGAACAGTTCTTTAGCACACAAGCTTAGGTTGCTGTACTTTTGTTTTTCCCTTGCGATTTAATGATTGCGTTAAAGTAACTTGAGATTGGATTATTATATAAGCACTGTGTAAAGATGCATCCTAAAAAGTGTTCTGACCATTACGGCTCGGTACTTTTATGTGGACATGAAATTAGTATGATTCGGTTACCATAAAATTATAAGGCTTTCAAGGAATTCCCATGCATTAGTCTGATAAAGGCTATTTTCTTTTACAGATTGGAGCTGAACTGCATGGGAATGTTTGCAAAGTTTGTGGGAAAGTGTTCAACGGAAGAAATTGGAAGCAAAATCTTGAGTATCATTTTCTAACTCACACAAAGGAAAAGCCTTATAAATGTACTATTTGTCCACACAGCTCCGCATTGAAATACAATCTTATCCGCCACATTCGTAATAGGCATTGGGAGGTGTTGGCACCCACTTACCATAATGCTTCGGGGGAAAGGGAGGGAACCGATGCTAAGAATTTAGTGCTCTCAAACAGGGATATGCGATCAACTTTGAACCAAGAGGCAATTCAGTTGTCTTCGGAGAGGATTATGGAATTAGCAGCACAACTAAGTACGGGCCTTGGTAACCAAAATCAAAGTCAGCAAGAAAGTCTTTTGAATTTAAATCAAAACTTCCAGATGGCTTTGTCGGGCAATCAGGAGTCTCAGATGTTTACGAGTAATAACGATCAGGCCATTCAGATGGCTACCAGTACCAACCAAGCTGCACCAATAGGCACAGGAAGTACACAGCATCTCTCACAGTCAGTAGCCAGTTTGAATGCTATTAATATTGGTCTGGAAATTCCCATTTCCAGCAACCAAGAGATGGAAGTGCCTGTTAATCGTGATGTACATTTGCCTGGCAGAACTAGTCAGACCAGTAGCATGCTAATTAAAGATGAAAATCAAATGTTGATTAAAAAAGAGAGTCCATAGTACTTGTGGCTCAGGGGGAAAGAGTGAATGAGGAATTTTGTGTTGTTTTTATTAAGTTGAATTTATATGGGTACTCTCTAGTTTGGGTGCTGTTTTAGTTGGCTAAGACTTATGTAAAGCAAAAGTTCTGAGTGTAGGTTTGTGTGTTGCAGGGGGAAGTGGAGGGTGGTGGTGAGCTGGCATCCGTAACCCCAAATAGGCTGGAAGGAGAGATGGCTGCAAGACTCATCTGGCCGCCTCTCTCCATGTCTTCTCAAAGCAGGAGGAATGCATACAGGGGAAGTGCTAATAAGACTTATGAGTGTCATATGTGCGGCAAAACTTTTGGCTATTCGGGGGACTTGAAACGACATATACGCACACACACTGGGGTTCGGCCGTTTGAATGTCCACACTGCCCTTACAGAGCTAATCAGCGACCCAATTTGACAAGACATATCAGAGCAAGGCATTTGCCAATGATGACACAGTAATGTTAGTGTGTAATGCAGTGTTTTAGTCTGTCCTCTTCTCCTGGTTATCACTTGGTGCAGTTGATAGATGAATAGATTGTCTGCTGCTCTTGTCTAGAGTCATTGTGGGACATTCAGTGTTATGGCTTTTGTGTTTTAAGAATAGTTTTTTCTTAATTATTGATTACCTAAATTTTTTAGATGTATAAATTAATGTGAAATCAATAAACAGTTCGCTACTCGTTGATTTTGATTATCCATTTTTTTTTTCTCAAATAGGGGTAGTTCTGTGTAATAAGTTTCGATATCTTACCAGTTATAACAATTAGTCCATATACAGTTATCCTCTCATAAGTATAAAGGCATAAACAAGTACCAAAGATCCTAACTAGCACTGTATGGTGTTTTTCCTTATGTTTAATAGTCTAAATCATGAAGCATTTTCTGATAACTGTAGAATAATACAATACTTAAGAATTTGAGATGAGACTATATTTCCCATGTACTAGTTGCAATCATAATTTTTCTCTTGCAAATGCACTGTACTGTATGTTTATAAATAACCTAACAACAACCCTATTTCATAGAAAATCCAGTGGCATTTTGCCTCTTTACTCAATAGTTTGATGCTGTGAACATCACTGAACATTTAATGAAAATTTGAGGATGTTTTCACAGTGAAATTAGTCACGCAAAGGTTTCTTTTGTGCTGTAAAAGTTTATTGAATTTACATTCACTGAACTTTTACAGCTTGTCCTGTTCATGGGTACAGTTTTCTATTGATTTGATACAAAATTTCTTCTTTGTCATTGATGCAAACTTTTTGATGTGTTGTATTGGCAATATGTTAAAGAAACATTCCAGTTGAATTCTTAAGTGCTTGTGGAGTGCAAAGATAGGTTATGAAGTTCTTCAGTAAAGCAGGTGCTTGCACTTCTGGCTATTTGTAAGGTATGAAATTCCTCCAAAAGATTTGTGAATTTAATATAATTTTGTAACAAGAAATACATAAAGTATTGAAAGATTGAGTACATATTTCTATGCTATGGTTTTATAAAGAAAAAAAAAATATTGATGCAGTGGTAAACCTGTGGCAGTCAGGAATTTGACTCAATTGGATGGTGGAAGCTGCAAATGAAAAAGTTAGGAACTAATGCTGATAAAGCCTTCAAAACTGCAAATTTGAATGTTTAAAATAGCCAAAAAACATCAAGTATAAGTTAAGCTTTGTTGAAATATGACTTGCCAGTTACAAGCCAAAGAGGTCAAAGCTACCATTGAAATATGCAATTTGACTAATTCCTTAAAAAAATTTGACATAGAAGTATGTACTTTACAGAAATGCCATTTTATCTATTATTTAGCACACTATTTTGACATTTGCTAAATCACCCTAAAAAAAGCATACTGTACATTGAAATGTAGAGAATGCAAAACTACAACTTTTATTAAACATACATACTGTATTTAATGTGAATATCCAGTTTTCCAACAATTGGTTATCCAGTCATTAAGTTTAGAAGAGTAAGTCTTTTATTAAATATCTGATATATTTATTAAAGTTTGTCGGTGGTTCGCGTAAACTACATTATTAAAAAAGACAAGAATTAAGATTATTTTTTGAAAATGTGACACTTCAATTTTCAATTTTATTGGAATATTTCAAAAATATAATCTTTCACCTAAGCAGTTATAGAATTTGTTTCCTGTCATTGAAGTTGGAAAGAGTTGTACCTCTGTATATACCCTTCCTTATTTGTTGGAGTATTTTTTGTAATTGGGAGTGGGTAATAATGATTGCTGGATAATGTAGAGAAAGGGATTCTGATGTTTTTGAGGCTTAAATAGTTGAAATGTACTGATCTTTCTTACCAATTGTAGTTCTGGATTTCAATATCTATGAGACTGGAAATGATGATTCCAATTGATTTCTGTTTTGATGGCATTTGTATTTGTCATAGTTTTGAATGTGTAATTCTTCTGATTATGACACATTTGATTCAATGCTGTAGTTTGAGCACAGTGCTATTTTTGCTTAGTTAATGAGCACAAATGAACCTTTGACCCTACAGTATTTTAAAGATATTTAATCTTCCATTGTGCATTTAGCAAAAGTTACTGAAATGTTTATATTTCCATTGGTGGTTTCATAAATATACTCAATTTAGACATGCTTGTCTACAATGGGTTTATGAATGGCCTGAAGCACTGACCTTGTGTTTCAGGGCCCTGGGGATTGGACAGCATATGGCACCTGGGATGGAGGGATGCTACTTTCACCTGGACTTCCAGCTCCTGATGGCCCTGTGGAAGTTTCGTCCATTAATAACCAGCAGCATATGGGCCAAAGCCATTTGTATAAGTCTTCCACAGGACAGAGAAAGGCCTTTAATTGCATGACGTGTGGTAAAAGTTTCAACAACAGGAAGGATTGTCGAAGACATGCTTTGATTCACACAAATCTAAAGCCTTTCAAGTGTCCTTATTGTCCTCATCGAGCCAATGTCAAATGTAATTTGACTAAACACTTGAGGACGAAGCATAAAGAATTTAGTAATGAGGTTGTTCTCTAGTCACGAAAGAACCTAACTGAAGTATCTGGGGGCAGAAAGTGAAAGATATATGGAACTGTCAAAGCAGTCATTTTGTTTTCAAGTCAAATGTATGTACACACATTGTTTGTACTATCAAAACCTTTGCCTTGAATTTATGTACATTTCACTAGGAGACAATATTTTATCAATATCAGTAGTGACTGATATCTACGGCACCAAATATAGGTAAAATGTTGGCTGTCTCTGTTAACTTCCATTTATGTGGTTGTTAGAAAACCCTTGATTCAAAAGCTGTTATGTCCACCTTTTTAAAGAGATGGTGTGTGTGTGTGTGTGTGTTTTCATATTGCACCAAGTCTTGCATTCAAATTAATTACATCCGCATTAAGACATTTGTTTTTATAGAAAAAAAAAACTTACCCGTGTAAGGGGGAGAGGATCTTGCAGTGTGTCCACCAATAAAGCAGGTGTCATAACTTCATTGTTACGTTGAATGATAAAGTGGTTCTTTTGTGGTAATAATCTGGTTTTGGATTGTAAGGGGTTGCAATTGTGATAGTTGAGTTTTATGGAAGGTTTGAGGGTTGGGTAGAGGCATTTAATGCAGTACTTTCAGTAGCTGTTTTGCGTAAATTAATTTAATTCAATTGTAGAGCTAGACAATAGTGATTAGTGGTGGAGTAGAGGTTAGTGCTTGTCACTTTTTATCATCAAGGAAGATATTGCAAATAGGAATTGGTGAAATCCCTAAATAGTTGATGAAAGGGAAGTTGTAAAATACTATAGGTAGGCTAGTACAGTACTGTACAGTATTGTAGTGTACTTATGTGTGAAAGTGTAGTCAGAGCCCATTTAAGATTCTGTATAACGACGTCTCATGGAAAAGTAAGAAATGAATAGGTGATTGTTTCAAAAGGCTGAGTCATAGAGTCGAGTCAGAAGTAGTCTAAAAGGAGTGTTGTTTCTCTGTTGCAGGCAGTGAGCTGTCTGACCTGCCCAGTATGTGGTAAGAACTTTGGGGGTCGCAACCGTAAGCAGAACCTAGGATTCCATATGATGATCCATACGGGCGAAAAGCGGTTCCAGTGTCCACATTGCCCACATAAATCCACACTCAAATACAACCTGATTAAACATATCAGAAACATGCACAGTGACTGCAACATACAGCTGATTTATCAGCAGTCTCAAGCTCAGGAAGGAAATTCCTGGGAATATTGAGTTTTAGGTTGGCCGAAAGAATTTTAATTTTTCAAAATCCAGTAAAGTACAGTACAGGAAAGCTTCTATGATCACATCCTTGTATATCAGAGAGAAGTAAACGTAGTTTTCGTCCTATCTTATTGTTCCTACTATGCATAAGGCTGTTGATAAGGGTGTCAGGAAATAGCGAAGTAAATTTGGAGCAGTGGTGTTTGTTAGTTGTTTTTGAAGAAAGGAATGGAGGTTGTGACTTTGGTGTTGTGTTGCAGGGCATTGCCATTCGGGGCCTGTATTGTACTTTCTGCAATAGAGAGTTTGCTGGACGTAACCAATACCAGAGACTTCGATACCACATTCTCACCCATACTGGCGAGAAACCTCACGCCTGTCCGTACTGCCCCCACCGAGCACGACTCAAGTTCAACCTGCATAAGCACATCCGAGCCCTTCATAAGGACCAGCTGCAGTAAATGATGCCATCAACATTGCAGCTGAGTTAATGTTGGTGCTTTTGATGAATTTTAGTCATACCCATCTCTCTAAGCTTAAGCTCAGCTAAAGGAAGAAGTACTTCAGGCTTATTTGCCTCAGAAGCAATCTTTAATTTTGTAAAGTATTCAATTTAATGTTAATTGTTTTGGGGGATTTTCATTCATAGTTGTGTAACTTTCCAATACAGTACTGAATTGTGTGTGGATTATGATTAACATTATAATTTCCACAGTAAATTTATTACTGGTTTTATGTTTTGTAAAATGCAGATTAACGATTGCACACACAAGACTCAATCTGGGGTATAAATAGTTTTGATGGAGGGGACTTTTACCTCCGTGCCTTTGAGTACGTAAGATCTTCTTTTATTGCAGACTGGGAAATGGGGAAGTTACTATTAAAATGTACCTTAATGGAATTGTAGGAAATTCCTTTGTATGATGGAGTTTTACTCCTAATCTTGACGTTACCTTTGTTAATTGCTGTATTGCTGTAAAATCTCATTTTTGTTTTGATATACAGTATATTTTTTATTATCATCCATTCATTTTCACAATCCTGTACGCTATGGAATCTTAGGAGTGATATAGCCGCTCCCTCTCTGTTGCAGGCGGTGGCGCCTGTGGTGTGTCCCGTCTGCGGCAAGAGTGTGAGCGGAATTAATGGTAAGCAAAAGCTGAGGTACCACATGCTCACCCACACGGGGGAGAAAGACTTCCAGTGTCCCTATTGTCCACATCGCGCCAGCCTCAAGTTTAATCTCGATCGCCACATTAGAAACGTACATAGAGAGCTTTTGGTTAATACCCAAGCTTCGTACACTGAGAATTGGAATTGGAACAACACGTAGAAAATTATTCCCTATATGTATACTGTAGCCTGTGACATTGATTGACTCTTTGACATTATTCAATTATGATTCATAATGTTAATATGTCAAAGGTTTGGGTTGAGAAATTTATTTCCATTTATCTTGTAAAACACAATGGATACATATTCTTATAATTTCTCTTAATGTAGGGATTTTTTATTATGATTTTTATCATTTGTAAATGCTATTTTTCAATGTAATTACTATGGTCTTCATTGGAATTGATTTTTTTTCATATTAGAATGGGTCAGAATGGAAATTAATTTTCAGATGATTAAATTCTAAGTGTTGGAGGCCTTCAGATAGTGTCATTTTTTACAGGGTGGGGGTTGCAGCCTTAAGAGTGGTGGTGATGGTGGTGATGGTGGTGGTGATGGAAGTGGTAGTGTTGGTGGTGGGGGTGAGACCGAAGGCCTGGCTTGTTCAGTATGTGGCAAAATCATCTCAGGTCGCAATCGACGTCAGCGTCTCCAGTATCACCTGTCGACTCATACTGGAGAGCGTCCCCACCACTGTCCTTTCTGTGCATACCGGGCACACCACAAGTTTACTTTGGATCGTCATGTTCGTACTGTACACAGAGCATATTTTGCCGTCATAGGGTCCCATTCTAATGTAGGTGTCGCACCGACCTCTTCTAGTAGTGTTTTACCCCCAGGAAGTACACCACCTACATTCATCTCCTCCACATCCACCCCTAGAAGCCCAGTCAGTGTTCTAGGTCTCCCTCAGATATCGGGGAATACCATACCACCCCATGAAAACAGCTCTGTAACCCCCCAAGTTGCAAACCCTGTTTATGTAGGACTAAACCAAGACACAAGTGACATGGGAGAACAAAACTGATGTGGTATCAAATAACCCCCCCCCCCTTTTTTTTTTTATTTGACTCTGATAGAAGCTAATGTAGATACAGTCGTACATACTGTGTACTTGATTGTGGAGAAAGCAGTTGTATCTGTTGGAGTGGCTTGTCTCTCCATTCCAGAGCTTGTTGCCAGTGTTGGGTACCCTGGCGAATGAAGATCGTGTTCTAGTGTGCGAAGTGTGCGGTAAGGAATTCCGTGGCCGCAATCTTCGGCAGCGGCGTGAAAGCCACCTCCTCACCCACTCAGGCCTCCGCCCTCACCTGTGCCCTCACTGTCCGCATCGTACAGCACTCAGGTCCAACTTGATAAAACACATAAGAGCTATACATCTAACTGCACCCCCTTCCAGTACACCCACTTGAATATCTCTCTCTCTCTCTCTCTCTCTCTCTCTCTCTCTCTCTCTCTCTCTCTCTCTCTCTCTCTCTCTCTCTTTACCGCTGGTATAGGGTACAATTAGGAATAGCTTTACATTTTTTCAATTAAGCTTTGTTAGCTTTTGTCTTATATATTTAAACATTTAGTGTAAACTTTCTTATGGTGTATTGATATTCAATGCAGGCTCAGTACAGTATGGTAAATGATGCAAAATGACTTGCTATTCTTTTAGCAGAATTGCCTTACCAGAAATAGTATTTAACATCTTGTGATTTTTCTCTCACCTATAATTTTACAATTCAAATTGTTGGCAGTGTTATTATGCATTTAGTGAATGAGGAATAGTTTATTCACTGGCCAAAATTTTTTTTTTTTATTTAATGAACCCCAGGAAGTTTTTGATATGGTACAATTTACCTGTGAACTTCATATTTTCTTGAATTGGATGTTACTATTTATTTTCTATTTATTTATTTTAGGTCAAACTTCATTTCACATCTTAGGTTACATATAATAAAGAGTACAGTATTATTTGATCACTGGAAGAATACTGCTTTCTTTTCATATACTGTTTAAAAGCTATGTAAATTTCATTGTAGATACAGTATTAATAAATGTATATATAAACTAAATTTTTTTAATGAACCTTATTACTTCAAGTTAGTTTTTCACTTGCTGATGAAACAAAATTTATGTGTATATGTGATTGGTTGTAGATTGCAGTACTGTACTGTATAAATTTTAAATGGCAAAATTCATATGCTTGTGGTAGTCATGCTTTAAATCTTAATATGGGAACACTTGTTGAATGTGTTCATTAAATGATTATTACTATTTAATTTAATACTATATGCTTGGTGCAATTGCACCGGAACAGAAACTTTTACTATTGAGTACATTTATTTGTACAGTGTTTATTCCTTGTTCTCTATATTCATACAGTTTTCTGCTAAGTTTATGTTTTCAAACATGAACTATAAAATGTACAGTATCTGGCCTCTCTACTATTATAATTTACTTCTTGAATAGATATTGAACCATTAAAAAGTATATTCAATCATTACCCTATGATATAAATGTAAAATGGAAGAAAAGTATTGTTACAAATGAAATAAACGTACCAAAATGTTATGTTTATTGTGAGAAGCATCTACAAAGCAGAGAAAATTCCCCTGCATAAATAGAATATAGTACAATATTAGTATTTTTGTTCAGTTTAATTACACTAGTATAAATTTTCCAACTGTAGATCTTTGATTACTGTTGTGTTAGCCATGGTAATTTAGCACCAGACTCTTAAAGTGATTGAATATTTTTTTTGCTGTATTGATCTTCCAAACCATTCTTTTCTCACCAGTTTATACATACTCTATTGTAATAAGTTGATGTGAAGAAACTGATTTCTATGTACTGTAGTTTCCATGCTGAATGCTAAAGATTTTTTTAAGCATCTTGTAATGTCTGAAACTCAATGAGCTGCTTCTAACCGGAAAAGTTGAATACAGTATTCATTTTGAATATACTGTACGTAGATAAATGATTAAAAAAAGGGGGTTTCCTCTTTTGTGGTAAGTACATTAATGTATTGTCAGATTGAGTGCTAAACATGTTTGTTTGAAATTTTTTTGCCACTTGTGCACCACTAAATGTTTAACTATCATCTCTCGCTCAGTGAGCCAAGTCAATGCTTTTACCATATCATTTCAACCATTTTGAGTTGAGGATTGAATGCCTTGGGAGTTTTGCATGATTACTGCTTGATAGTTCATTGTGGTCTTTATAGATATGATGGACTTTGTAAGTCTACCTTTTGTCGATATGATTCATTTTTCAGGCCTGACTAGAAGGGTCTTTGCAGCACTTGGCAAATATACTCATTTAGATATGATACAATTTGCAAGCAATTTCCCCACCTTTGCAGTGTGCTTTTTAATTTTTCTCTCGTGTTGGTGTCCAACCACTCTTGAATTCCTCTCTTCAAAATATTGATAAGGTACATAGTAACCAAGTGATTCTAGTGCCTATTCATCAGACCAGACTTCTATAACTAAATAAATAATGATGAATATAAAGATAAGGTTAGGATAGACTATAAAGTATATAAGAAATTAATAGTTTTGGTATATCTTTGGTATTCAAGCCTAGGCTTTATTGTACACGCGAGTCTTTAATTTGTTCCAAGACTCTTAGGCTCGACGTGAATTTACCCTTTGGGAAACCCCTAATGCACCTTTCAAAATACTGTACGTTGTCTTTTGATAGTTTCCCCTTTTTGTTTTTGCAGTCTTTCTAAAAGATGTATGCAACACATTTTAATTATTGATAATGTACATGAAAAGAAAAGAATTCATATATATTCATATTTCTAAATGAAACCACCTTTGAAGTCTGAAGTGAAATTAAAAAGAAAAGTATGACTGTACTTACTGTAAAGACGGAGCCCCCAAACATCCAATTAATTGGCTGCTTGTGGGATCTCCACAAGGTGGCTGACCATAACTGGAGTTTTGTTTGTTTGTAATCGAATGGTGGTAACGAAGCAACGCACATTAACCACACCTCTGTGGGTGTAAGGCTTTCATATCTGTAAATGCATTACTTGAGACACTACTGTGGCCCTTTGACCTCTAGTTGTATTCATGTTCGTATTATTATTATTATTATTATTACTAGTCAAGCTACAACCCTAGTTGGAAAAGCAAGATGCTATAAGCCCAAGGGCTCCAAAAGGGAAAAATAGCTCAGTGAGGAAAGGAAATAAGGAAATAAATAAATGATGAGAATAAATTATTAGTAAATCATTCTAAAAAAGTAATGTCAAAACAGATATGTCCTATATAAACTATTAACGTCAAAAACAGATATGATGTCATATATAAACTATAAAAAGACTCATGTCAGCCTGGTCAACATGAAAACGTTTTCTCCAACTTTGAACTTTTGAAGTTCTATTGATTCAACTACCCAATTAAGAAGATCTTTCCACAACTTTGTAACAGCTGGAATAAAACTTCTAGAGTACTGTGTAGTATTGAGCCTCATGATGGAGAAGGCCTGGTTATTAGAATTAACTGCCTGCCTAGTATTACGAACAGGATAGAATTGTCCAGGGAGATCTGAATGTAAAGGATGGTCAGAGTTGTGAAAAATCTTATGCAACATACATAATGAACTAATTGAACGACGGTGCCAGAGATTAATATCTAGATCAGGAATAAGAAATTTAATAGACCGTAAGTTTCTGTCCAACAAATTAAGATGAGAATCAGCAGCTGAACACCAGACAGGAGAACAATAGTCAAAACAAGGTAGAGAGAAAGAATTAAAACACTTCTTCTGAATAGATTGATCACCGAAAATCTTGTAAGACTTTCTCAATAAGCCAATTTTTTGTGCAATTGAAGAAGATGCAGACCTAATGTGTTTCTCAAAAGTAGATTTGCTGTCGAGAATTACACTAAAATTTTAAAAGTCGTACAAATTTAAAGAAACATTATCAATACTGAGATCCGGATGTTAAGGAACCACCGTCCTTGACCTACTTACAATCATACTTTGAGTTTTGTTAGGATTCAACTTCATACCCCATAATTTGCACCATTCACAAATTTTAGCTAAATCTCTATTAAGAGATCTACTTTCAGGGGTGTGGAATTGATGCAAAGAGAGTAGTATCATCTGCATATGCAACAAGTTTGTTTTCTAGGCCAAATCACATGTCATGTGTATATAGTATGAAAAGTAATGGGCCAAGAACACTACCCTGTGGAACACCGGATATCACATTCCTATAATCACTATGGTGCCCATCAACAACAACTCTTTGAGATATATTACTTAAAAAATCAATAATAATGCTAAGAAACGACCCACCCACTCCCAACTGTTTTGAGTTTGAAAACAAGGGCCTCACGATTAACACGGTCAAAGGCAGCACTAAAATCAAGGCCAATCACACGAATTTCCCGACCACAATCAAGGGATTTCTGTACTGCATTGGAGATTGTAAGAAGGGCAACACATGCTCCAAGGCCTTTACGAAAACCAAATTGCAAACTAGGGAATAGATGATTACCTTCAGCAAACCTATTAAGACGTTTTGCCAGAAGACGTTCAAAAATTTTAGATAATACGGGAGTTATGGAAATTGGGTGGTAATCAGTGGGACATGAGCTACCACAAACACATTTACATAGAAGAGTAACATTAACAATTCTCCAACAAGTGCTAAAAGCTCCTCTTCTTGCTAATTTGCGCAAAATAAGAGATAACTTTGGAGCCAAGAAATCTGCTGTCTATATAAAAAACAAAGGAAAAATACCGTTTGGGTCTACACCTTCATAAGCTTCAAGGTCCATCAACAGAGCTTTAATCTCACGAGATTGAAAAGCTAAACTAGTTAGTTTAGCCTCAGGAAAACAAAAACAGGAATGAGGAAGTTCAAGTTTTTCATTACTCTGTTTACTGTCAAAAACATCAGCCAAAAGGGATGCCTTTTCCTTTGGACAGTGAGTGACTGAGCCATCTGGTTTAAGTAAAGGAGGAGGAACTGTTGCATCTACACCAAAGAGTGCATATTTAAGGGTAGACCACCATTTATGTTCCTGAGTTGTACCAGAAAGGGTTTCTTTTATGGTTAAATTGTACTCCTTTTCAGTTGAGGCATAAACTCTCTTGAGACAAAAGCCCGAAGCTGAGTATAGTTGTTCCAGGTCGAATCTGATCTGTTACCCTTCCAAAGATGATAGGCCTCCTGCTTCTCCAAATAAGCACGTCTACAATCTTCATTGAACCATGGTTTGTCCTTCACTCGGTACCTTAGCACACGAGAAGGGATACGCCTATCAATCATGTTGACTAGATTCTCATTCAAAGGGACAACAGGATCTGCACTACTATATAATTGTGACCAATTCAAGCACAAAAGATCATGCAAAATCCCATTCCAGAGTGCTTGGGATTTCATACAGATTTTACAAGAGTATGATTTATCAGGGATAAGCTGCTCAGTCTTCACTACTATTGGAATCAAGGCATGATCAGATGTCCCGACTGGAGAACCAACCTTACTTGTTATAACGCCAGGGGAGTCAGTGTATACGAGGTCCAAGCAATTACCAGACCTGTGAGTATCTTCATTTATGATTTGCTCACAGCCTGATTTAGTGGCAAAGTCTAAAGCACTTAAGCCATGGTGATCGGTAGGAGAGATAAAACTTAACCGTTCCCTATGGTGAGCATTAAAATCGCCAACAAAGACAGAAGAAGCCTTTCTATTATCATCTTGTATCTTAGCCATAATGGTAAGAAGACAATCGAAGATAGAATCATCCATGTCTGGATTCCGGTAGATCGAACACAAATAAAAGTTGTTATGCCTTCCACAAACTTTTATTACCTGAATCTCATGACATCCACATTGATAGCAGGACTTATGAGAAGCTGGGTACTCTGTCCTAATATACATATTAGGCTTCTATTATGTCTTAGTTCCCAACTCCTTTCTTCCATCTTGCTGACCAGCTAATTTTATTTTGACTTCTTAGTCTAACAGTGTGGCTAAGTACACTCCTAGGCTCCAGTGCTTGCCCATATGGCCCTAATTCATATTTCCAAATCTTGTTAGAAAGCAGCAATTGACATGTAACCTGTGAAACCCACAAAATCCTGGAAGTGAAGGATTATTATTAGTAAAAGGTTATAGAGGATATCATGTAAAATATGTGAAAAGGGATAATTGGAAATTAGTATTACAATAAGAATACTTTAATAGTATAGTTAATACAGTAGCCCTCTAGTAAAGAAATGGTTCAAAACGTAGTGGCTGCACTCAAAGAACTCTTTAGAATACAAACTACTCTCTTACCAAAGACTTTTTTTTTTCCTTTTAGAATAAGACTCATCTCGTTTTCAGCTTTCAGCAGAGTGAAAATGTGATGGGATTTATATAAAAGCAAAATTGTTTAAGTAAGCCTTAACATTGAATTTTAAATACAATCATTTACCGTTTGTGTCTTGATAGCCCCTTAGGTCTTCAACATCACTAAATAGTATCACCGATTTACTCTTCATAACCATCTTGTTGCTCGAGCCATTAGGAGTTGTTTGCAATTGCCCTCAATTTTTGATGGTTTTAACAACAAACTAGTTGCTTTTCCATAATGCCCTCTTAATTTTATTATTAAAACATTCAATCAGTTTCAGTAATTTGAATTCATACATAACAATACCTACCCCACCATGTATTTAAATTCAGTCTCCTACAGCATTTTTTCTCTTCAGACATCTGCAATTGTTTCATGATAACTAGTCCACACAAATTTCCAAATTTTTTCTACTAATACTGATTCCCCTGAAAGTCCTATAATAAAACTCCCCTGGTATAGTGATTAATGTAATGTTATGTCCCTATATTTATTACATTCTTATACAGTGAACGTTTATTTTTCTCGCCGCTTAGAAATTTTCCCTCATAAACCGATACAACCGAGTCAGTTGCTCTCAAAGCATTGAACCTTGCATAATCTGCATATACAGTATAATGTACATAATTTTTAGGGTCATAGTTTGATTGTGTCATAGTGTTTGCCCATGATTGTCCTTCCTTATGAAAGTACTGAAGGCACCACAAATTTTCCATGGTATGGCTTGGTTCTTTCCTTGATCATGTTTTTTTATTTTTATTTTGTATCGTCCTATCAAACTGCTGTAAGGGTTGTGCAGCAGTGGCCGGGATATGTTGAAGCAAGTTTTAATGGCTGGTAAAACTGCTGCTCTCCTTTCCTTGATATTTTTTATATATATCAGTTGGTATATAAATCAAGTTTAGTTAGTATTTAGATAATTTTTTTGGTACAGATAAGATTGTGTTGTTCATTTTTGATTTGACAAATGAGATTTTTTTTTCTTGTTATTTAGAAGTGTTGTTTAATTCTATTTCTGCATAGTAATGAATGCGTGTATTTTGATAGTTGTTAAATTCAGTATGAATATGGTATACTGTATACTTCCAAAACCGAATGAGAACTTGAGGGATCAAGCAGTGAGTGCGTGGTTTCATTGCAGAGGATGATGGTTGGGAGCACCAGTGGCAGTGGCGCATTTGTCGAAGAGGATATCCGAGAGTATCTCACTTGCCCGGTTTGTGGCCGTTGCATCACCGGCAAAAATTGTCGGCAGAACCTGAGACATCACCTCCTCATTCACACGGGTGAAAAACCCTACGAATGTCCTCATTGCCCTCACCGGACTAACTACAAGCCTAACCTCCACAAACATATTCGTACTGTCCATGGCACAGTAGAAGTTCCTCCTCCATCAGCCGTGTCTTCAGAGGCAAATGGGCCAGCTATGGTTGCTGTTATCTCTGCTGCTCTTCATCGGCCATCTGCTCTCCTATCTCACCAGGGAAATGAAAGTAATTGATAGAGATGATAGCTTTATCTAATATTGCTGCTTTAATGTGTGCATTAGAAAAAATGAATGGTGAAGCATCAATAACCTTTGTCATTCTCTTTGCTATCAAGCACTGTAAATAACTGTAGGTCAAGACGATAGTGTAACAACATTTCCGAGTTCTGAAAGGTGTAGTCCACATTCAGATGATATGTGTTGGCTCTCATCGTTACTGAAGAATAAAGTTTACTCATAGAATTATTACTGAAGGGTATTATGGTTACCCTTGTTTTCTACTTCCACTAAAATAAACCATGAAGATGTACTATGTAAGAATGCCATTACGTTGCCATGATACATATAAGATAAATACAGGGCTGTTGTAAGTGTAGGACAGTACTTTGATTTCTTTGAAGAGCATTATTGAATTATTTCTCTAAAAAGAAATTTACAGTATGGTATGTTAGTCGGAGAGTCTTTTTGGGATGTATTCCCAAGATGTTGTGAATCCTTGATAAAAAAAATTCTATTTATAAAAGTTATGGAAGTTTGGTTCTCCTTGTTTGTTGGATATTTCAAAGTGTAATGCTTTTATGTCGAGTTGCATTTGCCTCAACATTATGTAATTGGGATTTACATGAAAGCAAAATCCCATAGGATATACACTGCTGACTTGAAATAGAAATACAGTAAATCTAGTTTTAGTGTGAACATTGCACTAATATGGGATATCCACTTCCCAATCTAAACTGTACTTCATGGAATTAATTTCTAACAAATTTCTTATTATGAATTGTTTTGCCAGCAATGAATTTATAAAAAGCTACTAACCTTCACGTCATGTTATTATGGATGCTGCTTACAGGTATTTGATCCCTGTGTGTCCTTACTGCATCTTAAAGCTGTAGGATGCTTTGCTGTAAACTGAAACAAAATTGAAAGAAAATTACCCTATGGGAATTTATAAGTACTAAGCTTAGCTGGGGAGAATGTGATCTGAATGTCTAAGGAAAAGGAAAATTTGTAGGATTTGCAGAAACATGAGCTAGGAGAGTGAAGTGGAGGGATTTAGCAGGAGTGGTATATGATGAGAAGTGCCAATAAAGCTAAAAGTCAAAATCTATAGCAAAGTAATAAGACCAATGTTAGTTTATGCATTGAAAATGTGTTCTTGTAAGACAAAAAGAGGAAGCAAAGCTGAGAGAACCTAAATAAAAATTCTGAGGTGGATTATGGGAATATTACTGCTGGAAAAATTGGAAAATTATGAAATAAGAAGAATGCAAGCGTAGTAAATACTACAGAAGTGATAAGAATGTCATGACTAGTATGGTGTGGGCACATGTTGAGGATGGATGATGGGGAGGGAGTAAAGAGAGCTTAGGAGGAACCTGTTAGGAGAGATTGATTGATTTATTTTTGGTTTTCTGACATCAGAGCTTATTGATGTCATATCATTTATAAATTGTAAAATGAAATTGAATTTAAAGCTATAAAATCAAACAAGTTGGTATAAAAGTTAAACAACTTTCCGAAGACCTGCTTCTAAAATAAATTGAAAATGCTGCCAGTATTGTTGGACACACACTGCCCAATAATCTTGGCAAGAATGAACCTGCCATCCCCTACCTTGAGCCTCTAACAGATGTCTATTTCTTAGGTATCCAAGAGTAGGGCATTCGGTCAACAAATGCCTCATTGTAAGGGGTACCAGTCATAGTAATATGTTTGATGTCGGCCAGTCATGAAAAACTTGAGTCAAACAAGTGTGATCAATCTGCAGCAGACAAAAGAGTGCTGTAGTCTCCCACTTTCACTGCATCATGTTATATCTTCAAGAAGTAACGCTCATCTTATTTCTGTGTAGGGTATGCCAATGTTGCTTCCAACTATTTTAAAACAACATGGTAAAAAGTTATAACAGAGGAGGGCATAACTTCATGGAAGTAATTCAGCTGCAGCTTCCTTTGCCACCCTATCTGCCTCTCAGTTTAATAATAAAGAGCCATTCTAAAATCTTAAAAAACTAAAGGTTGTAGGACACTTCTTGCAAAAATGGTAAAATTTCCCTCCTCCTCTAACACAATTTTTTCAATAGCAGCCAGTATGCCATATAGTTTGGCAGTAGGTATAGAGACAATACTAGAGGAAGTGCACCTCTACAATTAAAAGCACTGATATATACATTACTCCAAATCCAACACCAATAACAGTGATTCCCTATGTTCTTTAACATGTTCCATGAAAAGAGACCAGTCTTCTAAGTCAGTCATGTTCTATTTTATACCAGTAAAATATTTACAGAAATATATCTGGTAATTTCCAAGGAGGAGTTGGCAATATCGCAAATGAAAGCACTTTATTTCTAGCTATAACAAGATGTTTTATAT
Source organism: Palaemon carinicauda (assembly GCF_036898095.1). Taxonomy (NCBI): domain Eukaryota; kingdom Metazoa; phylum Arthropoda; class Malacostraca; order Decapoda; family Palaemonidae; genus Palaemon; species Palaemon carinicauda. The sequence continues at coordinate 74,738,224 of NC_090734.1, forward strand.
TGTAAATACTTTTACCCAAAACCCGTAAGTGTTAGGAGATTCTGGGTGCAACTCAAAATATCTCTAATGCCTTAGGCTCCGTCCACACGGACAAGCTTTGCTCGACAAACTTTGTTTCAGGTGACGTCAGAAGCGTAAAAGTAGCAAGTAAAGTTCAGTATAGGCTTTTTCGTATGATTACCGAAGTAGCGAGAGCTGTGCTCGTTGTTGGTTAAAGACAGGTGAGAGAGGTCATAACCGGATGTACGAAGTTACGTTTCTATTTTTATCCTCTGCTTTCAAGTTGAAACATGTCAAAGTTATATTGGTTCCATGAGGCAACTTTAAACTTGATAGTCGTATAAACAACACCCTTTCAGCCATGGAATGCGAAGGCTAATGCTTATCAAGATCTTGATGAAATTTGTATACGGGCTGCCAATGCAAGAGCCTGTGTTCCAACTTTATGTTGGCGCAATCTATAATGAAGGATGAGCTGCAGCAATTTCTAAAATAAATCTGGGCACTAATATTAATAATGTTATTGAAGATGAGGTTAAGCAAAAAATAGCTCTTTCCCCCAGATAACACAGACGTGACAGGCGATAAATGCGGCAAATTAGCAAGTCGAAGAAATATCTTTTTTTAAGCCTTCATAGATCTCTGCAAGTTTCAAGTATAATTTTACAAAAACTCTGCTTGAAAGTCCCTGTTGTAATGTGTTTTGAAGTTCTATATAATTGCATCCTGTTTGGTGATTGTAGGTTCAAGTTTCAAGATAGTATTGTAAAAAGTATTTGGATCCATTCTCAAGTAATTTATGAAAACTAGTTCTGAATCAATTTGTGTATGTTTTTAATATACACAACTTCCCAAATTTCATCTCCTTTGCAAAAACTCTAGGTACCAGAATTTCTTCTTCCTTTTCTCTAGGACACACACAGCAATTTTCTTTTTTCACGTACGAATATTCATTTTCTTATTACCCGTACAAAATTACTCTTGCCGTCACCAAGCTCTTACTGGTCAACTGTCATCGTTTGAACGCAAGCTGAAAGACCTTTACTGATTTTCATTTGATAAGAAATAATGTTCGGTCGTGTGGCCGGAACCTTACTTGTTCACAGTCTGAAAGACTAAAGAATCAGGAAGTGTCAATTCGGTAAAGGTCTGAATGTAATTCTCCATTGTTGACAAGGAGCTTTGGGATAAGTGAAGTTCTAAAAGCTCCTGTGGCCAATCTGATACCAGTATGGTGTATAGAATCTTAAATTCTTAATCGGCTTGAAATGGCTGAGGAGTATATTTCTCTCCTTTAACTCATTTTTTTTTATTTAAATTAAGGCCTTTACCGCTTTAAAATAGTTGTGGTCTGATGACGTGTGGGACAAAACTCTGAAGATTAAGAGCCTCAAGACACTTTACTTTTAAGGCTTTCAAGTAAGGAACCCATGACAGCCTGCAGTCAAATATTAGCCTTAAAAATTCAGTTTCACTTACACATTGGATTCATTGTCCTTTGATGTACTTATACGTGTCTGGATGTATGACAGAAATGGACAACAACAGTTTTGCTTTTCTCCATTCATATCAGCCCAATGAACAGTTTTGTCAATTGAGATTTGTAGTTTTCTCTCAACCATTGCCATTCTAGCTCCAGCAAAAGATATGGAGAGATCATCTTTAAACTGTTGAGTGAATATCTTGGAAATGGCAGAGGATATCCCTTTTATCATTAATGCAAATAGGGTAAAACTCAACACACAACCCGGGGGAACTTCTTCTTGACATTTCCTCTCTTGACAGTGTTTCACCTACTCTAACTTGAAAATATTTATATGAAACAAATCCTCGAATGAACAATGGTAGCTTTCCTCTCGATCCCAAAATCCTTCTTCCTGACATTTCCTCTTTAACAGTGTTTCACCTACTCTAACTTGAACATATTTATATGAAACAAATCCTTGAATGAACAATGGTAGCTTTCCTCTCGATCCCAAAATCCTTCTTCCTGACATATCCTCTTTAACAGTGTTTCACCTACTCTAACTTGAAAAAATCTATGTGAAACAAATACTTGAATGAACAATGGTAACTTTCCTCTTGATCCCAAATTATGAACAATTTAAGATATACCATGTCCCCCTGCAGTATTATTTGCTTTTTCAAGATTAAAAAGAAAACATTGTTACTGAGTGCTGTTTAGAAGCAAAGGTTTCACAAATAGAGGACTCAAGTCATACTACCACATCAGTCATCGAGAGGGAGATAGAATTACATGGTGAGATTAGGTGAAAGATTATATGGAGAGAAGAGGTTTGGTGGAAGAGGATGCCTTTGATAGAGGGCATTGTAGAGTTAGCATCGGGAAACTGACCCCTTAATAAAGAGATAATGGTGGGAAAGAAGAGCTAGTTTTTACACTATCTTGAGTTAAAGTTTTAAATTGGGGTGACAGGAAAGAGAGTTACTAAATCAATAGTTTTTTATAGTGTTCCTCATTGTGTCCATGAGACGAGATATTTTTATTATTAGATTACAGCATTGTATTATGTTGTGTAAAAATGTTAAGGATTTATAGCTTGTGTATACAAAACTTTTTGTTACCTTTCATATATCGAATAGTTTCAGAAAGCAACCACAAATTGATTTTTTTTGTTATTACTGTATATTTATTCAGACAGTTTGACTGTACATCTCTGTATTCAAACTATGCTTCATGGTTTTATAGTGGAGGAGAGACTTAAATATAGAATAGAGATACAGTATATGATAATATGGAATATGTGCTTTTGGTCTTGAGCTGCTCACAGGAGAAAAATAATTTTTGTATTGCAAAGTTTACGTCTTGCTTATTTTACTTGATTGATGAAAAGTTTACGTCTGTTGCCTTTTTTACATGAATGATGAAGCAACCAAGAACAGAGGTGTTTTTTTTTTATCGTTTTGAGATCTGTGCTTATGAATAGGACAGGAGCTGAGGGCTGTGTGTGCTTGCTTTGCAGAGTGGCTCCTCCGATGACAAAGTTGCGCAGTGTGGCTTTTGTGGAAAGGAGTTTAGTGGTCGGTCAAGGAAGCACAACTTGAAGCAACACATCTTGACGCATACAGGAGAACGACCACATCTGTGCCCGTACTGCCCGTACCGTAGTAATCACCGGCCCACTGTCAGAAGGCACATCCTCACAGTTCATGCTCATTTGTCCCAACAGCTTCCAAGCACGAGTCTTTACATAAATGATAGCTGAATACTGACAATATCATTACGAAAAACTTGTAGGTAGTATTTTCTTGTACAGTGTTGTGGTTTCAACTGAAATAAAGGCTTGGTAAAATTTCAAAGGATTTTTTTTTTTTTACCTTGCTAATGATATTGATTGTAGATATTATAAAGGTTTGCAGTGAAACAGAGAATTCAAGTACTCAACAAAGTAAGCTTTGCCTAATGACCTGTAGGTTTGCATAAATTACAGTACTGTACTCATTGTTTGCTGCGGGTCATTGTTATTGCTGTCATGATTACCAACCTATTCCTTTTGGAATCAGCCCTTGCAGCCTTCCGGGTTTTTCCTCTTTTTAGTTCCAATTCCCACTTTTCATCAAAGATGAAAACTGTTATGATGAAAGATCAAGAAATATGTGTATTTTTTAGTCTTGCTACACTAAATATTTTGAATTTTGCCTTTGGACTATGTCAGGAGAATGAATGCTGCTTTCTGAACCAGGAATGTAAGCTTTTGGGAATTGGAATCTTCAGAAAGGAAAAGCTCCATCAGATCTGTTTTGTTTTTCTGTGGACAGGAGAACAAGAAGCTGAGTTATAGCTCGCTGACCATAGGGATGGAAGATGCCTTACTGAAACTTTCTTATAGCCTTTAAAAAGAGGTTCTACCTGTATCGTTGATATTTTGGAGGAATTTTACGGGATAGAATGAACCATTTGAAAATTTTTGTGATAGTAAATATGGTTGTTAGTCTGAATTAATGTAGGAATTCTTCAGCTTTAGACCTTTTCAGGGTGATAGGTGTTTGTAACTTGGAATCAAAGTTTTCACTTTTATTTCAATTTAATTGATAGATAAGGAAGTTTGGTCTTCATCAACCAAAGGAGTGCAGTTATATTTTAGGTGGGTAATACACCCTTATCTTTGGCTTTTAAAGATTTATTTGAAATCTATGTTGCTTTTGTATCTGAAGTAATGGTACAGTATATTGTTTTAAGGGTCATATCTTTAATTTCAAAGGTTGGGTGGTTTTCCTGTTGCTGTAAATTTGACTGCTAATTTTTCATTGCCCAACATTTTTGGAACTAATTGTTAATGAATATAAAACTTATGATTTTTTTCTGATATAGTTTACCAAGATGCAAACTGTCCATATCTCCAATAGATTTATTTTGCTATTATGCATACCATTTTTTAAATTTTACTGCGTTATTTATTACTTCCTATACCGTATTTAGTAAATTTGTAAAAGTATTAGATTAAGAAGACATACCATCACATTAGTTAAAAAAGAATGCTTAGCAAGCCATCAGTATAAAACTATGTATTTTGAACTATTTTATTAAAACTGCTGTCACATTTCAACAGATAAGGATTGCTCATTAGTTATTTTCTTCTTAATTGAGAGGAAGGAAGGAAGTCAAGGGAAACAAAAGAAAATTGTTTAACTAAGTGGGAATGGACCAAAAGAAGCTTGCAAGTTTATTAAAGGCCTCAAAGGAGTCTCAAAGAATTTTTCTACTTCCACTTATCCCATATTGTACAAGTCACTTTTAAATGCCTGTGGTGACTGAAGTCAAGTAAAGTATTGTACACTGAATTAGTATGAACAGTAGGTGGAAAGTTTTCTTATTGTGATGTGTGAAGAAAAAAAACAGATGTACATCCGATAGTTTTTTCAGCTCATTTTTCTCGTCAGTTACACTCTTTAGCTAACGATTCCTTAGGAAACGAGGATTGCTCCATGTATTTACTCATAAAATACTTAAATAAAAAAGTGCTGGGAATGTATTTGAGATAAAGCATGAAACTGGGATATGCATTGTTTATTTTCGGGGGAGCCAGTTTATTGCAGAGAAAGCAAATGAAATTTCATCACTATCTGGGGTAACATATGGCTATAAGGGTTTATTTGTAATCTTGTAATTAAAAAAGATATGTTTATATTATGTATTTTCATATGATTGGTTATGAAAGTTTATTTTTCTATTAACTTCTCTACAGTACAGTGATCTTATTCTGTATTGAATATATTTTTAACATTTAGTTATCACGTGTTTTCAATTACATGTACAATACCATACTTGACATGTTAATTATCCTAGGTTTTATGGTTAGGGCCTGACGCAATGCCATGTCTTTCCAGGCTAGTGGCGTAGGCGTGGCGAGAGGCAGTGGCGAAGCCATCTCGTGCCTTGTTTGTGGTAAGATAATCACCGGTAGGAATAAACGGCAAAATCTCCAGTATCACATGATCACCCACACCTCCCATAAACCTTATCAGTGTCCCTATTGCCCCCATCGTGCAAATCGTAGCGATAACATGAAAATACACATTCGTACAAGGCATGGAGTTAATCACAGCCTGTGTGGCAGTGGTACATCAGCAGAAGTCACGGATGCGCAAAGTTTTGAATCTTTGGCGACAATGCATTCTTTTGAACCTTCCAATGACCAGAACCAGGAACAAGACTCTGAGATTTTCAAACCTTTCCTAAGCATGTAGTGTAAAGAATGAATGACACTTTCACCCCTTTGGATGGGCTACCCTAAAGAGAAGCATTGTGAAACAAATCTCAGGTGTTAATATTAAAACTAAGCACTGTTGAACAGAGAGCCCTTTCTGCATGAGAGCTGATCAGTCACAGAAATATAACTTGACGGGAATTATTTCTCTTTAAAATACAGTATATTAAAGTTAGAAAAGAACGATGCCGATTGCTAAGAAAAGGTCGTTCTCTTGTTGCAGGGGGCAGTAGAAGACAACGATGCACCCCTGATGTGTCATGTTTGCAACAAGGTGTTCGCCGGAAGCAACAAAGGGGAAGATCTTTGCACTCACGTCCAAACACACATGGGAGATAAGCCCTTTTCCTGCCCTTATTGCCCTCATAGAACAAATCGGAAGGACAATCTTCAGTGCCATATTCTTACACACGGCTCTCATAAACCTTTCCGTTGCCCGTATTGTCCGCACAGAGCTAATCGCAAAGGAAACATGAAAATTCATATAGCCTCACGACATGCAAAGGAAGTGCAATCTGAAAATATTTCTATTGATATGTTAATCATTGTTGAGGATGAAACACAGTAGTTTTATTTTAAACATATCTATTTTATACTTTCCACAGTATGTATGTTTTCCTGTCTGTGCATCTATTATTGTATTTTATAATGTAAATGACAATTACAGTACAGTAGAAAATTTAATTAACATTTAAAGAATAGGCTTTTGAAACTCAAGGTAACAAATGAAAACGAGACATCATAAAGTTGGAATATTCTAGAAATACCTTATAGTTTGTGGTTGTGGGCACATAGCTCTGGCTTATCATTGCTACTAGTATTAGTAGCACTGGTGTTATATCTGAGCTGTGGGGCTGCTTTGCCATGTAATTTCTGCTTGCTGGTTTTACAACAGGGCTATCTTAGACTACAGATTGCGTTGTATTTTGTTTAGATCAGTTAGTTCTGCCATCATTGATCAATTTCCTGTAACTTACCTTGTAATATATTATCAGTTTCTAAATCAAACTGCTGCCTTGGTTTTAAAATCAGAATACAGCACTACAAGTCCACGGGCCCCAACAGGGAAAGTAACCCAGTTTAGAAAAGAAACACATATGTAAAGAATAGGCTATAACAGCAAAACTTGTTTGTAGTGCACCTTGAAGCTGGATGTTATCTGATTCCGATTTACGTGACGTTTTTAATCCGCATAATCATCCAATTCATTTATACAGAGTATCATTTGTCGTTAATTTGTTGAGATTTCTGATTATTATTGCATTACTCTACCGTGTTTATTAGTCCAGAAAAGTGTTATGAAGTACGAAAAAATTTTCAAATACTGTACATTACATGACCTAACTCTCTCTCTCTCTCTCTCTCTCTCTCTCTCTCTCTCTCTCTCTCTCTCTCTCTCTCTCTCTCTCTCTCTCTCTCTCCAAGAAAACAAATGCAGCCTGCTATTTAGATTTGTTTTCTGTTCTTCCCTCATTCTTTAGTAGTTCAGTTTGCTCCAAGGAAAATCTTTTTTTGGGGTATACGGTATTTGATTTAATCACTGGTTTACATACTGTAGCTGCTTTTAGAGAAAATTTGAGAACCCTGGTATTCCTTTGAAAATTGGCTAATCACTTTTGTGTACCACAGTGATGATTTTATTTTGTGTATTTTGTGTTCTGCTGCACAATATTGTATTGTACTTTTTGTAGTACTGTACAGTACATGTATAATTGTGAATTAAAGATGAACTACCTAGGTGATAGGATTAGAATTAACAGGGCACTAAAGCCAACCATAAATATATAAATTTAAAAGAAATTTTATGAACTGTATACAGTAATCCCTCGCAATATCGCCGTTCACCACTTGCTCCTTCCGTACATCAAGGACTCCTCTTTATATCGAGAGTTTCTTTGGGGTAAATAAGTTTTATATTTTAATTATTTTTTTATAGTAATTTTTTAACATAAAACTTATGTTAAGTTACAGTAATATTGCATATGCTGATGAAAAATCTGCAATCTCACATATTGTGCAAGTACCAGATTTTCATTCATATAAATTGATTTTATGATGTATTTCATGTATCATGCGAGTTCCTCTTTTTGAGACTAGTTATAATAAAGTAACCTCTCTTTTTTCACATCTTTATCCCAACTTGTAGTTCAACAAGTTAAAAAACCTAAAGTATTGTAACTGATTGAAGGTCATGTTTTCTTATGAAAAACGATTCAGATAACAACACACTTTTCTTTTTTTTATTTTGCATTTCAACTTTCATAGGATAGTAAACAATTACTGGAGTTGTTACAAATGATGTTGAGCAGATGACTGAAATATTATTAATTATTACATAAAGAATTTGAAGAAAAGTCAAGAATTTCTTGAGCTTTGTAATTGTGCAATGTATAGGTGAAGATTATGAAATTATTCTGCATCACAGCACTGAGGACACACCTCCAAAATTCATATGCCATTAAAATTGAGTGTTTAAAATAAGATATGGAAAAAGTATTTTGAATAAAAACAACATACTATTATATGGTAAAATAAAATTGATGGTCCAAGTACAGTAATGATTGGCTTTTAGCAAGATAATTGCATATTCAGTATTTTGTCTTAATCAGCTGATTTGGAAGCATATGACAGTACAGTAGTCTCAAAGAGCTTACAATCGTAAATAATAGATAGACATACAGTACTGTATATTTGCGGTGTTTTTATTTCATAATACATTATTAGTACTGTATGTGAATTTTATAATTATTATTGGATATAGTTAAGTGAACCATCAACATTATTAGAATAGTACTTGTTTTAAATACAATTGTACCTTTTTAGCTATAGTAAATGAACATATAATTTGGTTAATGGCATAGCCTTACCAAGCAGTATATATATTACATTAATGAGTGTCCTGATTTAAATGTTTTCAATTATGTATGAATAAAGAGTTCTGGCTTAAAAAGTGTTTTTCAATATCAAACTTACCCGATGATCATATAGCTGCATCCCTGCTGCCCGACAGAAAAAATCTACGGGAGGAATACGCCAGCGATCGCTATACAGGTGGGGGTGTACATCAACAGCGCCATCTGTCAAGTAGGTACTCAAGTACTCGATGTCAACAACGAACCAATTTTCCCTCTGTCGTGCCACAGGCAAGACCTACTAAATACGCCGTCCCTAACTGGATTTGTTTTCACAACGATTTGGTGAAGTACACTATTCCAGTTTTGAGCTTTCGCTATGCAGGGGTTTTATCTTCATTTCAAAACTTGAACTCGTTTTGGATAGATTTATGGCCGACCCTTCCCTTAGACGGAAGTGTTGGTGTCGAAGAGAGTATGGACTCTCTTTCACTTTTAAATGGCCGACCCTTCCCTTAGACGGAAGTGTGTTTAGGATTTTGGTAATTTAACGAGTTATAGATCTATTTATTTTATATCTCTCCACCTTTATAGGCCTCTTCGATTAACTTTCCATTTATTATAAACTTATAAAAATTAATTTTTATGTTTGTTTATATGCGACCTTTCCTAATAGTAGGCGGTCCTTACTTGGAACCGAAGTTAATTAACATTGAGCCCGTCATATCGTATTTTCCTTTTAAGAATTTATACTTTTTTAATTTTAATGTTTTTGAAAGAATTTCTTTGATAAGTCTCGTACTGTTTTCAAAGATGAACTAACGTTTAGTTTAGTCTCCGCAGTTGTTGACGTTCAGAACGTTCAACATGCGCTCTATCGTTACGATAGAGAGAGAGAGTATTTCACGGTTTCACGTTGCAGTAAGAGTAAACCGATTCTAGCGTTTCGTTCATTCTTTCTTAGCTTAAATGGTTTTAATTCTAATAAAGGAACTTTCTGGGAAACCTTTCAGTTTTTTCCTTTAGCAAATAATATGTTTTAACGATATATAATTGGGCTCTTCTCTCAGGTTCTAAGTCAAGAGAGAAGAGAGAGAGAGATAGAGACGGAGGGAGAGAGAGGAGAATAAACGTTTCGTTCAAGCGGGTAACGTTGTTCTCGTTTTTCACTCTTCTCCCTAGTCGCTGTAGGGGAAGAAGGTAAAACGTTTCTAGAGTTTTATTCTTCTTCCCAGGCTTTATGCGGTGAGAGATTTTAAACGTAGTTTATTTGATCTAGTGTTTAGTCTCTTTTCCAGCCACTGAATTCTTTATCTTTCATTATGTTTTTCTGTTGCATTGTAAAACTGTTTTCGCAATTACTACCTTTTAATGAAGGATAGGATTGCGTGTTTCAGGTAGAAATCAGTTAAAGTTTCGATTTCAGTGAAATAAGTGCAAACAGAAAATCTAAAGTGATAAAGTGATATGCGCAAAGTGTTACAGTGTTGCGTTCGAGGGTTCGTCTGTTCGTGCCAGTTGTTCACCTAGTCCGATACCTCTTACAAGCTCCCAAGCCCAGGGGAGAAGTAATGTCGAAGGACTTATGGGTTCCACAGGCCTTGATCGACGAACAGACGTTTCCCTCGGTGGTTTCGGGTGTATCTACACACGTTGCCGACGTGATCACCCCGCCCACATAAAGACGAGAGAGCCCATTTATTCCTCGTCTGCGGAAGAGGTTTCTCGGAGAAACCATGGACCAATCTTGCAGCTTTAAGTGCAAGTCGGTCCCTTCCGCGCAAGTCCAACGGCCTAGGTGTAGCCACTGGGTCAGTTCGGACTCGCTGCAGTCATCCGACGACTGCACACCTCCCAAGAGAGGCAAGGTGGTACCGCAACAGGCAGTCACTCCGTCTGTTGCCGCACCAGCTGTTTTAGACCCTCAGTCACAACGGACAGTAGCTCCGTTTGTTGCCGTCTTTTATAGACCCTAGTGGTCCATGCTGCAGACTATGCAGTCTCAGCTTGCTCCTTCATGCAGGAGTATCATGCTGAGAAGGTTGACAATGCACCTGTTAACCTACAACCTGCCACGGTTGTGCGCTCAGCAGATACTGCGGCTGCCTGCTCCCACACTCCACCTGTGAGAGCTCCACCACCGATGCGCAGTCCACCCTGCCAGACGCATGTTCATGCTGCACCCTCCGTTGACATGCGTGAGCTACCGCATCAGCAGTGGGAAGGTGCTGTCGAGCTGCCGTGTTTTGACACAATGCGGCATGCTCCGCAACCCATGCGGCATGCTCCGCAACCCACGGCAGTCCCTCCCACGCACCAGCACTCTGCTTTTGTTGTTGCCAGCTCCCACACTCCGACTGCGGAGAAGGTTGACGATGCACCCGTTGGCCTACAGCCTACCACGGTTGTGCGCCCGGCATGGCTGCCTGCTCCCACACTCTTGTTGTGAGAGCTCCTCCACCCATGCACAGTCAACCCTGCCAGACGTATGCTGACTCCCACAGACACACGGAGCACTCCGTTGCCGTGCGTGAGCTACCACAAGCTGCCGTGTTTTGACACGGTGTGTCAGCCTCCGCAACACACTGTGGTTACCGCCACTCGCCCGCAGCAAACTAGTCAGTCAGGAGTTGAGGCTTCCCCACACAACTTTGGTTGTTGCCAACTCACAGACTGTCAAACAGTTACATGACGTTGCCTTCTGGTCTGCTACTAATACACCAGTGCTGTATGTCCTCACGCTCCTGTTGTGGTTGACAGTTCAGTTTTTGACAGTTCACAGACTGTCAAGCAGTTTCATAACGTTGCCTTCTGGTCTGCTGCTTATGCACCAGTGAAACCCTCACTGAGATAACCTAGCTTTTCTCGGACATGTTTCCTGTAGATGAGAAAGTGCTGTTCTCCCTCCTTCTGATATTCCCTTGAGGACTCTGTCATTTGGAGAGGAGCCTTAAGCTGCTTAGCCTCCTATGGACTTTAATTAAAGCATAACATGCTTCCAGGGAGGGTAAATGGTTCCGCTTCAGTCACTAACCCCGTCTGTTGCCACACCTGCTCCCATAGACCTTGGGCTTTGTTGCAAGACATGCAGTCCAAGCTTAGTCCTTGATAGAGGATTTTTTACGGAGAAGAACCTTCTTGCCAACAACCTTCCTACCGGTTGGTTGTACGCCCTGTTGACGCTGAGATTTCCTACTCACGTCCGCCAGTTGAGATGGTTCCTCCTCCGGTGCGACCCAGTGTGGGTTGCCAGTCGCACGTTGACGTTAAGCGACTCTCGGAGGTGGTTGTGGACGTTCAGTGTGTCACTAGAAAGACGTTCAACAACCAGCAGAGGTGACTTGTTGTGACGCAGTGCGGCAACCTCAGCAACCCGATAAGGGGTTGTCTGCACAACCCAGACAGTCTAGACAGTTTCGGGTTGTCGCTGTACTTCCTCGCTTCCCCATGGTTGACAGTTCACAGACTGTGCAGCAGTACCATGATCTTGTGTCCGGCTCCGTCACGCATCCACCAGTGCGACCGGATTCAGCGAGTCAGACGTTGCCCACTCCGTTGCCGTTTCCTCATCAGTTTCGGATGAGGAACCCTCTGATGAGGACATGGCTGAACAAGACGATCAACCCCCAGCCCTGCTATCCATCCAGAAGATGTTGAAGAAGGAACGCGGCCCTGTCAGGCTGTGGATGAGTCTGGTTAAGACACTGTCATCCGTGGTTCAATTGGTGTCACTTGGAAGACTACACCTCCGTCCTCTTTGGTTTCATCTAGCTCTTCACTGGAAAAGGACAAGACGCTAGAAGCGGTCTAGATCCCGGTTTCCGGAAGATAAGTCTGGTCTGACTGGATGAAAGGACTTTATCTACCTTTGATAGGGTCTTCCCCTGACTGTTCAGACTCCCAACCACGTTCTCTTCTCAGACGCATCGGACGTAGGCTGGGGTGCGACCTTAGGCGGTAGGGAATGCTCGGGATTATGGAACTCGAGTCAAAGGACAATGCATTTCAACTGCAAGAAGCTTCTGGCAGTACGTCTGACCTGGAAAAGCTTCAGGTCTCTCCTTCAAGGCAAAGTAGTGGAGGTGAACACGGTCAACTCCCTGCTTTGATGTACATCTCCTAGCAAGGAGGGACCTACTCTCTGACATGGTACGAGTTCGCAAGTGACCTCCTCTCCTGTTCAACAGGTCTAGACTTTTCAATAGTAACAAGTTTCTTCCAAGGCAACTTGAATGTCTTAGCAGATTGTCTCAGTAGGAAGGGACAATAATTCCAACATATTGGACCCTCCACTAGAGTGTATGCAAGAGACTTTGGGTCACCTGGGGCCAGCCAACCATAGATCTCTTCGCAACCTCGATGTCCAAGAGGCTCTCAATACTTTGCTCACCTATCCCGGACCCAGCAGTAGTTCTTTTAGATGCCTTTCTACTTGATTGGTCTCATCTAGTTCTATATGCATTCCCTCCGTTCTAGATTGTCAACAAGGTACTGCAGAAATTCGCCTCTCTCGAAGGGACAAGTGGACGCTAATTGCTTCCCTCTGGCCCGCGAGAGAATAACTTACCGAGGTACTTCGATGGCTAGTAGACGTTCCCAGAACTCTTCCCCTAAGGGTGGACCTGCTACGTCTGACACGCGTAAAGAAGGTACTCCAAGGCCTCCACGCTCTTCGTCTCACTGCCTTCAGAGTATCGAAAGACTCTCGAGAACTAGAGGTTTTTCGAAGGAGGCAACCAGAGCGATTGCTAGAGCAAGGAGAACATCCACCCTTAGAGTCTACCAATCGAAGTGGGAAATCTTTCGAAACTGGTGCAAGTCAGTATCCGTATCCTCGACCAGTACCTCTGTAACTCAAATAGCTGACTTCCTCTTATATCTGAGGAAAGAGCGATCTCTTTCAGCTCCCACTATCAAGGGTTACAGAAGCATGTTGGCATCAGTCTTCCGTCACAGAGGCTTAGATCTTTCCAACAATAAAGATCTACAGGACCTCCTTAAGTCTTTTGAGACCACGAAGGAGCGTCGTTTGGTTACACCTGGTTGGAATTTAGACGTGGTTCTAAGATTCCTTATGTTAGACAGGTTCGAACCACTTCAATCAGCCTCCCGGAAAGATCTCACCTTTAAGACTCTTTTCCTGATATGCTTAACCACAGCTAAAAGAGTCAGTGAGATTCATGCCTTCAGCAAGAACATCGGATTCTCATCCGAAACAGCTACATGTTCTACATCTTGGTTTTCTAGCCAAACACGAGCTGCCTTCTCGGCCTTGACCAATATCGTTCGATATTCCAAACTTATCGTATGGTTGGAAATGAACTAAAAGAGTATTATGTCCTGTAAGAGCTCTTAAGTTCTATTTTAAAACCTTTACGAGGCCCGTCTGAAGCTTTATGGTGTTCAGTTAAGAATTCATCTTTGCCTATGTCAGAGAATTCTTTATCCTATTTTTATCAGACTGTTAATACGAGAAGCTCATTCCCTTCTGAATGAGGAAGACCAAGCTTGGCTGAAGGTAAGGACACACGAAGTTAGAGCTGTCACAACTTCCGTGGCCTTTAAACAAAATAGATCTCTGCAAAATATATTCGACGCAACCTATTGGAAAAGCAAATCAGTGTTCGCGTCTTTTATCTTAAGAATGTCCAGTCTCTTTACGAGAACTGCTACACTCTGGGACCATTCGTAGCAACGAGTGCAGTAGTGGTGGGGGTTCCACCACTACAATTCCCTAATTCCAGAACCTTTTTAATCTTTCTCTTGAAATATTTTTGGGTTGTCCGGAAGGCTAAGAAGCCTTTCGCATCCTACTTGATTTGGCGGGTGGTCAAAATCATTTCTTGAGAAGCGCCTAGATTAAAGGTTTTGATGAGGACCTTTAGTATGGGTTGCAACCCTTCATACTTCAGCTCCTATGAGTGCTCAGCATCCTATGAGGATCGCGAGGCTCAGTAAGGAAGACGTACTTAAAAAGGCAGAGTAATTGTTCAAGTCGTCTTTCTTACCAGGTACTTATTTATTTTATGCTTGTTATTTTGAATAACTGCTAAAATAAAATACGGAATACTTAGCTCATAATGTCAACTTGTTATGCTGGTCTCTACCCACCCCCCTGGGTGTGAATCAGCTATATGATCATCGGGTAAGTTTGATATTGAAAAATGTTATTTTCCTTAGTAAAATAAATTTTTGAATATACTTACCCGATGATCATAAATTAAAGGACCCACCCTTCCTCCCCAATAGAGAACCAGTGGGACAGAGGAGAAAATTGGTTCGTTGTTGACATCGAGTACTTGAGCACCTACTTGACAGATGGCGCTGTTGATGTACACCCCCACCTGTATAGCGATCACTGGCGTATTCCTCCCGTAGATTTTTTCTGTCGGGCAGCAGGGATGCAGCTATATGATCATCGGGTAAGTATATTAAAAAATTTATTTTACTAAGGAAAATAACATTTTAAGAGTGTATAACAGGTTTATAAGAATGTTAGGAGTATTTATAAAAGCTTAAATTTATGAAGAAAATAAAAGTTAATATGAAAAATTTAATAGTAAAAACATACCGTAGGTTTCTGTATCTACCTCAAAGTTTTTCAGCTATCCTGGATGGTGCCTGGGACAGAACGCACGCAATAGCCAAGGGAATGCTGCATGTACTGTCATTCTTTTTATTGCCAGGAAGTAAAATTAATTTCTTTTCTGGTAATATACTGCATAGTGTATGTATGTAGAAAATGTCAAGGAAAAGCAAATATTTTATGATCACAGTATTCCGAACTGACTGTGAGAATTCTCGCTGAAGCTATTCATTCCTTCTCGCTGTCCAATTCCTTAACTTTCCTCTCATAGTGCAAATGAGGGTTTTCCCTCATTGCTCATGGGCACTGAATACCATCCTAGGCTCCAGAGGCCCTAATTCTTGGATTCAATCAGAGGTACCTGTACATGTGATCCCTTCTCATCACCCAAGCTATGACTAAGGAGGGCTAGGCAATGGTTGCTGATGACTCAGAGTAGAATTACAGGCTCCCTGAAACCCCTCCCCCATCTTTAGCTCATGAGGACAGTGCAGTTGTGCACACTGTAAGGAACGGAGCTGGAACCCCCGAACCACAGAGTGAGATTTAGGGATATTTCCTCCGAATATTTTCACAAATATATTTTCCACAATTAATGAAGTTTTTTACTTCTTTGGAATGCCGGAATGAAATTTCACGTTGACATTATTGGAATCTCAAAAAGTTAAAATATGTGTTTATTGGCATCATTATTTCTGTAGATTGGTCTGATACAATTATTTTTTTAGACTTAATGAAGGATTAGTTTGAACCAAAAAGGGGTAATTGGATTGAGACTAATGTGCAGAAAATCTAGAGTTAATCAAGTTAGTCAGTAAATGAACAAAAGAGAATGCATAAAAAGGAAAGTACAGAAAGCAATGCTGGCTCGGAATACGCAGGGACACATTAGAATAAATCCTTTAGTGCCGTTTATAGTTAGCCCTGTAAGACACTGTGATTTGTACCACATACAAAAAATTAAATACTGTATGAGAATACACTTTATGATAACTTCTTGAAATCAAAACAATAATGTAATGGAGTTTTTCAGTAGAAATGGTCTGGCTTAAACAAAGAAAGGCTAAATTTATGAGCAATAACACCACAAATTAAACCAAAATGTCATGAGACTTGTTGTTGATAATGTGCAGTACTACTTATGTAATACTGTACAGACATGTATGGTTTCTACTAAGTTGCATCCACAATCTCTTAGTTACAAGTGTTCAAATGGAAAGGAAGTCTGTAATATTTTATAGTTAGATAATCTGCATATAATGATTAAATACTGTACATCAGTGTTTATAAAGAGTAAATAATAAATACATGTACTAAAACTTGGAACATGCATTTAACTAACCTTGTAGAGAATAATCAGTATGTAATTTATCAATTTTTTTCAATTTTATTTTGAAAGTAAGAAGGTGATATTCTTGTTCAGTATGGATATTGCCAGCTTAACTGATGGCCTTTTTTTTTTTTTTTTTTAATTCCATTGTTGAGTTATGATGGAGGTTTGAAATTAGAATGTATTAGGTAAAGTTAGCAAGGCACTGACATGTCTTTTTTTTTTTAGACATCTGTATATATGTAACATAAACTTTATTAGTTATTAGTACAGTAGTTGGGATGAATGGTTCCCCCTTCCCCCTCCAGTGGTTGATTCTCGAGGGATAAATATTGAAATATTCTGTATTCTTGCCCATGTTTGAGCTATTTGTAATGGTAAAGCAGATGCCGCTGCGAAATCAGCACCAAATTTACCACAACTTTGCATAAGTTATGTAACCATAATAAAGCATTTCATAATAACTAAATTATTATTATTATTAAATGCTAAGCTACAACCCTAGTTGGAAAAGCACAATGCTATTAATCCAGGGGCCCCAAAAGGGAAAACAGTCCAGTGAGGAAAGGAAATAAGGAAAATTTAAATATTTTAAAGAATAGTAACAACATTAAAATAAATATTTCCTATGTAAACTATAAAAACTTTAATAAAACAAGAAGAGAAATTAGATAGAATAGCATGCCCGAGTGTACTCTCAAGCAAGAGAACTCTAACCCAAGACAGTGGAAGACCATGGTACAGAGGCTATGGCACTACCTAAGACTAGAGAACAAGGATTTGATTTTGGAGTGTCCATCTCCTAGGAGAGCTGCTTACCATAGCTAAAGAGTCTTCTACCCTTACCAAGAGGAAAGTAGCCACTGAACAATTATAGTGCAGTAGTTAACCCCTTGGGTGAAGAAGAATTGTTTGGCAATCTCAGTGTTGTCAGGTGTATGAGGACAGAGGAGAATCTGTAGAGAATAGGCCAGACTATTCGGTGTCTGTGTAGGCAAAGGGAAAGAACCGTAACCAGAGAGAAGGATCCAATGTAGTACTGTCTGGCCAGTCAAAGGATCCCATAACTCTCTAGCAGTAGTATCTCAACGGGCGGCTGGTGCCATGGCCAACCTTCTACCTACTAATATGGCAAACAACGTGGAACATTGAATTGGAAAATAGTAAATTGGAATAAATCAAACCAATAGTTTTTCCATGGAAATCATCAGACCTGAAAGACAAAAGAACTGATGATATTTCAGCAAGACTGAACTGAATTGGTCATATGACATTGGCCAATTGGTTTTTTATATTTACACCTTTTGAGAAAGTTCCCAAGTGCCTTTGGTGTGACATTGTTATATCTATAAATCCTATTTTATACTAAAAGTAGGAAATTTAAAGTTTAGTCAGAAAATTGTGACATTTTAACTGATTCTAAATGTCTGTTTTTAAGATATTAATGATTTTAGAAAGTACAAGTTTAATAAATAAAATTTAGATTTTTACTCAAAAAGGGATTTTGACGTAGGAAAAATCTATTTCTGGGCGAAGGACGTGTGCCGCCCAGTGAATAAGCTCCATTTAGCACTTATTCTTAGGTAATTTACTGCTAAATATACCAGAGAAAAAATGTAAAGGAGTGCTAGGTTAACTAGCTCGCTCACCTATTGGTGTCGGTATAAAATTGGGCGTATAGTCCAGAGGTCCCGCACTATTTAGATTTATCCACGACAGAAACCCCAATAGAGGAGAGCCGTTCAACCTCACTCGGTACTACTAACAATGCATCCGCTCAGAACCCAACTCCTTAGCACCCAAAGTTTGGGGACTCCAAGGGAGAGGAGCTGGGAGGGTTCACTGGGCGGCACAGGTCCTTCGCCCAGAAATAGATTTTTCCTACGTCAAAATCCCTTTTCTGGGCTCGAACCTGTGCCGCCCAGTGAATCTATACAAGAGAAAATGTCACCAAACTTGCAAAGTAAAGGAAAAAACATAAGCGTAAGGGAAATACAGGATGCTTTTAATCAGAGATGAGTACCAAAAATGCCGTGAGTGATAATATATACAGATACTCAGGAGTATAAAATTTACAAATATAATATTCAGGTGCGAGACCAACGAATACAATAGGGTATAAATGAGGCAGGTAAGAGGGAGAGATAAAGAGTCAAGGCATTAACCTGTGAGTTACTTGGGAGTAACTACGCTCCCTGCGGTTACTGTAGAAAATTTTAGGGCTTCCAAATGTTTAAGGTAGTGTTTCTTGAACACTGACGGTGATTTCCACCCTGTATACCTGGAAAGGTCTGTAAAATTCATGTGGTGAAAGAAGTTCACCGAGGTAGCAACCGCCCTGATATCATGTGCAAGAGGAAAAGAGTCAGGGTTAGCTTGTTTAATAAAATACAAGATTTGTTGCCTGATCCCTTTAATAGTAATGGTACCGCCTTGTTCTCTAACGAATAGAGGCCCCGAGGAGTTAGAGGAGGTCCGGGATAAATAAGACCTAAGAGTAGTAACAGGGCACAGAGACGGATCTTGCGTGAGGGGAATAATTTTCCAGGAAGACCATCTGTTTTGAGGGTCTTCGTTCTTAGCCAAAAAGAATTTGTTAGGAGAAAGAAGGACCTCTCCCGAAGGCAGGAAGTCAATATGACCCGGGTCTCTCGACAAGGCTGCCAATTCAGAAATTCTTGCCCCGGAAGCCAAGCTCACCAGGAAAAGTTTTCCTGAGAAGGGGAATGTAATCACAAGAACTATTAATGGTATCAGAAGCCAATCTGAGTACGTCATTAAGGAACCAGGTCACCGGAGTAGGGCGAGTAACCGGTTTCAGTCTGGCACAAGCTTTCGGAATTGAAGCTAACAAAGAGTCGGTTAAGTCTATGTTAAAACCCACTAGGAAGATCTTTTTCAGAGCCGATTTAATAGTGGTGATAGTATTGGCTGCCAGACCTGATTCTAATAAAGATCTAAAGAAAGTAACTGTAAGGTTCAAGTTCATACAGTTCACGTCTGAGTCTATTAAAAATTTTGCCAACTTTTTAACTGCAGAGTCATACTGGCGGATGGTGGAATCCCGTTTATCCGATTCTAGGAACAAGGTGTTTTGAGGATCAATATTGGCACCATGCATAGCCGCAAACTTCATAGAGTCCATAAAGTTAGGGCGCTCTGAATGTTTGAGAAAGTGTACACAACGCGTGTTTGTACTATCTGAGACAGAACCGGATTGGGTATCGGGTGAGGGTATAGTCTCAACTCTCGCAGGAGAGGATACCAGTTGCTCTTGGGCCAGTTGGGTGCGACCAAGGCTACTTGTCCCTTGAAGGATCTCAGTTTGTCTAGAACTTTCAGCAAAAGATTCACCGGGGGAAAGAGATAAATCTTTTCCCAGGTGTCCCAATTCTGTGACATGGCGTCTGTGGCGTAAGCCTGAGGGTCTAGATTGGGAGCCACATATACTCTCAATTTGTGGTTGGATTCCGTGGCGAAGAGGTCCACTTGGAGACCGGGAACCTGAGAGAGAATCCACCGAAATGACTTTAGATCGAGTGACCATTCCGATTCTAGAGGGGAGGTCCGGGACAGGGCGTCTGCCACTACATTCCGGACTCCCGCCAGGTGGACAGCTAAAAGATGCCAATGGTTCAAGGCTGCTAGGGAGAATATGGCTACTAGAACATGGTTCAGAGGCCCTGACTTTGACCCGCCTCTGTTGAGGCAGCGGACCACCACTTCGCTGTCGAGGACCAGACGAAGGTGTTGTTTCTTGGGAAGAGCAAGCCGTTTCAGGGATAGAAGAACTGCCATGGCCTCTAGCACATTGATGTGAAATTGGTGGAACAAGGGAGTCCAAAGACCTTGAACTTTCTTGAGCTGAGAATAACCGCCCCATCCTGACAAGGATGCGTCCGTGTGAATGATTAATTTTGGAGGCGGAAATCGAAGGGGAACTGACTTTGACAGACTGTTTGCTCTTGTCCAAGGAAGAAGTCTTTCCCGTAGAATGGGAGGAAGGCGGACTTTCCTGTCCCGGAGCTTCCGGTTCACCCTCGAACGCCAGACACGATTGAAATCTTTCAATTTTGCCTTCAGAAGAAGATCCGTCACTGAGGCAAACTGAAGGGACTCCAGAATCCTCTCTTGGAGTCGTCTGGAACTTACTTTGTCTTTGAGAAAGCGTTTGGTGTTCCTTGCAATCTCTAACCTCTTGGGTCTGGGAAGACACAGAGTATGAGATATAAGATCCCATTGCAGGCCGAGCCATTGGAACTTCGATTTTGGAAGAAGACGGGACTTCTTGAAGTTGATCTGGAAGCCTAGAGATTGAAGATAATGGATGACTTTGTGAGTGGCTTTTAGGCAATTTTGGGAGGTGTCTGACCAAATGAGCCAGTCGTCCAGATAGGCTACTACTTGAATCCCTTGATTCCTGAGTTCCTGAACAGCGACTTCTGCTAACTTTGTGAAGATCCTTGGGGCGATGTTGAGCCCGAAATGCATCACCTTGAAGGAGTAACTTTTGTCCCCTAAGCGAAAGCCTAGGTACGGACGGAAGTGTCTCGCTATCGGGACGTGATAATAGGCGTCTGTAAGATCGATAGAGGTGGTGACGGCCCCACGGGGAAGTAAGGTCCGCACCTGCGAGACGGTAAGCATTCGAAACTTGTCGCATTGAATGGACAAGTTGAGAAGGGATAGGTCTAGAATCACTCTTCTCTTGTCTGAATCCTTCTTCGGGACACTGAACAGCCGACCTTGAAACTTCAGGTGTTTCGTTTCTAGTACGGCGTTCTTTTGTAAAAGATCCTGGACAAATTCGACCAGATCCGGAGTGGAATGTTGACGAAATTTGTTCGGAGGAGGAGGTCCTTGAATCCAACTCCACCCCAGTCCCTTGGAGATGATACTGAATGGAAGTATATGGACGGAGCTTCTTCCTACCCCGGGCTTGGTAAATTGCAGGGTCAGATATACGTTTAGGAGTCAAACCCCAACGGGCTTTAAGGCTCTGGTTGACTCTAGTGGCCTCCGCCAAGACTTCCTCTACAAGGTCCTCAGGGAAGAGGTTTGAACCCCAACAGGAGGACCGGATCAGCTTATTAGGTTCATGCCTAATAGTCGCCTCTGCCAGGACATGTTTGCGACACTTGCGTTTAGCAGTAGCGAAGTCATACAGGTCGTAGTATAATGACTGCAACGTAGCCTTGTTGAGAGATTTAAAAATACTCTCAGTATCGTAAGTCAAGGCTATCGACTCCGTGGAAGTGGCCAGGTTCAGAGTACGGCCAACGCGTAGGCGAGAATCATACTCCTGTTTAATGAGGGATTCCGGGAGACGGGGAAGCCGCTCATTAAACATTACCGAAGCACAGTCTGCTGCTAGCTTTCCAGAGGTAAATGTGGTATGGACGTTGTCCCAACACTCAATGCCTGAAGGAAGAAGGAGGGAGATTGGATCCACCTCTCGGATAGGAGGCAAGGGCTTCTCCTCCAGAGCATATTGGAAGGCAAGCTCTGCTACCTTATTGACACATGGAGTCACGGAGTTTTTGTCCATTAGGAACATTGTAAAAGAGCTCTTATAAGGCGTCAACATAGTGTTGGTGCAGCTGATGTCATTCAGGAATCTGGCCCACACAGATTGGGCCTGCTCTTTTGGGAAGATGACTGTTTCCTTGGGAACCTTGTCTAACCGAACCAAAGCTTCCTCGGTAAGCCTGGCATAACCATGAAATGGAAATGCCAGACCAGGAGGAAAGAATTCAAAGTCCTCTAGGGGACGAGTGCCAAGACCCTCCAAAGTTAACATTCCGTCTGAGAACGGGGAATGAAGAGCCATACGCCAAGGGTTGTTTTTGGCAAACTGCGGGAGCTTAGAGGCATCCGGGATGAGAGAGCTTTGGACCCGCTCCGGAGCACCTTGCTCTAATGCCCCAAGTCTCTGACCGATGTTAGAGAACATCGTGTCCATCTTAGACTGTATCTCTGAAACAAACTTAGCCTGCATCTCCGACACGATGCGAAGCATGGCTGATTCGGAAAGGCCCGGGCTAGCAGCAGGTGCGGCGGAATGAACTCCCGGGTCGCGAGACTTAGAGGAGGAGCCAGAAGCCTTAGATGACAGGTTTGTATTCTGTTTAGAACCATGAGAAGCCTTATGAGGCTTATGAACTTTAGGTAAGGTTCTAGACTTATTCTTGGGGGGAACCGGGTGTAATCGTTGGGACGAATCACGGTCCCCAGAAAAACCATGGAAGGAAGAGCGATCAGAAGAAGAAGAAAGAGAGGGGCTGAGGATAGGAATCTCAGTGCCAGAAACACCTGCCTCACTTACCACCCTACCTGTATCTGGATCATCCAATAACATGGGTTCCACGTCCAGGTTCATGGAGGCAACATTGTCTTCTAGATCTCCGGGGGCGTCCGACGGATCCTGCTCTGGATCAATAAACCCCGCTATGGTGGCATCAATGTGGGCAATGATGGGAGCTGCAACATGCCTAGCCACAGCGGCTGAAGACTTGGCGTTGGGGTAAATCAGGGAACAGTAGTCCTCGGAGAGGACGTAGGGCCGCTTGGACTTCACGTTCCGGGCAAAACCACCAACCCACACTTTCAGTGTGGCCCGAGCCGCAGACTTTTGCTCCGGGGATGCCTGAAATAATAGTGGGAATTATAAAAGGGCAGACTCCCAGTGGTCCTTCAAGACCATAGATATCTTACTAAATAGTGTATGTATGCCAAAAAAGGTAAGATAAATAAGAAGGCAACATAGCCAACGGGACTCACCGAGTCAGATCCAAGGGTGGTAACGAGGTCAAAACAGACCACACAGTTATCCGGGTGCCATACCACGACGTCCTCCAGCTGCACACCGCAGAGGGCGTGAGACCGACAGATAGTATGGCCGCAGGGCTGATGTAGAACAGCTGCACAGGCTGTCGTCTGACAATGCACCATCTATAAAAAGAATAGTATATGAGAAACTGTAATTCTCTTAAGTAGGGGCGGGTCCGGAGGACCCGGCCTAAACATAAGTCTAGCTTAAGACTAAAGTAAATAGTATAAGAGAAACTGTAATTCTCTTAAGTAGGGGCGGGTCCGGAGGACCCGGCCTAAACCTAAGTCTAGCTTAGGACTAAAGTAAATAGTATATGAGAAACTAATTCTCTTAAGTAGGGGCGGGTCCGGAGGACCCGGGCCTAACATAAGCCTAACACAAGATTAGGGCTTAACTGTACTATTCTTAAGTAGGGGCGGGTCCGGAGGACCCGGCCTAAACATAAGTCTAGCTTAAGACTAAAGTAAATAGTATATGAGAAACTGTAATTCTCTTAAGTAGGGGCGGGTCCGGAGGACCCGGCCTAAACATAAGTCTAGCTTAAGACTAAAGTAAATAGTATATGAGAAACTGTAATTCTCTTAAGTAGGGGCGGGTCCGGAGGACCCGGGCCTAACATAAGCCTAACACAAGATTAGGGCTTAACTGTACTATTCTTAAGTAGGGGCGGGTCCGGAGGACCCGGCCTAAACATAAGTCTAGCTTAAGACTAAAGTAAATAGTATATGAGAAACTGTAATTCTCTTAAGTAGGGGCGGGTCCGGAGGACCCGGCCTAAACATAAGTCTAGCTTAAGACTAAAGTAAATAGTATATGAGAAACTGTAATTCTCTTAAGTAGGGGCGGGTCCGGAGGACCCGGGCCTAACATAAGCCTAACACAAGATTAGGGCTTAACTGTACTATTCTTAAGTAGGGGCGGGTCCGGAGGACCCGGCCTAAACAAAAGTCTAGCTTAGACTACAGTATAGCCATCCATTCCGGTCGAGCCGGGAGTATAAAAAGGATGCAACAACAAAAATTTAAGACACAGGGTGTCTGATTTCCCGGGGCGAGGCTAAGACCCGGGCCGGGAAATAAAGTATCCAAAACCAATTCGTATAGGAACTCCGGGGTAGTGATCTGTCATATAATCATCATAGGAACTGTTATAAATTAAATAGGGGGGCGGAACTGTAGATAAGAACCGCCAACGGAACCCAGAGGGTTTCATATAACATAACCAGTGTGATAAGTGAATATAAAATAGGGTGCACCGGGATCCAACTCTGTTGACCGGTGGCCAACCAGACTAGACAGAGACGAACCCGCCGGGCCACCCGGAGGACAAAGTCCATAAACACTGAACTACCCCCTCTAAAAGGAGGGAAGGCAACGGTCCCTTAGTGGAGGGGGGAGAAGCCTAGTCGCCCACCTAGCTAGAGGGGGAGCGTGGGGGAGGATCACGTGAAATGAGGCAGCAGGGCTACCAACTGACGATCCCCAACCAGACAGATCAAACGGAGTAATGGCACAAATATTCATTATAATAATAATAGCGTTAAAATTATATGAATAAACACATAGAAAATTTTGGGGCAAGGTATGCAACATAATAATTAAATCACAAAAGACACACCTGATGGCTAAAAATAACATTGCCGCCTAGCACGAAGGTCGGCAGCCATAACGATACGTAAATGATATCGGCCCTAAAATTGAACCACGAGGATTCTAAACGCTAAATAATTAATATTCACAATAACAAATAATATTTGATAATAAAAATAATACACATAGTAACACCGCAAGTGAAACTTAAAAGCTCTCAAAAACAGGAGTACCAACTGTAGTGAAATCAAGCAAGATCGAAATGAACGAAGAGAATAAACTCCTATAATATAAATATTAAACGATCTAGGTTGCTCAAAACACAGTAAAACCCTGCTTGGTACTTAACTTAGACGGTGTCTCCTGGGAAACCGACGAAGAAGCCATAATTCAATGGAAAATAAACCAAAATCGAGAGCACAACAAAAATGCGGGTTACTATACTCGTCGTGCTAAAAGGAGTTGGGTTCTGAGCGGATGCATTGTTAGTAGTACCGAGTGAGGTTGAACGGCTCTCCTCTATTGGGGTTTCTGTCGTGGATAAATCTAAATAGTGCGGGACCTCTGGACTATACGCCCAATTTTATACCGACACCAATAGGTGAGCGAGCTAGTTAACCTAGCACTCCTTTACATTTTTTCTCTGGTATATTTAGCAGTAAATTACCTAAGAATAAGTGCTAAATGGAGCTTATTCACTGGGCGGCACAGGTTCGAGCCCAGAAATAGATTTTTATCACTAATGTTTTTTTTTTATTACTAAAATTTGATATTTTATATATTACTCACGCAAGTTTATTTGGACCAGCCCCATAAGAGTTGTTTGTCTCTTAGGATAGATAATATCCTTTTTAATAATGATAATGACCCCCCCCACACGAATGGTTGAAATATTTCTACCAAGTATGGTTCAGTAATACATAATATAGTACAATATATTAGAATTTGTTAGGCTTTTACAAATAGTATTTTTTTTTCTCCATTGTATGGTTTGTAATTCTTATGTGGTAAAGGTCACAATTGTATCCTAACCTTTTTGTAGTGCTAAGTCCAAGGGGGGAGGGAATTAGTTTGTTTTTCATTTTTATGAGATAGGACAAAGATTAACAGTTCCTTTTCCATCTCTCTATTACTGACAAAGGATTTCTTTTTGTCAAAAATCATTGACTAATATGGCTTGTCTGTTCTTTGCCTAAAGTTGTGTCTTTTTGCATGCGGCTTCATGCAAGTTCTTGTAGCATATTATGACATGAATTCGGGGCACTGTGCAGTGTAATTTATGTCATATTAAACGAGTAAAATGCCTTTTGAAGTTTTAGAGTTGCTGTGTTAGGTTGGAGAGGTATTACAGTACTGTATACTGTAGTGCTGTAGGTACACTGTTGTTTAAAACATTGTTAGGTTATAGGGAAGCCCTCAAACTTTCTTAGATCCTCAAATTTTCTTGGTGTACACTGCTCGAGCAGGACCTTTCTCAGCCAGCCACTTTTGCCTTCACTAAACTTATCGTAAGGATACAAAAGAAATGAAAGTGGAAAAATGTTAAAAGTAAAGTATACTGTATCATGAGGTTCAAAGGAGTAGAAATAGACTTTTCCCGGAAGTATAAAAATTAAAAGATAGACAAAGCATACCTCAATCAGTGTATCTTGCACCTTCATATTTGCTGTGTTTAGACCTTTGCTGGCTCACCAAGTATATGTTATCCTGAGGAGTGGCTGTTTTATTTTCCAGACAGTGAGGTCACCTTCCGTGATGTGTCCTGTATGCCGTAAGGACTTCCATGGCAGAAACCGCAAACAGCATCTCAATCAACACCTCATGACACACACAGGAGAAAAACCATATTGGTGTCCCTTCTGTGATCACAGAACCAGCCGTAGGGACCATTTACGGGAGCACGTTCGGAGATTTCATGGAGTGAACCTCTGCTTGTTGATTAAAGGCTCTCAAAGTGATGATGGATAGTAAACATGTTTGGGGCAATTGAGATTCATTGTGGTTTTGTTGAAAAATTCTTATTGTTTAAGGTTCCACTGTTTTGGAAATGAAAGGGAAGTTAGGGGAGAATAGTTTGACAGGGCTGAGGCTAACGATTCCAACTGAGAGGTGTCTTGTCTTTTGCAGGGTGGGCAGGACTTTCCATCCCCTTCCCTCTCCTGTCCAAGCACCTTCACCTCAGGGGGTCTCCTGCCTACCATGGGAGCTGTGTGTTCTCTGTGTCAGAAGGTTTTTAGTGGCCGAAACAAGAAACAGCATCTGTACTATCACATGATGACACATACTGGAGAGAAGCCCTTTCATTGTCCCCACTGCTCCCACCGAGCAAATCGTCTCAGTAATTTGAAAGTGCACATCAGAACAAAACACGGTTTCTAAGAGAAAAGATATCTTTAACAAATTGGAACTGTTGATTGTATTTTAACAGTTTGTAACAACAAAACATTTTTGAAGTTGGTAATTTAATCAGATGTATACCATTTGTAGTGAATATTTAAATTTATTTCAGTACAGTATACGCTATATTGCATATGTCTGTTGGTAGGGAATTATTTTTTTCTCAAAAATTTTTGAATAAACCTCAGTTGCTACATTTGATTTAGCTTTCAAATTCAATTCACTCATGGTTTGAGGCTGTGGAAGGAATTGGTATTAGGTAATATTTGGAGGAGGTTATTCATTCTTAAGTTATCAGATGATGTAGTATGGTATTTTTCAGGTTGTATGATCTTTATCCTGTTTAATACAGTACTTGAAAAAGTCTGTTGATAAATCTTGTAGTAAAATCAGTAATGAAAGTAATATACTGTACTGTCAGCTCCAAAAACATTTTCAGTGGAAATTATCAGTGATGTACTAGCTAATGAATAAATATTTTCCCAAGTAATCTTTAACTTTATTTCCACATTAGTATGCATTTAGTTTTAAGAAATTTTTTATTTGCTACCTTTCGTTTAAGAAAAGGAAATTGGTTATGATTCTATATATAAACTTAGAAAGGCACTGTACCTCCATAATACAGTAGTTGTCAATAAATTTATCTTTTTTATACTAAAGTGAGTCCTGGAGAAGTTCCACCTGACTCATGCAGCATTGTGTTGTTGCAGATGTGGGGGTTGGAGCGGATTGCCACATGTGCCACATGTGGCAAGGCATTTCGGGGTCGCAATCGTCAACAGAATCTGCAACAACACGTGTTGACTCACACGGGGGAAAGGCCGTTTGCTTGTCCTCACTGTGATTACACAGCCAGGCAAAAGCCCCACATGAAGGGACATATATTAAGGCTACATCCAGAAGCACTTTCTCTGATTCCTCCACCTGCTTCTCCAGCAGTGGCACCCAAGTCAAGGGGTCATCCACCCAGTGCCACTTAACAAAAATCCAGTGGAAGATCCTCTCAAGACTGGTCTCAGTTTCTGATTGATTTAGACCCAGAAATGTAGTGGTTTAGTGGGAAGAAGTTTCATTTGTATTTTCTATTTTCATTATACAGTATTGTCAAACAACTTTTGATTTAATGAGCATGTTGGTACAGTAGTGTGGCATGTTTTTTTTTTCCCCATGTTTGTATAGAATTACTTTTTCATATTCTGTATTGTGTTAGTTTAATTGGTACTGGTGTTGCTGTGACAAATTATCCTAAAGTGGGAGGTGCTTAGGTAATGTTCGTGTTACAGGGCAATGTTGGTGGTGATGGGTTGGCATCGGCAGCAGCTGTGATGATGGTGATGTGCTACGTTTGTGGGAGAGGTTTCCGTGGCCGAAATCGCCACCAGAATTTGAGCACCCACATGCGTATCCACACTGGCGAGACACCCTTTCCTTGTCCTCACTGCCCGTACCGTGCCAAGCGCAAGGCCCACCTTCAGATGCACCTGGAACGCATTCATTTGGCTAGGACTGCTTCTTCTGCGACTGATGTGCCCAGTGTTTGGCAGGATACCTCTTCTACAGGTCGCCTGCATTTGTCTCAGCCTCATCGTGTCACTCGTGATCCTAGTGCACAATCCTCCCCTCCTCGTGCTACAGCATTGCCAGAGCCGTTAGCAGCAGAAAATAAGCCATAGAGAAAATATTGTTATGCATACAGTACTGGTACTTATATATTACTGAGTCTCTATTACACATAATCTTATTGTAGTGACATTATGTTTAAACAGTGTTGAATTCCGACTGCATTCCTTTAGTGATACTGTATTTATAATTTCCCAAGTCTTATCTTTTTGAAGAAAATGAAGTGCCATCTTGACCATGGCATATTACACAAATAGCTTTCGCATGTGTGCGTGCAGTTTCTGTGCACAGTATTGTAATTATGTATTTTGTTACACTGTACTGTACTTTGATTATGGAAAAATTCAGTACACAAGTCTGTGTTTACGCTAGTTTTTATTTTCTTACCAGTCTGACTTGTCAGTAATTTTAATGATTTTATATGGTACAGCATTGCACTCTTGATTAATTGTAGATAATTTTAAGTCGAATGACCAGGTGAAATTGCCAGTTGCAGAATTATGATTAGTCGTTCTTACACAGTCTGGGGAGTAGAGGCATGATATGTCATTGTTGCAGGCAGCGATGATGGTAGGCAGAGGAGGGGATGGAGTAGAAGTAGCAGTGTGTCCTGTATGTGGGAAAGTCTTCCAAGGTCGCAATCGCCGCCAGAATCTTTCCCACCATCTACTCACTCACACAGGAACAAGACCTTTCCATTGCACTGAGTGCCCCTACCGCGCAACACAGAAAGCCCACCTCAAGCGTCACCTGGAGCGTAGGCACGGCCATCCCATCCAGGATGCTGTTCCTCTTGGGAATCTGTCTTCATCGGCAGACCTCATGGTCGGCAATCCAGGAAATCTGAGGGTTTCTGAAGCAACACATTTTCCTGAAGGTTGTGATCAGTCCACTTTCTTTAAGTAATCCTTTATTACTTTGGCTAAGACAATGCTTTTTCAAAGGCTTAGATATAAAAGAAAACTTTATATGATATCAATTAGAAGTGATATTGTTTATTTTCACATTTTTATTTTTTTCAGGGAAAACTATTTTCCTGAAGTGATTCTGTTTCATTTTCACCTTTTAATTTTTTCTGGACAACTTACTTTCCTAAATGTTTTTTTTGGAGAAATTGAGGTTTCATCTGAAAATTACTCATGTTGTATTGGTTTTCTTTTGTAGAGGACTTCTCTTTTTATATATAATCGTAAAATTTTTTTCGAAGGGAATTATTAGCTGTAATGTCTTACTGATCTTACTAAAAGTATTTTGTTTTCTTGCTCTTGTGGTGATTGGGAGGTAGGGGTAGCCATAGGTTGTGCTTTTCTTGGATTATCTTATTCCTAATGACATTCTTATGTTGAGTATATGAAAGAGGTTGGGATGATGGTTTCTGTTTAGGATGTACAGTTTGGCAGTGAGGGTTTTGTGTTTGTTGTTGCAGGCAGTGGCCAGCGGTTGCAATAATGGTGATGCTGTGTGTCCAGTTTGTGGGAGAGCTTTCCAAGGTCGTAATCGTCGCCAGAATCTGTCACATCATCTACTCACCCATACTGGTACCAGGCCATTCTCATGCCCTCACTGCAACTACCGTGCTACCCAGAAGGTCACTCTGAGGCGCCACATGGAACGAAAACATGGTCCGGCTGGGGAAGGGATTGAGTTTTTGTCATCCGCCCCTGATCTTACGATGTCTGATTCAAGGGTGGAAGACGTTGCCTTTGAGGAAGAGCCTTTGCCTCCCTTCATGTTTTAAAAATAAACTTACCTCAAGGTTACGTGTAAAACCGATATGTTTTGTGAGAGTTTGGGTATTTTGTTATCACAATCTCATTATAGAAGTTGTATGTAGAATTCAGTTATTGTTCATTTATTATAAACATTTATATTTGAAGGAATGCTTTATTCCTTGTAAAGTTGTTTTAAAAATATGAATAAAATTTAAAAGATTTTATCGTTTTAGTTACAATACCTTTATTCCTAAATATAAAAAGATGATGGTATTTTTGCTGATAAAGTACTGTAGGTGTTTAAATAAAAGCCATAACAAAACAGAAAAGAATGGTGCTAAATGAGTTAGTTGAAATAATCTACCAGCAATTTAAAGTAAAACCTTGGCATTTTATAAACAGGTACAGAGTACTACTGTATACTGTAATTATTGGGTGAAAGTGGGAATGCCATCTGGCGGATGATGCTTAAAGAGAGACTGGAAACTGATACCAGTGTGGCCTTGTGTGTTGCAGATTGAGATGAAAGGTGCACAGCAGCTGCCTGACTATCACCCCCAAGAACAACAGAGAGAGGCAGAAACGGAATACCAGTGTCCCGTGTGTAACCGAAAGTTTCACGGAGTCAGGCGCAAACGCAACTTACAGCGTCACATGATGATCCATTATGGGGAAAAACCATTTAAGTGTCCATTTTGCTCGCACAGAGCTAATCAGAAAAGTAACCTGAAGGTTCATATTCTCAAAGGCCACGAAGTTGAATTGAGTCGTTTGCGCCCCTCCTACCTGCAGTCAATGTTTGGTGATGCATCCTCACCATCGGCATGGCTGGAACTTCAGCAACACCAACGAGGGAATTATTATGCTGCCTCATGTGAGCATTGAAACCAAAGTTAAGGTACTCTATATCAGGGGATGAAAAAAGTCAGAGGTTCTAGGATTCTTTTTCATAGATTTAATTTGGTGGGCTTTTTGTTTCTTTGAGTCTAGTTATATGCTTTGTTCAATGTTGCTTCCTTCAGAGGAACAATACTTGGTTTAAGAGCTGAAAATGTAAGGTCATGTTTCCATAGGTGGTTCTTTTACATAGTGATGGTGTAGTATACAGTAGATAGTATTTAATTTACTCTAGGTTTGTTTAAAAGTGTAGTAATTTGACATGAAGGCTTATTCAATTGATTCACAGTACTGTAATATATGGTCATGCACATGTTCACATTTTGGCTAGTAATTGGCCACATTTATTTTGTGAACCACTTCCCCAAGGTAAATCCATTACAGTATTCTATATTAAATCCCATAAGATTGAATTCTTCGCACACTTCTTGCGACTAAAATTTGCATTAGAATCGTATCATAGACTAATTCAGCTAAGAAAGGTTGGTGATTATTTTTCTTGAATTTCAGTATTAAGAATGGAGTAATGGGCATTTATTTTGCTTTGATTTAGTTTATTCTTTTGTACATTGTGTTAAAGTGTGGAATTTAGTAATGAGACCTTTTATTCTGGACTCATTATTTGATAAGTTTTATCATCATTTTGAATAAGAGAATCTAGGGTGGTAATATTTTTTGTGATAATTAAATCACCTGTTTTTATTCATGGTCATATTTGAACATTGAATAGCCAAAAAGGATTTAGCCATCTTGAGGGATTGTTGAAACTTTCGAATGGCAAGATACTAATAAGTGCAGCCCATAAGCCATCCCTATTCATTTTTATTTCAATGTTGATTATAGGCAGCAAGCGGTGTGGGTAAAGTAAAGAAAATCTAATATATTGTTAGATGTTATCAGGTGACTCTTCAGAATCATTAAGCCTTCTGAGATATATGTTAGCAGAAGTGGGAAATCATTTTAATATGGGGGATGCAAAAAACTTGAGTTTTTGTTTACCTTATTTTAAATTGGTTTTTGTTCTAGTAAAGTTTGACATTTTGTGAGCAGTAGCAGTTTATATGTTAGATTACTTCTGGTTAAAGTATTTAGGAAGTCAAGACTAAATAGGGGCGTTGCTCTGCTTTTCCAGACTCATCTGGCATACCGCCAGCCAACGGAGCAGGCTCAGCATCAATCACAGCCACCGATGAATCGGCCTCTGTACCACCAGGACCTGAACACTACCCCTCCTCCTTCGGTAGCACTATCAGCCAGTCTTCAGGAGGAGAATAGCAACGTCAGTTGTCGGTTTTGTGGGAAGAGTTTCCAAGGGCGCTATGGCAAATACAATCTTAAACGACATGTGATGATTCATCGAGGTGAAAAGCCTTTTCAGTGCCCTTACTGCCCACATCGAGCTAATCAGAAAGGCAATCTGAAGTACCACATTCTGTCTGTTCATCCAGGACAACAGGCACCACAGTCAATGCTTTTTATTGATGTGACTGAAGAAAGTTAATGCTTTTGGTTTTGTGTAATTTTAGTTCAGTACCGTACCTGTATGCAAATTCAACCTTTATTGTAAAGGAAAAGTATACAGTACAGTATTTTTATAATTTGGCTCCTCATTTAGATTTTTCACAAAATTAGACAAGATATGTAATGGGAAAGTGCACTGGAGTAAGTGCAAGGGACTTGTCTCTAGCAGGATCATTCATGTGATGATATGATATGATACTGACTCTCCATCAGAGCCAAATCTTGGTACTGTATTGCCTGGCTCTGTTGAAGTCAATTCCTGGTACTGTAGTACTCTGCCTCCTGTCCTTGAAGATAATTTGGTGCTTCAAGCTTACAAAGTGTGTAATTTTTGTATTTGTGAGGATAAAGATTTCACTTATTAGATGTTTATTAATACAATTATTGTTATTGATATTATAATATGTATTATTATCAATATTGGGAATTAGCATTAAAAATTACCTTTTTCTATATATTATCAGTCAATACTTTTTCTTTTTCCTTTAAGTTTGAACTTATGTGTATCTACCTCAGGAAATCCACTGATCATCAAATCCTTATGTCTTGAACTCCTTGAATGTAACTCTACTGATTTGATTGAATAGAGCCATTACGAATTAGATACACCTATGACAGTTTTTCATTTTCCTCAAGGGATAAACCTAACAGGCGAACACTGTAAGAGCTGTGTTTGTCTTTGATTTTATTGAACCATTGTATGTATGGACAATGATGAACTTTTTGTATATTACATGAAATGTAAGGGATGTCAGCATTGCTGTGGATGGTTCATTACCATTCATTCTTACATCCCTTGGATGCAAGGTCGATGGTATTTCTATGATTCCAGCTACTGTATGTATATAGAACAAGTTTGCAGATTTGCCATGTGATTTTTCATTTTCATTATTCATTGGATTATGAATGAAAAGGGAAAAGAAGAGTAACAGACAGCGAGTTGAGATTTGGGTTTTGGTTTGCAGAGGCTTGACGGAGTGGCAAGGGAGGACATAGCAGCGTCTGCAGCAGCAGCGGCAGTGGCAGGAGGCGGGGGAACTGGTCCCTTAGGTTCTGCTGAAGGCATGACTATTGGTGGCAAGCACCAGTGTGGTCTTTGCGGTCGATTATTCACAGAACGTAACAACCTTCATCGGCACATGCGGATCCATACTGGCTTTAAGCCGTATCGATGCCCTCTGTGTCCTTACCAATCAAATAGGAATGGAAATCTGGTGCGACACATGGAGATTAAGCATGGGAGACACCACTAAATAAAACTGCGTGGGAATTGTTAGATGCATGTTCCAAGTACAAGAAGGTAGTTGTCTAATTGATTTTAAAAGGGGCTCTTATAGCCATCTCACATTTTTAGCAGGCTTCAATTTCCTTTCATTTGTTGATTTGCTGGCTGATGAATGTTTTTTTTTTTTTTTCAAGAAAAATTAAGATAGTCTAATATTGTGAATGAGGGTACAAGTATAGGGGGAGTTGCCTCTATAACACTTGTGTTTGTAATGCCTAAGAGAGAGAAATTGAGTGAGCCATTTCATTATGAAAGGAACCAAACACAAATTGGTTCTCTTATGAGATTTTTCTCATTTTGTTGTGGTATAAATTAAGAAAAAACTCATTTATTTTCGAATGATAATCATTTGTACCTAAAAGCAAATGCCGTGATAAAGTTGATTCAGCCCTCCAGTTTGAAGATTGAACAATTTGCAATATTACCCAAATGATGAATTTCAGGGTTTTTTTCATTAAAATATGAGATGAATTGATTGGAATTGTTTTACCAAATCTGTTGAATACTTCATCAGTTGAAAAATTCCTTTAACTTTGGAATAGCAATTAACTCCTGTTCTTGCGACTCAGACGTGTTGTGTTTGCATGTAGTTGTCCTATGCAAACCCATAATTTCAGTTTAGCATAATTGATAAACTGGGAATCCATCTCAAGTTAATATACTCTGTCAGTCCCAACAAGATACAGTACTGTCATAAGCATGCAGATGAGGAAGCCTGAATGCGGGACTTTGAGATGGTTTGGAATGTGATTGAAACGGTCAAGATTTGGTTAGTTAATTCAGGAGTAGCTGGATAAGCATCAACAGAAAATTATGAAGGAGGACCTAAGTGAATGTAGACAGAAAGTGGTCAAGATTGAAGTCATGGGTTAGAAGAACTCTTCTCCCATCTAGCCCCAAGAGTCAAATACTCTACAGCTGATACTTGCAATAAACTTTAAGGTTGGGTGCGAGCAGCAATTGGTGATGATGAAGCCTGAATGAAGTAAAATTATGCTCTATCAATTCATGATTTTGGTCCATGTTTACTGGGATTAGTGGGTGGGTTAGAAATTTGCCTCGAAAATTCCAATATGATAAGTGAAAGTGTTTAAGGGAAAATTCCAATATGATAAGTGAAAGTGTTTAAGGGAAAATTCCAATATGATAAGTGAGAATTTTTAAAGGAAGTCGTTGACAGTATTGATAGAATGGTGTCTACTGAGTGGTGGAAATCTTTTAATCATACATGTTAAATTACAATGAATTCCTTATGAAAATTAAAAAAAATAATTCAATAATTACACAATGAAATTTCACTTCAAATATCATAAGTATGATGATTAGAATTTAATATGAAGTTTGCTGATTGCTGCAACTTCGAATAAAAAGTATCATGGTCTGTTGTGATACTTTTTCAGCTACTAAAAGTAAATGATGGTAATAAATGTCTTTGTTTGGATGTCTCAAGTTCTGTGTTTTTCAATCTGTGAAAACAAATTACTTCAACATAGCCCATCTATATGTCGCTTACTAAATCCAGACACATAGCACAGCTTTTCACAAAAGTTATCAGGTGGCTGAGGTAGGCTATCACATATGCAGCATTCCTTTTATTTCCACTTTTTTTATTTGAATTGTTGTTTAGTCTGATCTGGCTGATAATTCCTTGAGAACGGAAGAAGGTCAGTACATTAAAAATATAGATTTTTGTTTCGAAAAATGGTACTGCATTAGTTTAATCACAAATTCAGTACTTTTACATAGCATGAAGATGCACGAAGAAGCTGGGGGTAGACAAGGTGAAAAGGCCCCTAAGAGACAATTGAGCTCCTAGGCAAGGATGCATGCAAGAAACCCAAAGCTTCAAGTGGCACGATGGGTCAATGTTTTTATTGAAACCATGATGGAAAATTGGAGGAAGTGGAGAGTGAAAGAAGTGGTACGGTTGAGGTGTAGTCCATGGTTAACTTTTGTGAAACAATGACCTACTTAAGACAAAATGAGGAAAGTTCCAAGTTCATCACTGTATTCAAGAAGAGGAATAAAGTGGGATTGTCTCTTTAAGAGAAGACCCATCTACTTGCTTAAGCAGGAATCATAGAGCAACAGACATGAGCATTATTGTTGCTTGAAACAAAGATAAATCTATAGGAAAGTTTTATTGGATTCCGATCCTGTAACCTATCTGAGGTGTCACTGACAGTTATATTATAAACAGTATTCATCAGTGCAAAGTTGAGTATAAAATGAATGGAAAAAAATTAAATTAGAAATTGCACAAGGTAAGCCTCATTTGTTCCAAATGTCTGAGAATCTTTGGATTTGTTGACCAATATGCAAATGCGTGAAGAGTAAGTCAGTTAAGTGAAGCGGATCTGAAGCATCATTCCCCTTGCGCCAATCAGTCCTAAACAACCCAATTGCTGCTTTTCTTCAAGTTGAGTAATGCATCCGGGATATTCATTTTTGCTCGAGTAGGCCATGTCAAATTAGGTGTTGGTTGTAAATTTTATATACAGTATAAGTTATTTAACAATGTTCTAGATACTGAGACATTTGATAAGTGTAAAGATGCTGTGCCTGAAAATACAAATCATAAGTGAAGTTGGAGTAAATCTGTTTCATTGCGAAATATTTTGTTACTTGACTGTATCATCGAGATCATGCCAGAATATTTATTTGAAATAAAAATAGTGTTTACAGTGTTGTTTTAATATGACCTCTTATGTAGAGCCATATGTTTTCCAATTCGATCAGTATTCAGCATAAAAGAAATATAAATGGAATGACATCGGTATTTAATAACTGTCATAAAATGTTCCAGTCACGACTATGTTTTACTTCCATGGCAGTAGGCATTTTGTATGTCATAAGCAGCCAGCTTAAGGTATCGCATAATTTTTGTTGCTTAATTTTTGAGACCCTTTGCATCAATTAGCGTAGGAGATGATGAATGGAAATACTTAGTAACTCGAAAGTTGTATCTCCTTTGGTTTGTAAAGTAGAACGTCTGTGTTCTAACCATTAGTATTTTATATGCTATAAAATCTTTCGTTGTTGTTATTGATTAGATTCGAAAGTAGTTGTATCAATAACTTGGAAGTAGCCTTAGGAAGCAAGTACAATATTGTACTGCAGAACTTATCCACTGGGAAACTTTTAACATGGTAGAAGTGCTTGTAGAAATCTTCATAGAACTGCCATATTGGGTTTGATTGTTATTTTCTTTTGAAAGTTCAACATGCTACGATAAATTCTTAATTAGCTTTTGTTTAACTGCATGATTTCTACATTATATCAACCAAATGTTCCTTTGATATATTGCTCTGCTCCCCATTTTATTAGTTTCAGATATTTTTACTTGTTATTTCATACTGTTTTAGCACTTAGGAATGGAGAGGGGTATTGTTTTACTTGTACAGTACTTAAGACTGGGAAGGTTTTTTTTTTTCATTCATTTATTTTAATGTGATAGCTTTCATTATAAACTGTGAGGAAAAAAACTTTGGATTTTTTTAGATGAACACACTATTCTACACTACTGTGTACAGTAGATGTAGAATATAATAGGTTTTCTTTTGATAGTACAGTACAGTATGATGTTTTTGGAGCTGTTTAGCAAAGAGTTGATTGAAATCTGTAACCCTAAGAAGCAAGAGTTGAGGTCTGAGAAACACCTTGTGTTTGCAGGGGAATGTGCAGGTGTATGGCACAGAGCAATCGTCCTTCACTTCCTGTCGTGTCTGTGGGCAGCGGTTCCATGGCGTTTATCAGAAGTACAACCTGAAGCGTCACATGAGCATTCACACGGGGGAGAGGCCTTTCCCGTGCCCGCAATGCTCGGCAACATTCAATCAGAAGAGCAACAGAAAAAGGCATCTGGAAACGGTGCACGGAGTGCCCGCAATTGTACAGGCAGCTGCTGTTTCCATGTTGCCACAGGCATCGAGACCTCATGACACTGGAGGCCATCCTCTAGCCTTGTCCAATCCAAATCAGCCTACGTTTCCTAAAGTGGCTAATGCAATTGAACACACATCTGCTCATGGGGATATGACAGCCCTGCAGCACCCCACTTTTATCTCTATGCAACATGACGAGAAATACTGATTTTTTCTCTCAATGGCAATACCGTGTACTCTGTGAGCCTGGGGAAGGGAATTTTATTTGAAGTGAAACAGGTACTGTATACAATACAGTAAAATACCAGTTATAATGTATTTTTTTATTTTTCAGTCAGGGGGGAAAACTGATATTTTTACCACTGTGTGCTCGAAGAGCCTTGGTGTTTCTTGAATCTTCAATTTTTAAATTAATTACTGAAAAACTATTCCAAAGATTTTAACTAAAGGGGTATATATTTACCATTCAGTTTTTGGGCTTGGTCTTACAGCATCCTGCTTTTCCAACTAGGGTAGTAGCTTAGCTAGTAATAATAATGATAATGATAATAATAATAATGATAATAATAATAATAATAATAATAATAATAATAATGATAATAATAATAATAATAATAATAGTAATAACAATAATAATAATAACAAGGGAAAACCTTCTGAGTTATATGAATAGTTGGCTGTTCATGTATTCTTTTTCCTATTACTGCATAAGGATACAGTTTCATTGTTTAATCGTTGATGTGGAGGTCAGTATTATTTAAAGTTACAGAAATTTATCTAAATATAGAAAATATATATTAGAAGAGAATTCACAGTAGTGTATGTAACCCTATTTAGTAGTTACAAAATGAATGTCATTACAGATTTAATTCAAAATATTTTAATTGTCAACTGTTTTGTGAAATTTCATTGTAAATTTGGATGCTATAGTTTTCTATACAGTTTGTAACTGACTGGTAGCCCACTGTAGAAAGAAAACACTTTAACCTCGTAAATAAAGACTTGAGGCTCTTAAGCCTTTATACATTAAAGTCCCTTAAAAATATTGAACACATTCAGTATATAAAATAGCAATGATGATAATCTTGAGAATTGTAACCTATTCATCAACTCTCGTCTTTGTTTTCTTGGTTGTATTTATTGTGTCATGGCCAGTGAAATTTGATTTAAAATCCCTTAAAACTAGTCAGGTGTGAAACATTTTGGGTATTTATGTTCATTGAGGAAGAATACTTTGCCACAACCCACAGACACTATTGTGACACCATAGGCATGGGCACTATTTGTTGTTTTACCAAGTCTTTTCTTTACTGTTTACAGTATCTTGTTGTCAAAAGTAAAGTAGGAGAGGAAAAGGATGGGGTGCAACTTTCTCACAAAAGAAAAAATATTAGGAATGAGTAAAGCAGAAAAAGAGAGGGTTCCATGGTTTGCAGCAAGAGGGAAAGAAGCCTCCCATCTGATTAATTCCAGAATAGCTGATTTCTAGAATTTAGTCAAAGCGGCAATTTGTGGGAATCAGGAGATAACCACTGAGAGCAGGGTATATACTTTTTACTTCAATTGAATTAGGATTAAAATAAATATTGTTAGAAAAAGGGTAAGATCACTTACCTGTAGGGGGATCTGTTATGCCCACTATCCACTCCTCTACAAGACTGATTTGTTGTTATATGAACCACACTTTTTGTTGACAGACTTCCATTGTGCTCCTTCGTAGAGTTGTATGACAAATTTTCATGAGGTTTTGTAATCCAGTAATTTCTTCATGCTCAGTCTTTGCCCGTCTTCTCTTTTCTCCAGAGAATCTAATTAGGTCTGACATTTGCTTCTTTTCTAAGCCTGGTTTTTTTTCTCAATTTCTGTATGGATGTGTGAACTTCAGGTGGCAAGCTTTTATTAATTTTTCATATGTCCTTCCCCTATAAACAAAACATTTCTATATTAATTTGAGTTAAATAGTCTTGGAATATAATCATGGTTAAGAACTTGGCATGTTATGCATAACAAGGTTAGCTGATTTTACACTTGAGGTTCCATTTTCCCTAAATTATTCTCCCATTTTGCTGTTTTGGTGTCAAAAGTGTATATTGTATTATCAAAGTTTTATCTGTTGCTTCATCTACAAACCATATGGTTTTACTTTGTAGCCCAAGACTAATGTCTAAATTAAAGATGACGATGATTGCTTTTTTAGCACCAGGAACTTTTGTTCTTATCTTGGCTAGTATTGATAACAACTGTTTCCTGTTGGTTGTTAACAAGATGTTAAAAAAACAGTCTAATATCTTGTTAGGAAAAGGACATGGCTAAATGTTTCTGTGATATGGTTTTGTTTGATGTTGTAAATATAACTTTGCCTTAGGTTTCCATTGTTCTCCTGTCAGACATATTGTACTTTTGTACTAAGCTTTTTTTTGCATAATTCTGCAAAATATTCTTTCTTCTAGGTCTTTCAAGTGAATTGCCAGTTAACCTTGTTCTTTTTATGGAATTTGATTATCCTACTTTTGTTTTATTTATTTATTTATTTTTTTTTACTGTGCTACATGTTGATTTTGTATACTGTACTCTCCTCATCTGTTGTAAGATTGTCCTAATGTGTTTAGAAAATACTGTACAGTACTGTACATTATAACTAAATTTGGTTTTGTCCTAAAAATACCATTCTGATATTGAAGTGAATGTACTATAAAAGCACAAACTACAAAAAAGCATTTTACCATTTTTTTTTGTACAGTTTAATACAGTAACCTTATTGCAAATGAAATTGTAAAAAAAAAATACATTGGTGTATAAGGATATATACCAAAGGAACTTTTAGTGAATGAAATGTATTTTGAAAATACAAGATTTGCCTTTTTACATATACAGTAAAAGCAATGTTTTCCTTTTTGTGTGAGGATTGTTTCATTTGGACCATCAAATATCCATAGAGAGAGAGAAAAGAAAGCAATTTCTTTTTTAAATTTCAATAGCCAATGTGGGATGCATTAATAATAACTGCAGGAACACACTAAATATACTGTAGTACAGTATACTGTTTGAAAATTGTTAGTACTGTATATATTGTGTTTTTCATAAATACAGACAAGATTTTTTTATATCTAAAGTACAGTACACTTATAAAGAATTTAGGATTTTACAAGTCTTTAAGAAAAGGAGTACGGTATTTATCTTTGTTATTACTGTATGTAATTTGATTATTGCAATACAGATTAACCTTATTGCACTTTGATGACACTCAAAGAATACTGCAAAATACTGTATGAAGAATGTGGGTTGTTTAATATGGTGTGTTTAGATTCAGGTTTTACCTTCATTGAACAGTGTTTCTGTCAATTTCAGTATGATTTCTATGACATTAAGTATATATTTACATCATCACATTATATAACATGCTAAACATGTAGGCTGACCCGGTTAGGTATGGTTATGTTTGTGGTAACAAGGGTCCACATCATTTCAGCTAGGATCTTTCCAACACCAATCAGGCATATAGGAAGGAATATAAAGTTAAATGGTTAGGATAATATATTAAACACTGTAGTATTCAGACACCACACTTGTATCTGGGTGAGATGTGTATGTCAGTGGCTATCTCCTGACTTGGGTGTTGTTTTCCAGATGTCGCCAAGAGGAGACTCTCAGCCTCACTTGCACCTGTCCACCTCTGAGGTCGCTATCGCTAGGGCTCTCCTCAGCATCCCCAAGCAGTCATCTAATTTCTCACCTACCGCTGGTGCATCAGGATCTCAACATAACACGTCGCCTCCATTCACATCTAAAGTTCTCACACCGCTTTCCTTTTCGTCTGTGGTCAAATGTCGCAAGGTCGCCACTTCTGCCTCCCCCTCCTCCTCCTCTTCCTCCTCCGTGAGCATTTCTCCCCTGGCATCATCTGCAGCTGCCTTGGCTGGTGTCAAATATTCATCCTGCCCAGAGTGCGGCAAGATATTCCGAGGTGATTACCACAAGTACAATCTCAAGAAACACCTTACCATCCATGCGGGATTACGGCCATACCCTTGCCCTGTTTGCAATCTTGCCTTTAACCAGAAGGTTTCCATGAAGAGGCATTTTGCTTCTGTTCACAGGAACTCGGAGGCTGTGCAGCCTGCCTCCCTCTAATGTCTTCAATCCTATGTAGTAAGCGGCTTTTTCTTTAGATTCTTATTTTGTGTAGTTTTGAGCTTGGGAAGGAGGTAGATTTTAACATATGCTATGAAATTTAGTAATGTCTTTATTAAACGGAAAGTGAATTGGTAATCTTGTGATATCTTAGTGTTGTTCTACACAAAAACTTTCCAAGTACTGTTCTGTAAAAATAATTAGATTTATTCTTCTGGACCCAGAATGTATGCGTAATAAGTTTGTTGGAAAGCAAGGGCAGTATTTTTTTTCTTTACTCTTTTGACATTGCAACACAGAATTTAAACTGGTGAGGGCACAGACAGAACATCCAGTGATTTTATGTGTTTACCTGATAATTTTATTTAAAAAAAAAAAAAAAAAAAAAAAAAAAACTAGAGAAAAACAGAAATGCTCAGGCCTTGGTCATTATTTTCCACA
Organism: Palaemon carinicauda; assembly: GCF_036898095.1. NCBI lineage: Eukaryota > Metazoa > Arthropoda > Malacostraca > Decapoda > Palaemonidae > Palaemon > Palaemon carinicauda. Next base: position 74,781,030 of record NC_090734.1, read on the forward strand.
GGGTGACATCGAGCGCATGGGCACCCTGAGCGACGCTGTGTGCCATTTATGTGGACAGAACTTTTATGGCACCAACCGCAAAAACAACCTCAAGCAGCATTTGGCCATCCACTCTGGCGTCAGGCCCTTTCGATGTCATCTCTGCCCACAATCATTCGTTAGAAAAAGTCATCTTAATCGACATCTAAAAACTTTGCATTGTCAATATGTGCAATGAATTAAGTGGGGGGGAACTTAGAATAAGAGTAAGAATTGATGAGTTTGATTTAAAATTATGTGAGAGGAAGATATTTATGATAATTATTTTTGATGAAAAAGACAGATGATATTGGTTTGTTTCCTGTTGACAGGGAAGTGGTGGCTATCCCTGGGAGGGAGGAAGTGGTGGTGGTGGTGGTGGAGGAGGAGGAATAGTAATAGAAGAAGAAGGAGTAGCAACAACATCTACTTTATGGTGGGAGGAAGCAGGAGGTAATGGGGCTGAGGGCACTTCTGTCTGCAATATTTGCGGTCATGAATTTCGAGGCAGGAAATCTCAACGCACTTTCAACCTGAAGCAGCATCTGGGTATCCACGCCGGCTTACGACCTTTCCAGTGCCCACTTTGTAGCCAAGCGTTCAACAGGAAAAGTCACTTAAAAGGGCATCTCTTGTCCCGTCATGGAACAACTTTATAGTAAATTCACCCAGATAGTGTTTTTGTTTATTTCTTCTAATTATTTTTTCATAAGTAGTGACAGGATTAGGATTGTCAGTGTTAACAGCCATGACAGGATTCGTAAGCTTAACGATATCCATCACCAATATATCTTTTGTTTTACAACATGTTTAAACTTGAATTCGCAATATGGAGTCTGAGACGAAGCCTTGTGTTACAGAGCACCCTGTGTCACCCTCCGCTTCTTCCACGGCCGACACATGCATCTGCCCTTCTTCCTTCTTCAGTGGGTAGTGTGGGAGTTTGCTGCCCTATATGTGGAGTCCACTTCAGTGGCAAGTATCATAAATATAACCTCAAACGTCATATGGACATTCATCGAGGTGTACGACCATTCAGCTGTGAACAGTGTGGTCACCAGTTCAACAGGCGACACAATTTGGACAGGCATATGGAGCGTGTGCATACTTCCCATCCTCAGCCGCCAAACTTATGAGAATTTAGAAAATATCACTTTGATCTTGGGATGGCAAAATTGAAAATGAGAAGACTACTTTTTCCAGTGATTTGATGAAATGGGTGGGAAAAAATTTAAAAATTTATATACAGTATGTGATAGTGATGCATATATAATATGCCCAGATTAATGTTCACACCTTTTGTTTACATGTGAAGTGAGGCTGAAAATTATTTGATACCAAAATTATCTGCTCTATGAAAGAAAGATTTGAATGGACGGTGTGTAGATAACAAAATTAAAAGTTAGAAGTGGCTTTGAGTGAGTGATCCACTGAGATTTTTGTACCCTTTTCAGGGTGGGGCAAGTTCCGATTATCATCCGACTTGGCCCGTTCGACCCGAGGAGTTTGCGGTGGGTTCCGGAAGCCAGAATCTTCAAGGAGAATCTACATGTCACCTTTGCGGCAAAGCCTTCCATGGTCGTTACCAGAAGTATAACTTAAGGAGACATCTCTCCATCCATGCTGGGTCTAAGCCTTTTGTTTGCATTTATTGTTCACATCGCACCAATCAGAAGTATAATATGCAACAGCATCTGCTTGTATGCAGAAAACGGCCCATCACTCAGACTACCAACCCACCAAGATTACCTTACTCTGTTGATTCTACAACACATACCCAGGAATGAAAATTTTTTAATATTTTTCTTGAAGGCTTTTGAAGCAGGGAAGTTGAGACAGTATTTGTAGGATTAATAGTGACTTTATTGTGGTGAGAATTACAGTAATATATGTATTGATTAGCAGAAATAATTTATAGCCATGTTGTGCATTACAGTATTGTGGTCATACGTATTACGTAGAAAAGGAAATTTTTTTTTTTTTCACAAATTGCCATCCTCACAAAAATAATGATACTGTAATTATGGATCTTGTTAATATTAACTTCTGTGAAGTTACTGTAGAATACAACATCATACTGTATGTCTATGATTCCTTCATAAATTTGCAGTTCAAGTAACAAATATATGGTAGTAGTATTTTCAAACATTCATTTGCAATACCTTATGTTATTGTATTCTGATTACAATTCATTTATGCAAATAGCAAGAAATGCTGTCAATGTTTACACAATATATTTTCTCTATTTCTGTATAGTATTTTTTTTCTACACATTACTCTAGTTGCATGATGTGTTTAGTTTTGATTATCAACCCCAAAATACAGAAAGTCAATTGAAAGGATCTGTATCACTACTGTAGTTGTTTTGATACTGTATTTGGAGTATTTATACTGTTTTTGAAATTTTTCCTTTTTTCAGTTGAATAAATATTGATATTTGTATGATTCATAATCAGCGTTTTTGCAAATTAGAGCCATTTGGTGTATTATCAATTTTCTATACTTTTCGAGTTTGTTAATCATACCATAAGTAACATTTAGTCTTTGATAGGGCTGGCCCAAAGTGTGTTTGAAACAAGGACATAAGTAACCAAAGGGATTGAATGAGATGGAAAACAGGAATTCTCCAAAGATTATGATATGCATGGGATTAAAAAAAATCCTGTATAGACTTGGCGTCGAATTGTAAAAAATTTTAGTGAAAGATTTATCAACATGTTTAGCAGATTGTAATGGAAGTACAAATTGATATGAATACTGCACAGTATGTCACTTTATACATAAATGTAGGTGGCATTTGAGATAGATCACAGATATACAATTTAGTGAACTGAAAAATATTGGGAAGTTGAAGATAAAACATTGTAATTATAGATTTCAGAAAACATAAAATATATTGTGATCATTAAAATTATTATGGAATTTTCCTGGTAATTTAGATACTCAGTGATCAGACTTTTTGAGAGTTAGAAGGTATTAAACATTAAGTTATGGGCAACTGAAATGTTTAAGATAATCCCACATGCAGAAGATGTTGAATGAGACTCAATTTGGAAGACATTTTGGGTATGTAAAATGACTGTTTTTTCGTGAACATAAGATGTAAAATACAGTACTATACTCTTGAATTGTAAAATCAATCCATTACTGATAAAGTAATTAAGCATTATATTCTCACTTGTTGTGGTATTTTTGAGAGATTTATCTGCAATTTGGTTAATAAAGATGGTGGTCGGTGTTGTCAACTGAGCATTACTGACCCTACCCGTTTTTTTTTTTTTTGTTTGTTTTTAAATGCTAATTATTAATAGCCAAACATCATAATCCACAGAGGATGTGTGAAAGTACCTTTCCCTTGAATTTCACACTTAATATTACCAGCTAAGCTCCAACCCTAGTTGGAAAAGTAAGATGCTATAGGGTTAAGGGCTCTAACAGGGAAAATAACTCAGTGAGGAAGGCAATAAGGAAACATAGAATTGAGTGCCTGTATGTACCTTCAAACAAGAGAAATTTAACCCAAAGACTAGAGAACAATTGCTTGATTTTGGAGTGTCCTTTTCTTAGAAGAGCTGCTGATAAAAAGAATCAGAACACTTCTTACGAGAATTGGAGAACTCTTGGAAGCAGCAAAGATTTATCAAGTTACTGGTACATGAAGTACCAGTCCTATGTACCTCTAGGCAAACAAAAGGATATCTACTGTATATCCAGTAACATTGATGTCAATTTTATTAGTTTCTCAGTATGATCAGAATAACAGTTATGCCTTATATGGATACACAAAAGTTCTCTTAAGTATATTTCATGTTCTGTACAAAAGGGATTCATGGAATGTTGTACTCCCTGTCCACCTTGCCATGTTTGTTTGTATTTACTCAACGAGATAACATCAAGACCACCCTAGACAGATACTGAACTTCCTCTAGTGATGGAGTTGACTTTCCTGAAAGAACACATTTTGCCTTTTGTAGAAACTGTATCTTAGTAATTCTGTCATTTAGGTATTAAATTTACGTAATGAAAGATAATGCTGCTATTTGGATACAATATATATATAGATATATATATATATATATATATATATATATATATATATATATATATATATATATATATATATATATATAAAATCCTTTTATAAAAAGTATTGTGTAAAGAAGCTCTAGAACAACGCTCATAAAACGTCTATAGAAGAACATACTGGGTGTTCAATGCTTGAAATATATGTCTGCTGTGATTATTATGACATGCTGTATAAGCAAAAGTTATGTCAATAAGGGCAAGATTAAATGTAACAACACATACAGATTATCATGAAGTATCACCGAAATCTATCGTCTAAAGTTAATAGTATGCTTCATGGGGTCTTAGGGTGACAGTTAAAAAAAATTTACCAATTGTATATCTTTTTTAGACTAAAGAGGTCTTCATTTCAAATATAGTGTTCTATCAAAGTATAATAGTAATCTTGAGTTTGATTGGAAGACCTCTGCTTGCAACATAGATCCTAAATACAAATAATCTCATCCAATCCTAATGGTTAGATGCAATGTATGTGACTGATTCTTAATTTCATTCAAGACTTGATAAATCTTGGAAATAAACTTAATATTTAGTATGTTTAGTTTATCAAATTGGGAAAGTCACAAAGTTGTACTTTTCAGTTACATCAAAGAGGAAAATGGCTTTGGTTCAGTCCTGAGAAGATTATGATCATAACTAAGTGGTATAGTCAAACTGTTCAAGAATTTATTGCTTCTGAACCCTGATGACAAATCCTTTCTGTACATATCCTGTATGAATGCAATTTTTTTGTTGTGTTGTTATTATTGTATGGTAATTTGCTTTAATTTTGCTATAAAATTTCTGTGTTACGTTGGGAAGGAAGGAAGGAGGAAAATCCTTTAGTATATTGTATTTTTGATGGAATGTCACAGATATTTTGATGCAAATTCAATTACTGCAAAGGTTTTGGAAGACCTTGCAATGTCCCCTCTTTACTAAAATTACTAATTAAACCATTGTAACTGATGGACCATATGTATTATATAAAATGTTTACTTTATAGGTAAATGTATGTACGGTATTGTATGTAAGAAATAAAGTTATTTGTAAAAAATATATGTATCGTTTGCTTACCTGATATAAAGATTGTGGTTAGCGTATTTTTTTTTTTTATTTTATTTTATACTGTATTTGATATTATAAAACCTTTCAAAATCTGACTATATAAATTCATGATATCCAAATAATGTGAAAGAATTGAAAAGCCACACCCTAGGTAGTTAGTTTGCCATCACTATATGATACATGCTGCATGTATGGGTCAGTCGACAGCCAAATTGAGTTATCGATAAGCAATTGCTAAATTTGAAGATGCATGTGCCGCAAATAGAATTTGTGATGGGCCAAAGCTGAGCATTCACGTTTTTTTTTCCTATTATAAGACCTTTTTTGACAGCTTTTCATCTGATTTGAGAATAAAGTTTTCTAAAGAAAGCTAATGTGAAAGTTTTAAAGTTTATTTTTCGATATTCGTATCAACAGCTGCCGATAAAGATGTTTTATTTGAAACCACTGTATTTTCAAGGATGTCATGAAAGCTGGTGAGTGTTTTAATTTTAGTGATATTTTATAAATAGGATGCTTCTGGCATTGCTTTACGCTAGAGAGTAGTATTTGTGTGTAAATATCTTGAGTTGATCTGTTTGGTATGACCTTTAAGGCCCAAATTTTATAAATCCAATATGGGCTTACTTTTTGTTTTAGGTTCTTTAGGAATTGCTAAAATGAAAAATATTGATTTAGCTTTTCTACAAACAATTGTGTGCACTTGGTTTTTCATTATCTTTTGGTATCTCTTGGAATTGTTTTTCTTTTTCTTTTTTTTTTGCTCAAATGCCAGCACACACTTATTATTTCGCGACATGGTTTTACCCTCGCTCTCGTAACATGAAGTTATTTTGGTGCCCACATCATAATATGTTAAAAAAAAATGAGTCTTGGTGACTATTCACCAACATATATTTTTCAAGCACTGTCAATTCCTACTAAATGTTGCACCTTATGATTACTTTGATGGAGATGCTCACAAAAACTATTGGGTTAGTGAGTTTTATGATACCATTTTGTCATTGCCATAGTTGGTGTCATTTCCACAGGGTTTGATTGGATCTTAGAAAGTTGTGAAATACCACTTTCAGGACTTTAGTGTGCTTACCCCAGTAAAAGGAAATCTTACTCATTGCAAGACTGCATCATGGTCTTAATCAGTCATTCAAGCAGTTTTTATAATAGGCAGTGAGAAATGAAATGTTGAAGGTACTTGAAAAGAAACAAATTAAGGAATCATATGTAGTCTTTAGTAAAGCAGAATATTAGTTATGTTCTTTAGAGGCTTCTTATTGTTTCTGCTATCCTATTCTACGTTGTTCCCACATTTAAGCTGATGGTTTCTTCTCCACAAGAAGTACTACAAAACATTGCCTTATTTTTTTATTTTCTACTTGATTTCTGTATATTTTTCTAGTTATCTGTTTCATTAGGATCTAAGGTGCAAGGTTTTAGATATCTTTGCACATACTTAATTCTATGATTTAGTTTCGTTTGTGACGCAAGAGTTAGAAGGTGATTCCTTATTACATTTATGCATATATATATATATATATATATATATATATATATATATATATATATATATATATATATATATATATATATATATATATATATATATATATATATGCAGAAGAACCACAGGGAAAATGAAAATACGAAATATACGCTTAAGCCCTGACTAGTTTCGTGATACTTCCTCAGAGGACTGATTTATTGAGAGAGGTTTCTTTACAATTTATAGGGAAAGCAAACATACGAACATACATATAGAGATTTAGAGAACAATGACACTCCCTTACCAGCTACCTGGGCTTGATTCAGGTGTTGAGTAGGAGGAGTCCCCAAGCTCATTAGACACCTGCTAAAAAGGGTCATTTCTAGTGGCGGGTATATTCTTGTTTTCTTTTTTTTTTACTTTCAGTACAGTTTATTTATATGACAATACGGTAGCCTTATCTATATAAATACATAAGCAAAACATAATGAGCTTGGGGACTCCTCCTACTCAATACCTGAATCAAGCCCAGGTAGCTGGTAAGGGAGTGTAATTGTTCTCTAAATCTCTATATGTATGTTCGTACGTTTGCTTTCCCTATAAATTGTAAAGAAACCTCTCTCAATAAATCAGTCCTCTGAGGAAGTATCACGAAACTAGTCAGGACTTAAGCGTATATTTCGTATTTTCATTTTCCCTGTGGTTCTTCTGCATATGAGCATCACGTTTTCCTGTGAATTTTACGCATATATATATATATATATATATATATATATATATATATATATATATATATATATATATATATATATATATATTTTATTGCATTTCCAAAGATTCTTGTGTAAAACAGGAAGTTATAGTATAGTAGCGTTTTATTGTTGTGAAACCATGTAATTCACATTACTAGTGTCTTTTAGTATCCTCCCAAAGAATTTATTGGATGAGAGGTGGTACTTGAAGCAAAGAAAAGTTAAGATATATTTGATACCTAAATAGCAGCGAATGTTCTACTTAGTTGAATATTTTTGGTGAATATAGTAATTCTGATGTGTATGTGTGTGCTGCATATACAGTATTAGTGTATGGTGTCCATTGATAAAGGCAGAAGTTTTATTTGATGAGTAATCGTAGAAATATTTTAAGGTCAATTTCCCATCTTTAACAAAATGAAAGTGACGAGGACCAGAGGCTGAAGATTTATGTTCTCCTCTGCAGGCATCAACAACACGGAGTACCACAAGGAGAGGATCAGTCGTCGAAGGCCTGGACAATGGTGGAAGTGCTGGGAGGGCCACCGCACAGTGTTCTGTATGTGGTCGGCAATTCCATGGCACCAAGCGGAACTACCTCCTTAACAGACACTTTGTGATTCACACTGGTGAGAAGCCCTACCAGTGCCCCCTCTGTCCTTACCGTTCAAACCGTAAGAGCAACTTGAAGGTGCATATTCAGACCCAACACTGCTCTCAGGCTGCAGCAACCTACTTCAATCAATTGCATTCCCCTGAGGGATCCTCTGGCATTCAGGAAGAAGCATATGGGATCATGTCAGATGTTCTTCCTGGGGACTCGGTACCCATGATGGAAAACCGGTCCCTTTCCAATCCCACTGATGTGTTACAAAATTCAGTTACTGATGGGCAGCATAGTGAGACAAATGAAAGTCTTTTTGTAGCCAGACAGGGAGAAGGCTCGAGTTATTACAGGCATGGTAAAGAGGATTATGCCAAGGCATCCTTTCAAGAGCCATTGCATTCTTCATTTAATCCATTTTCCTGATGTTAATAATCGGGGAAAACGTGAAGTTGATGTAATGGATCTTTTTTACTTCTGCTAAAGAACTTTGTACATGAGGTCTGTATATTGTTAATTTTGTATGGCCTGGTTCATACAACACATGACTGTTAAACTATTAAGTACTGTTTGTTTATTTTTATATTCTGCTTTAGGTAGTCCTCTACATTTTCTTACACCTATCATAGTTATGCATTGGGTTTTATTTACATTTTCACAAATCTTTTTTTTTAATATTTGAATTGCCATGAAGTTTTATGTTTTATAGAAACAGGAAATTATAGAAGTGGTGACAATGATTGTTAGATGGTTTAGTGAAATATTTGCTCTCTTGGAAACTAGGGATGTTTGTATTCTCTACAAACCTGAATTGTAGAGTCATTTTGAATAGTATGGTATGCTATTTGGAATCATCCAATGTACCCACTTTTCTGCATTTCAAGGCACACAGTAATAGCTGAGCGGATCTCGAAAATTTCACATAAAAACCCTTAAACAGATACAGTAATTGAATTGAGAAAAGTTAGCTGGAAACTCTGGATCAGATTGGATGGCTCCGGACAACTTTGTACGCTTTGTAATACCAAGACCTGACTGGAAGAGGCTCTGATTTAGAGACTAGAAACTTAATACTTAAAAAAGAGTAAGAAACATACAATTTGGTTGTACTGTACTTAGGAAAAATTCTTATCTGTATTTTGCTTTTGAGAGTTTGTACACTAAAAAAAAAAACGTTTGGGGTTTATTTCTCACCCTCCATCAGACACTAAGAGTCTGTTCAGGCGGGCCTTGATGTGTGAAAATAATTTCTTTCCAGTTTATATTTTGCTCTGTATCTTTTCAGTTATTCGCTAGCATTTGTATTCAGGCTTAATAGTTTTCAGATCACAATTATAACACTTTCCAAAGAGATAAGTCTTCAGGTTTTTCTTGAAAGCTGCCACATTTTTGCTATTCTTGACATCAAGTGGAAGATCGTTGAAGAGTCTCGGTGCAGCATAACAAAACGTTCTTCCCCCTATTGCATGATTCACACTAATTTTGAATATTCTATATGGGTCATCAGCATGTCTAACTCTTACAGCAGCGCTAGTAGCTTGAGGGTAGGGGACCAAGCAATCACGAAGATATTTAGGCTTATCACTTGTAAGTCCTTTGTGAGTCAACAAACAAATCTTAAATTCAATTCTAGCCTTAATAGGTAATCAATGTAGATCGATCAGTGCAGGAGTTATTCTCTCCCGAAATTTAATGCCTTTTATCAGTCTAGCCGCCCGGTTTTGCACATTTTGAAACTTTCTTAGTAGTGTATTGGGCAATTTATAATACAGAGAATTGCAATAATCAAGCCTTGATATTATGTGACTCATCACTAAAATTTTTGTACTGCCCTCTGTTAAATATTTTCTAATAAATGCAATGTTTCTCAGGTGATAGTTACACACTTTCACTATGTTCACTATTTGAACCCTCATTGACAAATTACAATTTATCAGTACACCCAAATTTTTCACAACAGGCACAATCCTATCATCAGCGTCACCAATTTTTATACTTTGAAATAACTGGCAATTCTTCAAAGCTACCTTTGTGCCAAAAAACATACATTCTGTTTTATCATCATTTAATTTAAGCTTTTTCCTCTGCATCCATCAATTATCTCATCAATTTTCTTTTTTGTATCCTGTGTTGTTGAAATTGAAAGGTAGAACAGAGTATCATCTGCATATAGTTTAAAGCCCACATTTTGTTTTTTCAAGATATGTGATAGCTCGATAGTATAATATGTTGAACAAGATATGGCTCAGAACACTACCCTGTGGTACACCTTTCATAAGAATTCTCTCACTAGATCGGTTTCCAGAAACTTCTACAATAGTCTTCATGTTTATTAAGTAGCTTTGCAAAAATTCCTGTGCTTCCTCGGTCACTCCAATGGACTTTTAAGTCGTCAAGTAAGTATTCGTGCACAACAGTATCGAAAGCAGCACTAAGATCTAACATAATCAAAATTCCACACTTTCCCTCATCAAGAAGACCTATCATATCGTTCATTATTGAGCATATCGTTCATTATTGAGCATAAGGTAGTTTATGTAGAGTGATTAGCTCTGTAGGCCGATTGATTTTCCTGGAATACCTCTAACTCATCAATATGCGGCCCTAATTTCTCACTTATGATTTTTTCAATAAGCTTCGACTTGTAGGATGAATTTGAAATGGGCTTATATAAATTTAGTTCGTTTACATCACCTTTTCCTTTGTATATTGGTTTGATCAACGCATTTTTTTCACAGCTAGCAAAACTGGATTGTGATATACTGTACTTAGGTTAATTATATTTAGGTAAATATTATATACAACTTGCTTGTTTGGAGCATCACTTATTGAACTATTTGGGAAAGGGTCGTTTCCACAATATGTATTCTTCATCTCTCTCATAACCTTTAACAAGTCGCACATATTTATTTCCTTAAATTTTTTTTAACTTCTTACCCTCCTTCACTGGCACAACTGACTGTCCTTCTAACTGATTTTGGGAGAAACCTCTCTGCACAGACATTATCAGGCAAGACATATTTTTTCTTTAATCCCATCAAATCATCTAGGTTTTTGTGAAACTCCCTCATTTTATTAGTTTTTTTACTTTCGCTGTTGTAGAATTTTCTTTTTGTTTTTTCTAACAGGGTGTTATAGTCATTTCTGGCCTTATATAGATTTCTGGCTTGTGAGGATTTGGCTCTTTTCCATCTACCTTCCATCTTATGTCTATGTCTTTTTCCCTATAATAGCTCACTATTATACCATCTAACATTTTCGTGTACAAATATTTGTTTGCTCTTTATGGGACACTTGTTATCATACATTTTTCTAAAATTGTCATTATATTTTTTGGTATAACACCCAACACATTCTCTATCTACCATATGTTCACATTGTATGTTCTCACAAGACATTTGCGCTATACTAACTTCAATAAAAATTCTCAGCATCGAAATTTTCCTGTTCCCTATATGTGATCCATTTCTTCAATACTCTGATGCAATTTATATTAACATCAAAAGTGACGAGTTTATGTGTTTTTGAGATCTCAAAGTCTGGTTCAACTTCAAGGTTTCTTATTAGGTCAGAATCTTTCCCACATATGACCAAGTCGAGTGTATGACCGCCTACTGACGTTGATACCAAAACACTGTTTATTAAATTAAACATCTCAGATACTTCCTTGAGTTCTTTAGCCTTATTATCATTTTCATCATCTACCCAACAATTAAAGTCTCCACCAATTAATGTATTTTTAATATCGTCCACCACACCCACAAGAACACTAAATTATTCAATGAATTTCTTCATATTACTCCCTGGTGGTCTATACAATGGTATTATATTCAATACCTTACTGTTTCTTGTCAGTTTTAAATAGCTATATTTAAACGTTTCAAATAATATTTCATTTATGATAGAAACCCTAGAGAAGGTTTTCGACACGAGGACACCCACTCCAGTTTTATCCTTTCTTGGTACGTGGTAGAACTCATGAGTACACGGCGTCATCTCCTGAATCTTTGAGTTATCACTAATATTTCCCTGCAACCAAGCCTCAGTTAATAAGCATAAATCTAATTCCATTTCATTAATAAGATTTCTAATCTTTATGGTTTTATTCCCCACCGATTGAATATTTATCAGACCACACTTAACCAATGGGCTAGACTCCATGATCGGTTGTATTTTTTTATCCTGGTAAGCTCCTCCTTTTATACTTTACAGTTTTCATCATATGTCTTATGATTCGTATCATTGTAATTCCTCATTGTGCAGTTATGTCACTTTAACGTATTAACACTACAATCCGTGGTTCGGTGTTCCTGGCTACACTTGTCACATACCTGAGTCTTGGTACAACTATCGGTAGTATGACCAAATTCCTGGCATATATAACACTGAAATACATTGTAGGAATCATGAAATTTACAGCATCCTCCATACGTGGTGTATACTCTATCGTCCTTTTTACGGAAAACTTTCCTGATGGTTGGACTACACTTAATAATGACATGTGATTTACCGCTATGTCTTGATTTAAACTTCCTGATCAATTTAAAGTCCTCTTCATTTTCACACATCTTTCAACCATTCATTCTTCTCCTTTATACTAGCAATTATATTATCTTCATTTTCATCAATATTGCAGACCTTGATCTTTGGTTTAAGTAGATCCTTTTTATCCACTTCTACCTTAATGTCATTCTTGACCTCTTCTAAGTCATTTTTAGCCTTTTCTAACCCAACTTTATTCGCAAAATTAACTACCAAGTGGCCTTGTTTAGAGGTTTAGACTTGTTCAACATCAGTGGTTATCTTCTTCATGATTGTTTTCTTGATCTCTGAAGCCTTCATATTTTCCTCCGTAGATTTTATGACCAAATTATTTTTTTTTTTACTTTAGCTTATTTGGATATGTGGTCTTCGGTCACATTCTCTTGTTCGTATCCGTAAGTTTCTCTTTCAGCTCAAATATTTCATGTCACATATTGGTGTATTGAGCAGTTATCATATCCATAATATCTGACATCTGTTGTTGTACATTTACCTTCATCTCTTCCATGTTGATGCTTAGTTTCGTCATGTTTTCCCATGATTGCCTGACCCATGAACCATTGGGATTTGCAGTCTTCACACATCTTGAACATTTATAAATGATGTTCCTGCTTTGAAAAATCTCATTTGTGGCATTTCTTAAATTTGAGCAAGCTACTTCATTGTGGTACCATCTTCGGCATTCATCACATTGTGTCCCAAATTCGACAAAATCCTCACAATACCCACACCTGCCCTGATTGCCTCCGTCATCACATTCTTCATCAGCGACGTTCATTTGTATGTTAGTTGCTGCTATTTTCTTTCTCTCCTTCCTTGGAGTACCGTGTCAATTTCGATCATAAATAGATAAAGATCTTTCACGGGACAAAATTCTTCTTTTTGTTTTCTAAAGGTGGGCATTTTGAGTCATTTTTCAATGACTTTTCAGTAGCCCCACCTCAACACAAAAATGCTGGGTCAGGCCTTTCGCCACAGACCTCACATACAAAAGAAACCACTGACTTTTAACACTCGATTTTACTAATATCAACACTAGTAAACACCCACAAAAGTTATTTTCTTGGTATAAACAGCGAGATGCACAATGATTCCCGCTTTAAGCCAGTTTTGATAGAGAGCTTTAACACACACACACGTCCACACCCACGGACATCTAAAACCGCAGGAAAGTTCTGTATGGCTTTCCTTTAGCATTAGTTAAATATATTTACTTTCACATATACTGTATATCCACTAATGATATGTTACGACATTGTTATATTTAATTTGTGAAATTGTTTATGCATCTCTCTCACTTACGGGACATCTAAAACCGCAGGAAAGTTCTGTATGGCTTTCCTTTAGCATTAGTTAAATATATTTACTTTCACATATACTGTATATCCACTAATGATATGTTACGACATTGTTATATTTAATTTGTGAAATTGTTTATGCATCTCTCTCACTATACTGTTGTTCACAATAACATACTTGGTCATAAATCAATGATGTTTAATCTGATGTGCATGTGAAAATTCTTTTTATTGAAAGATATTCTTGTTATGATTGTTAGGTGTTATAGGATTTTAAGATATTTAGCGTCACTGATAACATAATTACATCAACCACTCATTATGTAAAGCATGTTAAGAGAGAGACAAATGGGAGAAAGATAGTGAGTGATATTTATGTGTATAGAGACAATATTAGTGGAAGAGGCTCTACCAAAACCGACAGAAGGAAACGAGGGCTTAAAAGGCGACCTTTTGCTCTTGTGTTTCAGAGAGAGATCCTCCCTTGTCCACTGTCCCCTTCGCGACAACAGCATCGCCATCTTTGCGCTCCTGCGCAGCCTCCTCCTTCTCAACATCTCTTGCCACTTTCCCCGCACCCATCCATCAAGGATACTGCTGCTATGGTAGAAGGAACCAGAGGACGAGGAGGAGGGGGTGGCAGCAGCAGCTGCAGTGGAGATGGTGAAGGTGGCCAGCCCTGGAAGGAGTTGACTTGCGTAGTTTGCAACAAGACATTCCACGGGAGGAACAGCAAGTCGAACATGGAGCGCCACATGCAGATTCACACGGGGGTAAAACCCTTCCTGTGTCCCCTGTGCCCGCATCGGGCAAACCGCAAGGGCAACCTCAAGACGCACATAGAGTCAAGGCACGGGAAGGATGTGTATCTCCGTCTGAGTGATGTGTAGAGGAAAAGGGGAACAATTTCTCTATTTCTCATGAGAGATATTACTGTTTTCATGTCGTCTTTTCTAAAGTTCAAGTGTTCAATTGGGTAGTTCTTGTCCTCATAGATAAATAACATTAGAATTATATCTCCTAAATCTCCAGAAGAAATCCAAGTTTTGTGTTGAGCATCCTCTTGTGGATAAAAGCAAAAGAAATATTGTGTTATCTTGGTACTAAGCAAATGTTGTAATTGTGGTTATATAAACATTTCCATGGAAGATGTACCTTATTTTTCTTGATGGTTAATGGTCTGTTTAGCCAGATTTATTCAGTTTAATGTAGGCTGTTGTTTAACCTGAAATTTGTAATTGCTTGTGTTTATAGTCTTTTGGTCAAGGCTATGTCAAGAACACAGTTAAAGATAAAATAGAGAAGGTGAAAGTGAGGTTGATAATGCAAGGAGTTCCAAGTAAATTACTTTCATGTTTTTTATACATATTTTCCTTTTTGTTTACACCTTTAGTAATCCACCTTTCAGGATCAGTGTCCTAATTGTAGTGATGCGTATTGAATTATTATGAAATTATGTTGTTACATTTGGGTATAACAAGATGATGGGTTTGCACCATGAACTGTGAAACTGAATAACTGTTACTAATGGAATGATTACTTTAACAAGTATTTGCTGGTATGAAGTCTGGTTAATCTGATAACGCAAACAATAGAGGCTTTTGAAATTGAGAATAACTTTGGACCAGTTTTACACTGCTCAATTGTGATTACAACTGCACCAGTTTTTTTTGTTTTTTTTTTGCCCATGAAAATTTAGGAATTAAAGAAGGCAAATGAACCACCTTGTTAGAATCTGCGAATGAATGGAAAGCTAATAAAGATATGAGAAAATTTATGGAATTTAGATTCACCTTCAACCAGATATAGGACAGAAGGGTACCCACCCACCTGTGACAGTATCCTGCATTACGACTACACATTGAAGGAAAACTGAAGACTATTAAGTTATATAGGTACTGTGTTTTTGAGACCAGAAGAAGGTCCCATAATGATCATGAAAAGAGTAAGAAGTAACTCTACTTAATTGCTGCTTTTCATTTCTTTCCCTTCAATCATGATACGATATCACTCCTCTTCCCTCTCCCTTGGTAACAGACACAATTACAGTACTTCAATAACAGTTTCACTGTTATTGAATGCCATAACAGAGGCTCTTTCTCATTGAGTAAGACTGCGTAGAATTTTAAGATGTTTGTTCCTAAGATTTGAAGCACTAGTGTTTAAGCCTCCTTTCCTGGCTTTCCAGGCTTCTCCAACTGGAAGAGTCTGCTGTATTTTGAAATTTAACTTTTCCTCAAATCAATCAATCAATCGACTAAAAAATTAATGAATATTCTTTTTTTGGAAAAATATTGGAGAAGGATTATCTTTTAATGATATTGATTTTATTTGAAAAAAAATATTTTTCACAATGAAGTGTGTGTGAGTGTGGCAGTGAAGTGCGTTTGTCTTTTGTTGTCCACAGGGCCCCCACCAGCGGAGGAGGGTCCTGGTGTGTCCAGTTTGCGGACGCAGGTTCGAGGGCAAGGATCAGGCCAAGAAGTCCAAGTTGGAGCGTCACATGCGTATCCACACTGGAGAACGGCCATTCCAGTGCGACTACTGCCCCTACAGGGCCACCTACAAGTGGAACTTGAAATCCCACTTGCATCTCAAGCACTCAGATCGGCTCTTCCCGTAGAAATTAAGGGGAGGGTTTTTTGCTTGTGCTTTGAATGGCACCAAGGGGAATTGACGAATTTGTGTTTTTTGACAAATCATACAAATGGAAAGGAAGTTATTGATTCAGATTTTTTTTATATAAAATATACGCTACAGGAAAAAAAAATATAAGCATACATTACATCGTTTTGTTGAAAGGAAAATATTACTTTGAAGTGAGATGTGATTGTTTATGTCCAAATTTTTAGGCTAACATCAAAATGGATTTCAAGTTTGTTTGTGATCTATTGTAACAAATTAGGAAAGAATGTTTTGTTTGAATGGATGGATAGAACAAGTTCAATTACAATAATTAGATGTTTAATTGGGCCAAGTATGACTATTAAATGGATGCTTACAATGAGAAGTGTGCAATTTGAAGGTACTGTACTGTATATTTATTTCGTAAAGTAATATTTGTATATATTGGAGTAAGTTCTGATTGAACGTTGTTATATTACTTACGCTTGTTTTATTAAGAAAATGAGTAAGGATCAATGCATTCCATATTTTTGATGAAGATATTTGAATCAAATAAAAAAGATGGGATCAGGTATTTAAAAACCATTGAGAAAAACAGATTTTTAGTGAAAATTTGCTAATATTCCTTTCTTGTTGTCGTAACGAAGTGAAAGTAATCTTTGAAGGGAAAGCACATTACTTATTCTAATTTCCATCCATACGTATTACAGTGGCATTAAGTCTGATGGAAGAGTTGCAAATTGATTAGAACTTGTAAATTCAAATTGGAATAAAAGATTGAAAGAAAGATCTCACCGTGTCAAGCACTTTACTGTACAAAAAGCAGTTGATGATAACACCGTGATAATATAAAATAGCCTGGATACTTCATACTTAACCTTTTAAAAGTCTTTGTGATTCATTTATTGTTATCACTTATAATTTATGATTCATTTATAGTTATCACTTATAATTTCTGATCCATTTATAGTTGTCTATTATAATTTATGATTCATTTATAGTTATCACTTATAATTTCTGATCCATTTATAATTATCTATTATAATTTATGATTCATTTATAGTTATCAATTATAATTTGATTCATTTATAGTTATCAATTATAATTTGATTCATTTATAGTTATCAATTATATTTTGATTCATTTATAGTTATCAATTACAATTTGATTCATTTATAGTTATCAATTATGATTTGATTTATTTATAGTTATCAATTATAATCTGATTCATTTATAGTTATCAATTATATTTTGATTCATTTATAGTTATCAATTATAATTTGATTCATCTATAGTTATCAATTATATTTTGATTAATTTATAGTTATCAATTATAATTAGATTCATTTATAGTTATCAATTACAATTTGATTCATTTATAGTTATCAATTATGATTTGATTTATTTATAGTTATCAATTATAATCTGATTCATTTATAGTTATCAATTATATTTTGATTGATTTATATTTATCAATTATAATTTGATTCATCTATAGTTATCAATTATATTTTGATTAATTTATAGTTATCAATTATAATTAGATTCATTTATAGTTATCAATTATATTTTGATTCATTTATAGTTATCAATTATAATTTGATTCATTTATCGTTATCAATTATACTTTGATTCATTTATAGTTATCAATTATAATTTGATTCATTATAGTTATCAATTATAATTTGATTCATTTATAGTTATCAATTATAATTTATTAAAATTTTATAAATTATAATGCTTTAATTCACGCATTGGAATATGTGTGAAAGTATTGGCCGTTGGTTTAACATTTATATTCGTATGAGCATTGTGACGGTAGGAAGCTTTACCAAAAATTTTGACTGGGATTTTAACCCCCTACAATATCCTGTTCTTTATTGCAAATTGATAATAGTATTATCATTATATCAGAAAACAAGGGCTATAGAGTCTTCTGAAGATTGCAAATTAAATTCTTCACCTGATATACTTCCTTTCTTTTTTTTCTAGTGTGATAATGTGCGGAAAGGTGACTAGTTAGATAATATGCTGTGCTTGTTGCGAGTAGGATCTGTCAGATTATTTTTACTAATTCAGCACAATTGTAGAATGTTTACAAGCTTATTTACAAGTATATTAGGTAGCATTTATCATTTTAAACTAACAGTTCATCACTTCTCAGTTATCTATAACAAAAGCCTTTAGAATTTATTGAAATTAGTTTAGAGGTTTAACTTATGCATATAAGAATTTTATCGAGTAATGGAACAGAATAAAAAGCGAAATTGAAATAAGCTTTGATCTGTTTTCAGCATCGTAAAATATTCACACCAAAGTCCTTGTATTATACGCTTATGAAAAAGAAAGTGGTACCAATGATTTTTTTCTATTGGGATTTGTGAAAATTCCATTATTTATGTTTCACATTTGTGTAAGTTTGTAATTAATCATACCTAGCACTAGTATAATGATTATATTGAGGATATTATCACTGTCAAGGGAAAGGAAGTAATAGTTTTTTTTTTTTTTTTTTTGAATAAAGGAATATATAACGATCATCTTATGTTTCACTTATTTGCCTTAGATTTCACTCAGTTGCACGAGTTGCAGCATTGCTGAAATAACTTCCTTTTGTAGAGCCTTAACTATCTGGTATCTTTATGTTAGAACTGTGCTGTACTTAATCCTTTGAGCTCCATTAGACGTAATTTACGTCAACAATATCTCCTACCTTTAGAGCTGTATGACAATTTACATCCAGTAATTACCAGTTTTTTATCTTTTTTATTATTTAAGTATATGAAAATTTTTCAACATATTTAGCATATATCAAGGCAAAGGACATTTAGTCAGCTATAAGATAATAATTATTGTAAATTCATATCTTATATATATCTTATATCTTAGATGCGCAGAGTAAAATTTCCTAAATAGGACATGGGGCTTGAGGGCCAAATAATTTGGTGTTGTGTTGGTCCTCAAAGGGTTAGTTTGATGTGTTGGTCGTACGTACTCACCCGTTTATTGCTGACTGGTTTGTTGTCTGAATTCTGTTTCTGCAGACACGTGGGATGAAGGCCAAACATTCCTACTGTGAATTTTCTTTGCTTGCTTTATTTCTTGACTGGGTATTAGGTTCTCAGATAAATATGTTAGTAGTACAGGCATTTATTCAACTTGAACTGCATAACTGTTGCTTGTACTCTCCTGTATCAAATTTAGTTAAGATTAGATTGCTAATCGTGTTTTTTTTTTTTAGGGAAAGCCTATTCGTGTTCACACCTTTGTTGTGTGCAGTTTTATAAAATATGAGGGTCTGGTTATTTTGTGGGAACACATTCGTGTGTTTGTGTGTTCATATTTGTGTCAGTGTCCCTTCTCTCTCACCCTCCCCCTACACACATAATCCAACTTTGCAAGGAACAATTCCATCTGAAAACCACCTTCTGTCTTCCGCAGGTGGTGGGTTATAGTGTTGGGATCGCAGAGGAGGAGGAGGTGATCGAGGACGGGCCCCTGAATCCCTCCTCGCTTGAGGCAGTAGGGGTGCCGGACAGTGTCATGGGGGCAGGGTTGATTCCGGGAGACGCTTCGACTGCTCCAATAGATTCATTCCAAGGACCGGGCTCTGTGGATTCAGTGCCCACTCTACAGTGCCCCGACTGCGGAAAGCTCTTTTATGGCCGCAACCGGAGGCAGCTCGTTGAGAGGCACCGTATCATTCACACGGGTGAGAGGCCCTTCCAGTGTCCTCTCTGCTTCAAGAGGATGAACGTCAAGCATCATATCACAAGGCACCTGAGGACGGTCCACCTCAATCAGTGGGAGCAACTCAGTAAGCTCAATCTCGTCTAATAAGGGAACCCTTTTGATGAGGACTGTTTTTCGGGGGATCGTATTTGTGTGTACAGAGGCCAACTCGGTCGTTAAGATCCACTTCATAAGTTTATTCTCGTTTCGTTTGGAACTTTTAGCCTGGTGACAGTGCTTCAGGGGATTTTTCTTAATTATTGTAGATATTGATAAGCCAAATAACCCGTATCCAAACATTGATTACGGGAAACACTTGGATATCTCCGATGGATTCATTTCAAAGACCCGGCTCCGTGGATTCGGTGGCCACGCTCCAGTGGCCCATTAGCGGAAAACTCTTTTACGGCAATGAAACTGAAAGCAGATAATTGAGAGGCACCCCATCATTCGTATGGGCTAGAGGCGCTTCACATCAGGAGGCATTTCTGGGAAGTCCACCTAAATCAATGGGAGCAACTCGGTATGCTCAGTCTCATCTGAGTTGGGAACCCTTTTGATGAGAAGTTTTTTTTCAGTGTTGGGACTGTATTTGTGTTTACAGAGGCCAACTCGGTCATTATGGATAACTTTAGAAGATTTATTCTCGTCTGTATTTGGAACCTTTAGCTTGGGGACAGTGCTTTAGTGGATTCTTCGTAATTAACGTAGTGGTTGATACAACAAACAACCCCGTGTCCAAAACATTGTTCAGACCCAAAGGAATATTTATTTTCGATGGAGGCATACAGAAAATACATGCAATTAATTTTAATGATGACGAAGGATTGTGGCCTAGGAGTTGAACAGATGCTGATCCTAAGGTTTTTTCTTTTGTGTCTGTAAACATTCACATATGTCAAATAATTACTTTGGTATTCCGATTGTCTGATAAGCATTAAAGCCTGATGTATAAGGAAGACCACAAACTTGAATGTTCATAATATAACAGACATCAACTTGAATTTTGTAATAGAATTTCAAAAGTAAAGAAAATTGTTTAGACATTTATCACCTAACAAAGCCTACATTGACAGTGAAGTTGATTAGTAAAAAATCTCAAGTTGTGGTTTATTATACAGGTCTGTTAAGTTGTGGTCTACTAGTCTAGTATCTTGATTTGAAGGGTTACTACTGTATATGTGGAACATTTGTATTTCATTAATTTTCCAAAGAGGAAGTTGACAAAACTTGTAAAACATTTGTAGAATATATTTAGTAACGATTCTGAAAATATGATTAAATAACTTATTACATGTAATGTTCTATTTTAAACAAAGATTTTTTAAACACAGAATATATAGAATTAAGTTTTATTTTGATAAGGAGAGTAAAACTGACATATTTAGACAATATGTATAGAATATATGAAATAATAATTGCCATGAATGAAAATCATATAGAAATTTTAATCTTAGGTCTTTAGGCTTCGTTCACTTTCAAGTTATATTAAGGAACATCTGTGATTATTTTCTCAATAAAATTTAATATTGAAAAATATTGTTTCTTGCTCCAGATACCTTACTCTAAAATATAT
The DNA here is from genome assembly GCF_036898095.1 of Palaemon carinicauda. NCBI lineage: Eukaryota > Metazoa > Arthropoda > Malacostraca > Decapoda > Palaemonidae > Palaemon > Palaemon carinicauda. Next base: position 74,802,793 of record NC_090734.1, read on the forward strand.
TTCCTATATATTTTATATCAAAGTGTGGAATAGCTTTTACAGGTTGATTTATGTAAAAAAAAAAAAAAAAAAAAATCTGAAAGTAACCAAATGAAATATTTATTTTATTTATATTTCATTAATACTTCATCTATGTGGTCTGGTATTAATGATGATAATAATGATAACAAAATTAAATTATTATTTCTTTTTACTTTCCTCGTAATTTTACCATGGTTTTTCCTCAGTAATATTGAAAAGTTTTCCCTTTCCACAAAGTTATATTTGTAACAATTTTTCTTGAGCTTTATCCTCCCGGTGATTATACCAATTTTTCCTCTTTAATTATACATACTTTTTTCACTTCGTAATTATAAATAGTTGGTTTCATCTCTTGTAATTGTACGTAGGTTTTAATCCTCCATAATTTTCCCATACAATTGTTTATAGTTGTATAGTGTTCGGTAAATAAGATGATAAGGAAATCAATCTGTGACCCTTTGTAGTAAAAGAAATGTCGTGTTGGTAACTTTTCCGAATAAACGTAATGTTTATTTCGCCAAACACAAAGCTGCTCCAAATCTTTATTGGTGGTCTGGAGGTACGAAAGTCTTGTCCCTATTCGATTTTTGACGTCCTTTGCCTACGAAGGTTTTCAAATCATTTAGGTTGAAAGAGATCAGAAATTTTGTTTGTTTGTGTGTTTTCATGTACGCTTTATTGACCATACTGTCAGTGACTGAAGGTTAGATTCAAGTTTTGAATGTTATGAATTGTGAGGCTTAAGAGTTTGTGAGTTAAGTAAACTGTTAGAGTTCTTTGTTCAAGTGTTTGAAAGGGTGAATTAAAAGGTTGAAGCTCCAGGTTTAAAGATTTTAAAAACATCAGGCTAAGAGAGAGTGAAACGCTTCAATCTAATGCTTATGATTCATAGTTTCAAAGAGTAAATAATTTTAGATTTCAGTTTTAAATAGTTTGAAATTTTATGTTTAAAGAGACGGAAAGTACAGAGCTTAAAAGTCGTGGTTTCCAGTAACGACGAATACTTACTCGTTACTTCCACTTTCAGGTAGGCTTTTTAGCCTGTCAGTGGGATCATTCATCTCCATTACCATTTATTATTATTATTATTATTATTATTATTATTATTATTATTATTATTATTATTATTAGCAGCAGCAGCAGCAGGTAAGGTACAAAAGTACTTGGAAAAACAGGATGCCATAAGCCCAGGGGCTCCAACAGAGAAAATTAGCAAATCCTCAAATATTCTTTCTCTTCTCAGCTGTTCAATTGTTGTTGGCACATTATGTTTTGTTAAGATCTCTTCAATTAATTCCATCCCTCCAGCGTTCATGTGGTCTGCCTCTCGATCTCCTTCCATCTGGTGTCCAGTTCCATCTGTTCTTAGCTATTCTGTTTTCATCCATTCTCATCACATGACCTAGCCATATCAGCTGTCCCTTCTCAATCTTGCTCATCATAGGGGCCGCTGCAGCTTTTCTTCTGACATCTTCATTTCCTATGATATCACTTCTTGCTTTATGCAATATTGTTCTAAGGATTCTCATCTCTGAGGCGTGGACCCTACTTCTGTCTCTGTCTGTCTGTCAATGTCCAGCTCTCTGATTCATATGGGATTATTGGAGTTAGAAAACCCTCGAATAAGGACTGCAAATCAAACGTAATTTAAGTTTCAGATGGTAACATGTTATTCATTTTATGGTGAGTAAATTATTTTAGAGAAAATAAATAAAAAAAGTGTTTTGATAAATGCTTAAGAATACATGTAGAAAAAAAATAAACAGAAATAAATTTGAAAAGTTGATGTATTTTAGAAAAGTAATGAAAAATTGAATATTAATAAAAATACTTAATACTTGAAAATTGATAAGAAAATAGGAAAATATATTTTTTAGGAACATTGATTGAGAAGATTTTATAAAAAGTTAGCATTTAGATGACAACTGATCCTTATTGGAGAAAAACAAAAAGAAACCAAAGTATGTATGAGCAGTCTTGTTCACTGAGAGTGGACCTTTTATATATTACAGAGAAGAACATCATCGCCACCGCTGATGCTGTTTGGCCTGCAGCAGCAGCAGCAGCAGGCACAGCAGCGACCCAGCAACAGCAGCGGAGGAACCAGCAGCGCCGTCGCCCCCGTCAGCGTGGGTGGCAACTTCGTCTGCAGCGTGTGCTGCAAGCCGTTCCTGAGTGGGTGGGAGCTGCGGCGGCACCTCCACGCCCATGCCGACGCCCGTCCCTTCTGCTGCCCCTACTGCAGCCACAGGTCCAACTTCAAGCACAACCTGAAAAGCCACGTCAGGAGCATTCACCCCGATAAGCCCTTCACCTTCACCGTGGACGCGGCCCTTCTGGTGAAGGATAATTAATGGGGAAGGAAAGGGTGGATAAAGAGGAAAGGAGGAAGATAGATAGAGAGGAAGGAAGGAAGCAGTTGAAGGATTAGTAAGGATTCGGGGAAAGAAAGTTACATAGAAAAAAAGAACTAAGATTGTTAGGAAGAAGGAAGGGGTGAATCAAGGAAGAAAATATGAAAAGAATTGAGGAAAAAATGAAATGTAAAGAAGAAAAAACTAAGACAATTATATAGAAGGAGAGGACGAATAAGGAAGAGATTATGAAAAGATAGTTAATAAGGAGGAAGATGACTAGAACGAAACAAATTGAAGTAATAGATGGAAAAAAATAAACGAATATTTGGAATAAGGAAGAAGAATGATCGATGGTTACTAGTAAGACGAAAAAAGGAAACGAGTGAAAAATACTTAGGTAAAAAGAAAGATAAGGAGAAAGAAGGAAGATGAGATAGATACAAATGAAGAATTAGAAGGTTAAGAAAGCTTGGTGATGTAGAAGGATTGGAATAAAGAAGAGGGAAATAGAATTGAGAAAAGAGGAATATAATAAGAATGACTGAAAAGGAAAAAGGAAGAAGAGGAAAGTATTAGAATATGAAAGAAAAAAATATAAATTATATTTTAGAAAGCCTTAAATGTTTAGATAGTGGGGATTGGATGATTAGAAAAGGAAAGAAAAAAAATCTTTAAAATTATCTGAAAGGTGATGAACAAGAAAGGATTAGAAAAAGAGGAAAAAATATATCCGAAAAGGAAGAAGTTTATCATGTAAGGTAATGAATGATTAGATGAAAAGAGGAAAGAATAAACAATAAGATTATAAAAAAGACATTGCTTTGAAATAAGTATAAAAAGATAATAAAGAAATGCAGGTCTAAAATTCAATGAAAAACAAAAGCGATATTAAAGAAAATATACAAAAAACTAAGGTAAATGAAATATATATATATATATATATATATATATATATATATATATATATATATATATATATTATATATTTCTAATTCGTAGGATGGTTGTAAAGACAAGTTTTTATTTGACACATTTTCCATTTGTTGGAAATAGAAATTTTTTGATGTTATGGGTTTCATGGCTTTGTTTTATTTTCTGAATCTTGAGTAATCACAGCAATCCTTTGTCGTGAAGGGGTCACTCAGAATCTGTTTCTGTGGCACATTTAATTGGTAGGAGAGGATATCAATAAAGATCATTAATAGGCAACTGGACACGTCGGATTAGCTGTTGGATACGGAATACGTTTTGAAGAGTCACATTATTATTATTATTATTTCAGTGAGGTATGTGTCCTATTTCTTCTTTATTGGGTAAAGTCAAACGCTGCTCTATTTAATATTAGAATAAGATAAAATCCTCGTTGAATTTGAATAGGAATATATTTGTTAAGAAGAATTTTGAATTTTGTATCCATTGATTTAGTTTTTGAACGTTATGGCTGAAATTGAAAGTTGAAAAGAATGTAGCATGAGGTGACAGATTCATTATTATTTATGTTATCATATATTTTGGTCTTCCTTTATTGTCCTAGGGCTCACTCAGCAGTATATTTCCTATAATCTTGTAGTATCTTACTGCCACAAGTAATCAGTGCTAGTTTCAAAATTCACGTCGCTTAACACCCCAAAAAATGTAGAAACCCGTTTTACTAGAACAAGTCCTGACACCAATAAAAATGCTGAGGATTTCTAAGTACCTATAGGACTACATTTTTTATTCCAGATTTAAAATTTCTAACTCCACCCAATTTTTTTTCTTCTTTTTTTTTTCTTTTTCAAAATCCCTAAACTCCAATATTTTTGGACGCTGATATAGAACATTTAAGTCCAGATCTTTAATTTATCAGAGGATAACTTTATGATTATATTAATTTAATTTTTACCCTTCAGATGGTTCTGTTTCCCAAGGTTTGTTAAGCACCTCGGTCATCATTTCATTGGGAATTTAATTTTTTTATTTTGAATCCATGTAACTGAAGAAGTGGTTCGGTCTTACGTCACTTTGATTCAGAAATTCTCAGTTAATATCACAAGGAAAAAGTTGCAAGAAGGAGAACTATTTGTGACTGAAGATGAACATACTATCGTAAATTTTAGTTATTCTCGATTCTCATCGTGTTGCTTATTTCTGTGTAAGGATGGTGGAAATAAAATACACATAGTTATATAAAGAGGATTTTTTACTTCATCCTACATTTCTAGGGGGAGCTCTCTCTCTCTCTCTCTCTCTCTCTCTCTCTCTCTCTCTCTCTCTCTCTCTCTCTCTCTCAACTTCGTTTTTAGTATACTGGTGTACGTGTATGTATTTTAGAATGTACAATAAATCCACACACACATACATACATACATACATATATATATATATGCAGTATATATATATATATATATATATATATATATATATATATATATATATATATATATATATATATATATATATATATATATGCAGTATATATATATATATATATATATATATATATATATATATATATATATATATGTATATATATGTATATACTGGTATACATGTATGTATTTTAAAATGTACACTAAATCCATATATATATATATATATATATGTGTGTGTGTGTGTGTGTATGTATGTATGTACATGTATATATGTATATATATATATATATATATATATATATATATATATATATATATATATATATGATTTTAAATCTTAAATTTATATATATATATATATATATATATATATATATATATGATTTTAAATCTTAAATTTATATATATATATATATATATATATATATATGATTTTAAATCTTAAATTTATTGAGTACGTCCTGTCCCAAAAAGTATATTTTCTATTACCTACAATGCATTGAATTACCGGGTTACTCGATATTTCCTCTGAATTTCTAAAAAATATAAAGCGAAAGTAACCTGGTTATATTTAGTTTACATTGTTCTTAGATAAATCTAAAAAAGCGCATGCGCAACTGCTTAAATTACTTGTGATTTTCAAATCCTTTGTGGTTTGTATGAATTGATTTACTTTCGCAGTAGGTAGATGAATATGTTCAAATTATTTAATGTTTTGCTTATGGGATTGAAAGTAAATGCAGGTTGATTTTGCATAATTATTCTGTAAGAAAATTACCCCTTACCAAACACGTTGGCATTTATATATAATCAGTAATATATATTTATTTTTAAGGTATTTGAGGATTATTTTAAATTTTATTATTGGTTGTCTTTATTTGAAAATTAATTATAAAGTTGATTGATGATTTTTTGTGTGAATTTGTGTAATAGAAATAATGTTATAATTGATTTATATAATGAAATATATTATATATGCAAATAATGTGAACCAAAACTAAATTATTTTGAATATCAATTTAGTTCATGACTAATAATGATGACAATAATAGTAATAATATTTAGAGAAAAGTAACACAATACAATTAAGTGTGCAGTATACACTAATATCTACCTCCCATTAGAATTGAACCCAGCGACCTTAACTAATAGGTAAGCATGAGGGCTGGGTTAATTAACACCCTTGCTTCTCATTTGGAGGCCTCCCAGTTCGATCCTAATATGAAGTAGAAATAATAATAATAAAAGTCCATAAAACTATAGTCATTTTTTTTAATGAGGCGCATTTGCACCGACTCGCAATGGTGCCGTTTTAGCCCGGAAAAGTTTCCTGATTGCTAATTGGTTGGACGAGATAATTCTAACCAATCAAATAACAGAAAACTTTTCCGAGCTAAAAGGACACCCCTGCGAGTCGGTGCAAATACGCCTCATTAAAAAAGAAAAAAAAATACTCTTGGGATGGATTTTTAAGGGACTCATTTTCCCTTGCAAACGTAGCTATTATGGTGAAGCTGTGTTTCTTGTAACCCAGCTGCTGCTGCTGCTGTATTGATTTTTTGCATTATTCACCCTCATTTTTCACGTGAACTATTTTGTTCTTTATTATGTGGGACTCGTATTTTTTTTCACCCCTGAGCACTCACGAAATGAATTTTAATATCTATGAGATGATGTCTTATCTCCCATAAGTTGCAATTTTGGGATGAACGCCTTATTCCCCTCAAAATTGCAACGGGCGAATGAATATCTGTTTTTTAACAATTGGAGAGTTCTAGAATGCAAGACCAGGTACCGAACGCTTTCGCGTTACGTAAATAATCATCTGCAGGGTGCAAAAATGTGTTAGGTGTATACAGAAGCGTTTGGTACCTGGCCCTGTTAATAAAACACAATTTGTTAATGAAGCCCTTCTTGGTAGTAAAACGATTTCTATAAATGAAGTACTGTTCGTTAATGAAGCCCTTTCTAAGAAACACTTTCCGTTACTGATGCTCTTCTTGTTATTACCTTGTTGGTAATAATAAAATGACTTTCTGTAAACGAAGCACTTCTTGTTAATAAAGCTCTATCCATTATTGATAAACGATGAAGGCCAAGGAAAGGTCGTACCAATCTCATTGAAAATAAGAATTAGATTGAGAATAGATTTGAGTTTAAGAATAAAATGGGTGAGAATAGAGAGAGAGAGAGAGAGAGAGAGAGAGAGAGAGAGAGAGAGAGAGAGAGAGAGAGAGAGAGAGAGAGAGAGGGCACTGACCCGTGTGTCTTGTGCTTCCAGGCGACGTCGATTGGCTTGAGTTTGGGCGTCATCTTGCCGGGACCCATGACGCCCCTGGAGGCCACCTTAGGCCAGACGTCTACCTCTGCTGCTGCCTCCTTCTCTTCGGCGACTTCGGGCGGGGCCGGGGCGAATGAGTACCGCTGTCCCGTGTGCGGGCGGAGCTTCTCAAGGCACTGGCATCTGAAGCGCCACCTGGCCACCCACCTGGCGGTGAAGCCCTTCCAATGTCCCTTCTGTCCTCACGCCTCCAATATCAAGGACAACTTGAAGCTGCACATTCGGAAAATTCATCAGGGAGAGGTCCCGCCTGTGGAGAGAGGAGGGGGTGCCAGGCAAGACTCATGAAACTACTGAAGGAGGAGCAGCAGAAGGACCGGATTTAAAGAAATGTATGCATAATTGTTTTTGCGATGTCTTCTGCCCTTCGTTGCTTTGCTTTTTTGTTTGAATTTTGGGCTTTTTGTTGTTATATTCCTCGCGAGTTTTATTTCTTTGGTATCTTCACTTGGATTAGCGGTTTTGTCCTATTTCTTGCTGGTACTCTTACCAAAAATCAGGAGTTCAGGAGTATCTCGTTATATGTTCATCTATCTATCTATCTATATCTATATCTATATCTATATCTATATATATATATATATATATATATATATATATATATATATATACTGTATATATACATTATATATATATATACAAATATATATATATATATATACTGTATATATACAGTATATATATATATATACATATATATACTGTATATATACAGTATATATATATATATATATATATATATATATATATATATATATACTGTATATATACAGTATATATATATATATATATATATATATATATATATATGTGTGTGTGTGTGTGTGTGTATATATGTGTTTGTGTATAGACATATATATATTTATATATTTATATATATATATATATATATATATATATATATATATATATATATATATATATATATATATATATATATATTTATATATATATATCCTGATAATCTTATATACCAGTTTTCTTTCCCTACCCAAAGCGAGCTTTGGGACTTTAGAAGCTTAAAATATTCGTACATTTTCTCTTTTTACTTTATAAACATTTTGCTTGATGTCATCTGCTTTGGAACCAAATCATGGGAATGAATATATACTGTATATGTGTGTGTATATATAAGTCACACGCAGAGAACTATTCAAGTTGTCAATTCTTTGGCAATTTCCGATTTTCCATAGAAACCGTCATTATATATTTCCGGTATTATGAAAGGGAATGCAATAAATCCTATTTACATTAGGATTCGAACCTGACCAAGGAAAGGAAAGAGCCTAGTATCTCGCCCCATGGGAAAGGGATGGAATTTTATTTAATCGTATGAGAACATCGTATATCTTTTTTATATCCAACTCCTATTTTTTTATGCTGAATCTCCATAATGCAGGGCATATCTTACCTATGAAGAATATTTTATTACCTGTTTCAATTAAAAGATATAATTTGGGTCATATTTTACTTGAAAATAATTAGTGTATTTGGGACCCGTTTTACTTAAAGTAACTTATTCAGATATTATTTCATATAAACTAAATAAATTGGCTCTCATTTTACTTACAATAAAAAATCCAGGTCAAAATTTACTTTTAACTGAATGAATAAAGACTCATTTTTTAGAAGAAGGTAATGAAGATCTTCCTTATACTGAATAGTTTACGATCTATTATGATTGAAATAAATAATTTACTTTAAGCGAATAATTCCAGTCTTATTTTATATAAACTGAGCATTTATGGTCACATTACCTTTAGAATCAATTTTTAGGCCATATTTTACTTAAAAGAAATAATTTTACTTAAAATAAATATTTCAGTTAGATTTTACTTTGACTAAGTAAACAATATCCTATGTTAATAAACTGAATAATTCAGGTCCTATTGTACAAAACTTAATATTTCAGGATTTATTTTAGTTAAACTGGAACATTTCGGCCTCTAATGATTAAACTGAGCAATTCAGGTCCTATTTTACATAATCTGAAGAATTCAGGTCTTGTTTTACTTAATCTGAATTCAGGTCCTATTTTACTTAATCTGAATAATAAATATCCTAATTTACTTCACCTGAATAAATCAGGTCATATTTTACTTCATCTAAATAATTCAGGTTCTATTTTATTTAATCTGAATAATTCAGGTCCTATGTACTTCATCTGAATAATCTATATCCTATTTTACTTAATCTGAATAATTCAGGTCCTATTTTACTTCAGCTGAAGAATTCAGGTACTATTTTACTTCAGCTGAAGAATTCAGGTACTATTTTACTTCATCTAAGTAATTCAGGTCGTATTTGACTTAATCTGAAAAATTTTGGTCCCATTTTACTTCATCTAAATAATTCAAGTCCTATTTAACTTAATCTGAAAAATTAGGTCCCATTTTACTTCATCTGAATAATTCAGGTCCTATTTTAGTTCATCTGAATAATTAAGGTACTATTTTACTTCATCTGAATAATTATTATCATATTTTACTTCATCTGAATAATTCATTTCCTATTTTACTAAATCTGAAGAATCCAGGTCCTATTTTACTTCATCTGAATAAAACAGGTCGTTTTACTTTGACTGAATAATTCAGGTCGTATTTTATTTAATCTGAATAATTCGGGTCCTATTTTACCTCATCTGAAGAATTCATGTCGTATTTTACATCCTCTGAATATTTTGGGTCCTATTTCACTTCATCTGGATGCTTCAGGTCCTATTTTACTTCAATTGAAGATTTCATGTCTTATTTTACTTCATCTAAGTAATTCAGGTCGTATTTGACTTAATCTGAAAAATTCAGATCCCATTTTACTTCATATTAATAATTCAGATACTATTTTACTAAATCTGAAGAATCCAGGTCCAATTTATTTCATCTGAATAATTCAGGTCCTATTTTACTTAATCTGAATAATTCAGCTCTTCTTTTACTTCATTTAAATAATTCAAGTCCTATTTGACTTAATGTGAAAAATTCAAGTCCCATTTTACTTCATCGGAATAATTCAGGTCCTTTTTTCACTAGATCTGAAAATTCCAGGTCTAATTTTACTTAATCTGATAAATTCAGTTCCTATTTTACTTCATCTGAATTATTTATGTCATATTTTACATCATCTGCATTATTCAGGTCCTATTTTACATCATCTGAATAATTCAGGTTATATTTTATGTCATCTGAAGAATCCTAGTTATATTTTACATTATATGAATAACTCAGGTCCTATTTTACTTTATCTGAATAATTAAGATCCTCTTTTATTTAGTCGTAATAATTCAGGTCATATATCACTTCAACTGAAGAATCCAGGTAATATTTTGCATTATATGAATAATGCAGGTCCTGTATGACTTAATGTGAATCATTCAGGTCTTATTTTACTTCATCTGAAGAATTCGTGTCCTATTTTATTTAATCTGAATAATTCATGTCCTATTTTACATAATCTGAAGACTTCAGGCCCTATTTAACTTAATCTGAGTTCAAGTCTTATAATAGTTTAATTAATCTGAGTTGAAATTCTACTTTATTTCATCTGAATAATTCATATTCTATTTTACTGAATTTGAAGAATTCATGTCCTATTATACATCATCTGAATGGTTCGGATCCAATTTTACTTTTGAATAATTCAGGTCCTATTTTCTTCATCCTAGTATATCAGTTCCTAGTTTACTTAATCTAAAGAATTCAGGTCCTATTTTAGTTAATCAATTAGAATAACTGCAGTATGACGATGTAGATTTTGACGCGTGAGGGATAATGTAGATTAATCTATTTTTTATTTTTCATGTGTACTCAATATAAAATTTTTAAATATATTTTGTGATAGTTCAAACTCATGTAAAACTAATTATTCATAAGTGTCGAAACTGGCACTTTTCGTGTTGGTAATTATCGCCATTGTTCGTATTGTGCTTTATGATAAATTAAACTTTTAACAGGAAATATTGATTTTGACTTCTCTTTTGAAAAGAACTTTTTACAAAGACATTTTTTCTTTCTTTAGTGTAATGTCATGTAGAATATATGGTACATTGCAAGTATGAACATTATATAGATATTTGTAGATAATATGTCAGAAAACTAAGCTATCTGTGATAACCCAAACTCTCAGGTGTTAATACGTGGACAAAGCTTTCATCCAATTAGCCAGGTGTTGTGCTTAAAGGGTCATTTCAGATGTCAGGCGATTTTTTATCCTTTAGGTCTTCTGACGCAATTTCATGATATTAATATGCATTTAACTTGATTATTTTTTGAAAACTCATCCATGTAAATACAGAAATATATACATGTATATCTGCATACACAAATGCAAATGCGCATATAACCCTATCCACATAAACATACATATTTGTATATGTTTTGTATATATATATATATATATATATATATATATATATATATATATATATATATATATATATATATATGTGTGTGTGTTGTGTGTGTGTGTGTGTGTGTATAAAGAAACACACACACAAGTAACAGCAAAGTATATGCACATCTTCTATACAATCATTGTATATACGTGTGAATGGTAGCTTAGAGCCGAAAGATTAATTTCACATAGGCATTTATTATCTGAAGTACTTCATTTATAAGAAAGGAATCAGGTGCCACTCCAGTCAGGTCTATTTTAAGAAATTATTTTCTTATGAATCATGTAGAACTCTTTGCACCAAAATGCATCGAGTTTGTACATTCCATATCCTATATAAAATTATCAAAGGTTTCTTTTATGAAACTGGCCTCTATGATGTTTCTTCTAAGTTATTTGAATGAACTACTTTCTTTGCACATGACCAATTGGTAGTGCGGTTTTCATTTCTAACGTGAACAAACACTGGGTTGTTTTCTTGAGCAAATCTTACACTCTTATGTTGTTCAATTCTCTTTACGAGGGCTTTACTAATACAAAATGTTTAACATGAAGCACATGGGGTACGATATACACATTCTTCTGTATTGTCAGGAAAATTCTTTATGGGATCTGTTTTCGTTGTGTTATTGCTCTTAAATGTTACATTGACGTTGACATTTTTGGACAATTGGGGAATTTCTTTAAAATAGTTACTATGTGGCTGTATAAGTGTGTTTTGTGTATCATACTGTAGTTTTCCATATAACGTCTTATTTTGCTGTTCTTATTGCATCATCTAATAAAATTTCAGGGTACTTCAAATTCTTGCTTATGATCATATTCTCATTTATATTATCATCAAGATATTCAGGGCTGCAAGTTCGTATTGCTATTATACTATACACACTCTCACACACACACACATATATATATATATATATATATATATATATATATATATATATATATATATATATATATATATATACTGTATATATATATGTATGTATATATAATGAGAGAGAGAGAGAGAGAGAGAGAGAGAGAGAGAGAGAGAGAGAGAGAGAGAGAGAGAGAGAGAGAGAGACCTAATTACGTTAATTTTATGATGAAGTTTAAATAGCTATGGTCTGGAAATATATAAATCTTTTCTCTGATTTGAACAAATTAAAAGAATATTCTCGTTGAAAAAAAATATCACAAACTTTAGAGAGGCTGTGATAGTATCCAGATGTCTGAAGCTCTGTTGCCATTGGTGACAGGACGTGTTCTTGTGTTCGCAGGGGATGATGCCATCAGCCGTGCCCGAGGGGGAAGACTTAACTGTGGGCACGGCCTTAACACTGTTCCAGTGCCCCGTCTGCGGCCGCTGCTTCAACCGTCAGTGGCACCTGAAACGACACATGGCCACCCACATGCCAGTGAAACCCTTCCAGTGCCCATTCTGCCCCCACGCTTCGGGCATCAAGGATAAACTCAAGCAACACATCCGGAAAAACCACCCGACAGAAAGAGTCCCTGCCGACTTTGAGATCAACCCGGCTTCGGCACTTATGTACCAGGACTACTCGCGATAAAATCCACGGGCTTTACACCCATGACTTCATAACTGTTTGATTGGTGTTCAGTATTTTTTATAGTTAAACTGATAGTTACCTCGATTGCCAGGCCAGTTTATGTTTGTTGAAGTATAAAGGGAATTTTATTGGTTCACATATCTCGGTGTTTGTTTATTGCAAAGAAGTTTGAGCAATGAAGTGATTTTTTTGTTCATTTTACATATTGCACTACTAGCACATCCTAATGAATTATGAGAAATAAATTTCCTTGTCCTTTTCAATTTTGAAATCAGTGTTTCTCGAGTGGAATTGTTTGGGAAAATCAATTTAATTCATCTTGGAATTTTGATTTTTAGTATATTAAAATTATTCTTTGTGCGTGTATGTATAATATATATATATATATATATATATATATATATATATATATATATATATATATATATATATATATATATATATATATTCTTTAAACATTGTCGTCTTGTTGCATATTTGTGACGGGATTAATTTGATTTCGTAGAAATAACTGAAAATAAAGATGTGATTCAAATCAGTATTTTGACATTTTCAACCTAAAACTGAATTAAATATTATTATTATTATTATTATTATTATTATTATTATTATTATTATTATTATTATTATTATTATTATTATTATTATTATTACTTGCTAAGCTACACCCCTAGATGGAAAAGCAGGATGCTTTAAGCCCAAGGGCTCCAACAGGGAAAATAGCCTAATGAGGAAAGGAAACAAGAAAATAAATAAATTGCTAGAGAATTAATGAACAATTAAAATTTTCTCAGAACAGTGCCAAAATTAGAAAAGTCTTTCATATATAAACTATAGAAAAAACAAGGGGAAGAGAAATAAGATAGAATAGTGTGCCTGATTGTACCCTCAAGCAAGAGAACTCTACCCAAAGACAGTGGAAGAACATGATACAGAGGTTATGGCATTATCCAAGACTAGAAAACGATGGTTTGACTTTGGAGTGTCCTTCTCCTAGAAGAGCTGATTACCATAGCTAAAGAGCCTCTTCTACACTTACCAAGTGGAAAGTAGCCTCTGAATTATTTTCAGGTGTATGAGGACAGAGGAGAATGTGGAAAGAATAGGCCAGACCAATCAGTGTATTTATAACCAAAGGAAAAATTAACCGTAACAAGAGAGAAATCCAATATAGTACTGTCTGACCAGTCAAAAGGACCCAGTAACTCTCTAGAGCTAGTATCTCAACGGGTGGCTGGTGCCCTGGCCAACCTACTAACTACAACATTAGCATAATACCTTTTTCATATCTTAACTTATTTGTTTTATTGACACCAAGGGTTCTTTGCCTGACTGTCTTTTTGTTAAGGGTATAATAAAGCCAGTCACACCATTTAAGACGAGAAAGGGAGGAAGTAAAGCAGAATATTGGAGATTTAAATATGCCGTAGACCCATACGCTGTTATGAGATCCATTTATTTTGTCTCTCTCTCTCTCTCTGCTCAGGAGGTTCATTTACGGTTAGCGGTTAAAAATACAAAAGATTTTGTAATCCGGTGTCACTCAGTATTGAAAACACTTAATATAATTTCATATATATATATATATATATATATATAAATATAATTTCATATATATATATATATATATATATATATATATATATATATATATATATATATATATAGGCCTATATATATATATATATATATATATATATATATATATATATATATATATATATATATATATATATATAGTTACGATCTTCTAATACTCTAGTGTTTTTAGATAGAGAAACGTAAATATTTTGTTTACCCAAGGTAATTGTTCAAACACCGTTAAAATTAATGTAATTATTTAATGATTAATTTACTATTACCGAAACCCAAATAAACACAGTAAAGATATCACGGGATACTTATAAAATATAGAGAGCATTAACACTTTACACAAAGAAATACATAAGATGACAATAAACTCATTAACGTAAAAAATACTCTAATACCTCGTACTCACTTAATACAGAGTAAACACTTCAAAATGCAAAGTCACGAACATAGAAGATAAAATACAAGAGAATCAATACTTTACCCTTAATAAAACTTTGCCCATCTCGTAATATTAGTAAGTATTAACCACCACTTGTCACTACAATTCCAGGAGACACACTGCTACGTACGAAACTAGGTAACCAAGTAAACTTTGAAAAGGACCAAAACAGAACTTTACATTAGAAAACCAAGGAATATAAATACAAAACATCATACTTTCGGATCCAACCTACTCTGCCATCTATTGGTTGATCCGCTCATCTCAAGCGAAAACAATTACAAATAAATCAAGATATAACAATATATATAGTATGCATATACAGCATATACACACATACACAAACAGGCAAACAGACACACACACACACACACACACACATATATATATATATATATATATATATATATATATATATATATATATATATATATATTGTGTGTGTGTGTGTGTGTGTGTGTGTGTATGTATGTATGTATGTGTGTGTGTTTGAGTGTTTGTGCGTGCGTTTGTAATTTACGTAACTACCATGCACTTTT
Source organism: Palaemon carinicauda (assembly GCF_036898095.1). Lineage (NCBI taxonomy): Eukaryota > Metazoa > Arthropoda > Malacostraca > Decapoda > Palaemonidae > Palaemon > Palaemon carinicauda. The sequence goes on from NC_090734.1 coordinate 74,818,385, forward strand.
AAATGCATATACATTTTCGAAATTAAATACAAATCTCGCATGAGAGAGATGTCTTCAGCAGCATAGGATCTTATGCATAAGAATAGTTAGTTTCTAGGAAACGGAAAATGCTGGGCCCAGTGAGTAAGATCCTTTTTTATTTTTCATTTTGAAAACTACCAAGTAAAAAACTTAGTATTATTTCATCTTTTTGTTAGACAAAATTCATAACAATTGTTTTAAATCTTGATGATGGTTGATTATAATGTTTTCAAACTTAGTGCATTTTCTGTGGGGAAGAACCAGTATATTGGAATTAACAGTATGATTGTATATTATTGAGAGGCAGCATATAGTTCTAAAAAATATTCATCTCATTACAGAATAGATTGCATGGAAAAGGAACATTTCTCAGTATGAATTCAGGCAGTTTTTCAGACAAAGCACTGTACATTATTTTTCTAATATTTACTGATTTTCTAATGTCCGTGTATAGTTCAATTATTTGCCAGTAATTTTTATTTGCTATAGGTTACTACAAATGTAGTACTTTTATCTATTGTTTTGGAATGGGAGGTTTTGGTAATATTTGTTTATTAAGGTCAATCAATGCCTTAAAGAAGACCCCTCCTGAAGAAGACTCCTTTCGTGTTCCAGAGGCGCCGATACGAACTGGGTCTTCCTGCGCTCTTTGCCTCGTCCTTCGTCGGGTCTGCTCACCGCCTCCACTCCAGACCAACCCATTCTTCATCTTCTGCAGGAGGAGGAGGAGGAGGTGGCGGGGACGCCCTCACCTGCCGGGTTTGCAATCGGAACTTTAACGGGCGAAACCGACGTCAGGACCTGGAGAGACAACCTGTTGACCCACACCGGGGGAGAAGCCCTTACCAGTGCCCGCACTGTCCGCACCGCACCAACAGGATCGGGCAATCTCAGGACCCACGTCTTTACCGTCCACAGGGGAGTCGTGGCCAGTATGACCAACCGCTCCGATGGTCTGGCCAGTGTTACCAACCCCCATGGTGGCGTCTTTGACATGGAAGACCAGCAGTCTCTTTCTATCATGGACTTTCGGGAGGGCGGTGGGGTCAGCGGCGGCCACTCGGAGGAGGTTTCCAGAGCCAGTGGCCTGTCTGGGGAAGGAGGTGCTAGTGAGACGCGGTCATGACGCCGCATACGTACTTAGAGTTTCTAGAAGGTGCATTGAACTGGTAATATCGTATGGTTTAGTGAACATTGATATATTGGGATTATTAAATGGACGGTGTTATACATATTTATTATTATTATTATTATTATTATTATTATTATTATTATTATTATTATTATTATTATTATTATTATTATGGGGTTACTTATGCAGTTTTCAGATGAATACTTGATCATTGAATTATTTGATTATGAAATAATACGATCAAATTATAGTTCTATATTTTTTAGAAATAAATTTGCATTATTCTATTACCTTTATTGTTACGTTTTTGGGTTTATAGAATTCAAGACAAAGCTATTAATGAGAGGAAATAAGTTTGCTCTCTGACAAATGCCAACTGAGATTCGCCGTTCATTGACCAATAATGAAATTGAAATAAGAAACTATTTGTTCCAAAAAGCTAAGAAAGTTAGTTTATTTTCAGCGATAAGTTTTTTGGTGTTGTTGAAGGAAAGTTAGCATTATTCCTTTGTGCACAATAGCAGATTTAAGTTTTCATTGGCATGTAGTGAAATATGGCGTTTAATTACCGTAGAATCTTGTATAATAATATATGGAAAATCATTCCATTACTGTATTCTCACGGTATTCTATATGGAAGGATTATTATTATTATTATTATTATTATTATTATTATTATTATTATTATTATTATTATTATTATTATTGTTGTTGTTGTTTAGTTAGAAATATCAGTTGCCCTCTAAATCTATAACTATGTAAGTGAAATAATATTTCATTCTGTCATGAGCGGACATTCTCTCTCTCTCTCTCTCTCTCTCTCCTCTCTCTCTCTCTCTCTCCTCTCTCTCTCTCTCTCTCTCTCTCTCTCTCTTTGTTTTTGTTCTTGTAGTGTAGTGGTATCACTCACAATTACTAACGTAGGAATCCGTGAATATCTTCTCCATTTGGGGCGAGGAAAGGAAAATCTTGATCCTATAGTTTGAAGAACCCTACAAGTATTTGATGATGACTTTAATTGGAGTGATTGTTCTTGGTTATTATCAAGGTGTCGTGGTTAGTCGTGTCTTCTATAAGTTAGCTATAAAACTTATAGCCAATCTTCATGTACTCTTCCTTCTTTTGCCTTCTTTCTGTGTTTTCATTTCTTTTAGCCTTGGTATTATCCTGTGCCTCCCTTCTAAATATCCTTCCTCCTTCCAGGCCCGAGGAGGAGGAGGGACTCGACCTCTCCTGCGAGTTGACGAAGGAGGAGGAGGAGGTATAGGAGGCACTGGAGGAAGTCACCTTACTGCAGGTGGAGTGGGTAACGCGGGAGGCATCCAGTGCCCCGTTTGCGGGGTCGCTTCATCTCCGGGGTGAACCGGAAGCAGAATTTGGAGCGGCACATGCTGACCCACTCGGACGAGCGTCCGTTCCGCTGTCCGTACTGCTCGCACGGGTCCAACAGGGTGGACAACCTCAAAACTGCACATCCGGAGAGTCCATTTCGAGCCGAATACGACTTCCGCTGCTTGAGGAATCCCGGCTGTGTGTTTCCCTCCTTTTCGTCGACTCGCTCCTGGAGTCTTCTTCTTCTTCTATTTATTTATTTAACCGTGAATTTGTGTGTGTGGTGTGGAGTCTTGGATTCAGCGGTGATATCGGGGTGCCCATTTAAGGAGGGAGAGTCGGGGGGGGGGGGGCGTTGTTACATTTCGAACTGATTAACTATTTTTCTCTATAATTAATTTTTATTATATTTCTTCTCAAGTTCGTTTTTTTTATTCGTATGATTTAGTTTTTGCTATTTCATTATTTGTTAGTTTTTTAATTCAATTTATATTTGGCATTATGAACCAGCGTATTTAAAAAAAAAAAATAATAAAAACTGCTCTATGGATAATTGATTTATTAAAGTTTCTCTTAACTTTGAAAGAAATTTATTCGTAGAATATTGATTTTTTTAATAATCATTTTATCTAGATTGAGAGTATGGAAGAGGTATATTAGAATACAGAGTAATATATTTGCTTCTAAAACTCTTACCTTTTATATATTTAGGAGAAATTAACTTGAATCGAAGTAAAACATTTTTTGTTCTGATTTGAAAGTGATTATTTTAGTTTATAGACGAAGATTATTTGATGCACCCAAATGTACTTTTGAGATATGAATAGACATTAAATGTTAAGTAATTGTTTAAATCTAAAGTACTCCTATATTTGAAAGACATTAATTTAGACAGAATTTTTTCTCATTTGAGAGAATGTTAATTTCCTTTGAGTTTCATCTTTTCCATAAGAAATGTTTTATTTTCTGAAAGTTTTTTGGGGGGTTGTGGGAGAGTTTTGAAACAATTTAGACGTCCTTCAAAATCGTAATGAGTTTTGAAATAATTTTACTTTTCATCAATGTAAATGTAACTTCCCTTTCTTCTAAGAATTAGTTTTATTCTTTGCTTAATCTTGAAAAATAATTTGATTTCAATTTATTAATTAATTGTTTTTTTTTAGATTGTTTCTCTTATTTTATGGAAATCTCTTGTTTTTTGCAAAGTGTGTTCAGAATAGCTTTACATTTGGAGAAATTGTTTCCATTTAGAAATATTTAGTGGATTACATAATTAGTTTATTCTTAAAACTAATCATTCACAAACTAACGTAATATTACAGCACTTATCTTTCTAATTGAAAATTATCTTTAATTTATTAAGATTATTTCGTAAAGCAATATCGATTTTTTTATTTCATTAACCCCACGCTTATGTTTAGGTTTTTACTTCTCGACTGATTAGAAAGTTTAGAAAGGTCGTCAATAAGTCTTTGGAAAATAAATTACTTATAACCATGCGAGGATGAGATTACCTTGTACCATAAACTTCCTTGTAATATTTTGGTCATTTCTCCAATTTAGAACTGTCAAGAGATTTTTTATGATAAATATGCAAGTTTTCTATTCAAACCTGTCTGCGAAATGTACATTTGCTCATTTACCGTTGGCAATTATACTTGTTGCACATTCACGAGTAAAAGACTGTGCTGTTATTATAAGGCCAGCTAAATATAGAACAAATAAGCTAATGATCTGAATTCAGTTCAGGGAAAAACTAAGTGACGAATTAATATTATTATTTATATAATAATAATAATAATAATAATAATAATAATAATAATAATAATAATTATTATTATTATTATTATTATTATTATTATTATTATTATTATCATCATTATTATTATTATTATTATTACTGTTCCTGTTCTATACTAAAATTTGTAATATATACGCCCACAACTCAAAATATAACAAATGAGAAAGTAATTACTCAAATATTTTGTTTGTATGTGTGTGTGTGTGTGAGAGAGAGAGAGAGAGGAGAGAGAGAGAGAGAGAGAGAGAGAGAGAGAGAGAGAGAGAGAGAGAGAGAGAGAGATTTATCATATAATTATTCTACAGTACTGAAGTTGTCTCAATAATGTCTGTAAACATTTAGTATAATGAATATTTCGAATATAAGAATATGAGAAAAAATAAGTATAATTGTCCTTCAAATTGTCATGTTTAGATGGAAGCTGATTAAAAGCATATAATGATCATATTAATGGACACTGATTTTTACTTTTTCTTTGATATTTTGCGTAGGGGTTTTGCCCATATTTGATCAATAAGAAACCTTTGGCAACTTTCCCCCGAGGGCGTGTCCCATTATTCAACTTCAGATATTACATTATTTCTCTTTTAGTCTTGGTTCCTTCATGCGCTGCTTTTGATAACTCAACCTCTCCAGGGAATATTAATAAGTTGGGTTAACAGTTAGTAAGATGTAAAACAGATGATTGAACTGAGTAAAACATTTACAGGATTCGTCTGTAAATACTGATGTTATTTTTCAATAGAAAAGGGGTATTTTATATATATGTCTTTTATCCTGCTATTTATTTAGCTTACGTGTTTTTCCGAAGCAAAAATGCTGCCTTATGAAAAGATACATTTACTCGGTGCAACTTTGGAAGTTAGTCGCCTTTCATTTGTTCCCTCTTATTGTTTTGGCTCGTGGAAGAAAGTGACACTATTTCGTGCTAAAAGACATCTACACTGTATACAGTACCACTATACCTCTTGAACGTATACGTTGTGGTATAGAATTCATCTTAGTGTTAGATAGACATTGTCATGCATATGTATAAGTGTGTAGGCTACGAATTTTGCCAATAAATGAAAAGGGTGAAAGGATTGCTATTTAGTCATTTGTTTATTTTATTAATTTATCTTAAATTGATGATTCCACAATTTTGTGTTTGTATGCAAGTTGATACTAATATGTATACTTGTCAGCTTATAAATTAAACTAATTTATGATGTACCATTAATTCTCTCTCTCTCTCTCTTCTCTCTCTCTCTCTCTCTCTCTCTCTCTCTCTCTCTCCTCTCTCTCTCTCTCTCTCTCTCTCTTAAGCAGTATTTCCCAAATTAATAAGATCTGTATATGTGATATAAGGCTCGCAGAAGCTTTTTTAAAATAAACGGTATGTTATTTATACTATGATGAACTATCATTAACCTTTAAAACAACCAACTGGAAAAGGGTTCCTTAATGACGAGTGGTTTAATTATTCAAGTGCTAGACGTGAAGTAGTTCTCATATTTCCAGATTCGTGCTTATAGAGTAACATGTATTAGTTAACAATATAGATGATGATGATGATAATGATGTAGGGTCCGAGTACGAAATGTTTATTGATATTTCCTACCTATTTACAAAAAGTAATAAGTGGTCATGTATAAAAAAAAAAATAATGATTTGGCCCTCATTATAAAGAATGAAGAGAGTTTGGCTCCCGTTCCAAATAAGTAAATGAACATTTGTATATTGTATTGTGTGTCCCCATTTAGAATACAAGGTAGTTCTGTTTATGGAGGGTGAGATACGTAACTCATTAAGACAAAAGTAATTGGTCTAATATATAGATAATATCACTATTCTTTTAAATATAAATAATTATTCGTTGGCATAATGACCATAAGCTGCCAATTGAAGGAAATGAATAGTGTATATTGGTAATGAAATCCGTTTTCCATTTAAAAATAGTATTATGAAAGATTTTTATTAGCAAAAAAAAAAAAAAAAAAAAAAAAAATTAAAAAAAATTTAAAAAAATACTGAAAAGATTTTGAAACGAAAACAGAATTTGACTCTGGTTGTTTCCGTATCTTCCAGAATAGAAGTGACGCGACTTCCTGTAGCTTGCAGAATCAGGGCCACTGGACGAGCCCTCCTCCTTACTTCATGGATTCCCAGACCGAAATGGCACTGGGCATCATGGAGAGGCCACCACAGCCGGAGGGGACTGGTGCCATCGGTAACCCGTCCCCGAATAAGAGGAGGCGGCCTCCGACTACCGAGGGCAGCGCCACAGCTTTCGCCCAACTGCCCCGTCCTGTGGGAAAGTGTTCTCGGGAACCAAGAGGCGATACCATCTGGACCGCCATCTGGTCACTCACACGGGAGAGAGGCCGTATCCCTGTCCCCACTGCCACTACAGGGCCAACGTCAGGGAAAACATGATCAGACACGTTCGGGTGCGCCACCCAGAGACTCTGGCCTCTATGTCCTTCTGTAACGCATAGCTGAAGCAGGCCTACACGGGCCGAAATGGAAGAATTGATTTTGGGGAAGGGAGTTGTGGCCCGTCGTGTAATATTTTGATTCACCTTCAAGGTTTTACTGGCGTTGTTGATGACGATTTTGGGTAGATGGAGAAGAAAGATAACGAGAGTTGTGATTTGAATGGACACACCCTTAATAAATATGCGAAGAACACGGATGTCTCCAAGTTAATTTGAAGTTGATTTTTTTTTTCTTTTTTTTTTTTTGATTGAACCAATGATATTTGTATGAAAGCAGTTAGTTTTACAGACCTGATAATTAATTTTACCAAAACGCTAACTAATGCGTAAGGTATACAGTATTTTGAGTAAACTGCTAAAGTATGTACACTTCCACATATGAATTTTTTTTTTTGCCAAACAACAAAACAATAAATGAGTTTTTGTACATTTTGAATTTTATTATCTCGACCTTTATTTTTTTGTTTGGGGTTTTCAAAGTTTCATCCAAAATAACTATAAATTATTAAATCGTATCTATCTATCTATCTATCTATATATATGGTTGTATATATATGTATATATATATATATATATATATATATATATATATATATATATATATATATATATATATATATATGTGTGTGTGTGTGTGTGTGTGTGTGTGTGTGTGTGTGTGTGTGTGTGTGTTTAACAATCTTTTTAAAACTCATAGCTCTCATTCTCTCGACTTTCCCTCTCTTTCTCCTCACTACAAATAACTTCAGCTTCTATATATATATATATATATATATATATATATATATATATATATATATATATATATACATATATATATATATATATATATATATATATATATATATATATATATATATATATATATATATGTGTGTGTGTGTGTGTGTGTGTGTGTGTGTGTGTGTGTGTGTGTGTGTGTTTAACAATCTTTTAAAACTCATAGCTCTCATTCTCTCGACTTTCCCTCTCTTTCTCCTCACTACAAATAACTTCAGCTTCTATATATATATATATATATATATATATATATATATATATATATATATATATATATATATTATACATAAATAAATGTATATATACATATATATATATATATATATTATATAATATATATATATATATATATATATATATTATATTATATATATATATATATACACGCACACACATTTGTGTGCGTCAGTGTATCTATTATTACTGAAATCTTAACAGTTTGATAAACTGCAAAAAGGCTGCTTAGAAAGCAATGGAAAGCAAGTTATTGCTACTAATATTGCAATAATTGACTCAAGATAGCTTTTCGAATCAAATGGTCAAAATAGTGGGACTTTTAACGGAAGTGAAAGAAACTTGTCTCGTTGTGTCTCATAACTCACATACACCAGGAACTTTTAAATATGAATCCCATTCAGTACTATTTGTTTCGTTACCTTTTTGTTATCATATAAACAATAACTCATAAACACGAAGGATTTTGTATCCATATCCCGTGTTGTACAAGTAAGTGAACTGATGTGATTAAAAATTGAAATATTCTTTCCTTGTCAATAGTAAGATGTACAGTAATAAAAACAACATTATTTATATTTAAATTATGTAATATGTAATTTATTTATTATAAGGATACCTGGCGTGACAACAAGAGACTTGGTAAGGTGTGTTAATGATTGCTGCATTAAATGACGTCTATAGCAGTGCTTTAAACCCTCTGTGTACCTCAGGTGTTGTACCTTGGTGTCTCCTCTTGTTCTACAGTCCACCCTCTTCAAACTATTCGTAGTGCAATTGCTGGATTTTTTTCCGGTTGCTCTCTCTCTCTCTCTCTCTCTCTCTCTCTCTCTCTCTCTCTCTCTCTCTCTCTCTCTCTCTCCTCTCTCCTCTCTCTCTCTCTCTCTCTCACTGTGCTCAACGAGGCAGAAAATAGGAACATGAACGGTTATGTATCCTTTGTAGCTAGAGTATCATGGATCAGTATTCAGGCCTGCTATAGTATTACTTCAGTACTTTGGAATATGTGATTTTCTTTCAGAATCGGTTTAATGGTCATAAGATCATCAAACATTGTTAGGTTACGGCAACAAGACATCTGTATCATATATGAAAACATTTTACTATTGATAAAAGGCAAGCTAGTGATTTTGTTGTGATTCTGTGATTTACTGAGCAATTGGTTACATGAATAGGCTGCCCATACGTGATAATTCTGAATATATCGCGGTTTTTAAAAACTAATAGTTATTTATCTTAGTGGTTTAATGGTTCGATTAGTAACCCTCTATACTAACCCTCTAAAAATATTTTTCGACGAAACGACTGAAGAAGGTTTTTAAGTCCCCTTTTGTTATTGTGGTTCTGTGACTGCGAGTGTATTAGACCTAGTAAGTTGATTAGGTTAGTCGCTCTACGCATAAATTTTCCGTATTAAGTACCATGACGCCGTTTTGTCTTTCCAGGATGATGCAAGCTACGGCGTGAGCTCCTGCAACGTCTGCGGGAAGCAATTCCACGGGTGCAACCAGCGCTTCCTCCTGCGGAGACACATTCTGACGCATACTGGCGAGAGGCGGCACTCGTGTCCCTACTGCTCCTACCAGGCCAACCAGGCTGGAAACCTCAACAGACACATCCGCAACATCCATCCCGCCCAGGCAGCTGCAGCCAATTTCGTGGTAAACGAGCTATCCTCCTCCTCCTCCTCCTCTATCCTCGGGCCTGGAAACCTCAACCCCCACCACAACCTCATACGTCCTCTTCCCAGGGGTTCTTCTGGATCCCCTGGAACCATCTTACGGCCTTCGACTTCTGGTTCAGTTTCTCCTAGTCAACAACCTCGCTCCCAAGGCACGTCTTCACGTTCCCTATCCTTATCCATGACGGAGCACATCCCCCGTCTGCAGTTACACCCTCAGACGACCTCCTCCCCCAGCACCACCTCCAGCGTCAGTAGTGCGGCCACTAAAGTGAATGTGGCCAATGGCGAACCAAATTGATCTTCGGGTTCGAATGAAGAGAAGTGGCATGACGCCTTCGGAAGAGCGATGTCTCCATAGGAAAAAGAGAGTTATTTATTTATTCATTTATTTCTTTTTCTGTATGTGAACTTAAGGTAATGTTTTCAGTAGAAAATGCCAAAAGTCTGATGTTTTTTCTTTCATTTCCTTATAGTGATTTTGGTAAGATTCATGTAGGCATTGTAGATGGTGCCTCTCTCTCCTCTCTCTCTCTCTCTCTCTCTCTCTCTCTCTCTCTCTCTCTCTCTCTCTCTCTCTCTCTCTTTTAAAGCCTCAAGAGTGAGTGTATTTGATTAGTGGAGCCTATTACATTATCTGAGACGAACATTGATTTACTGTTTTGGAATTCTTATGTTTTTCTCATTTTTCCACAGATCTTACTCGTTTGGCTCAATTCTTGCTCTTTTATTTCACAATCTTCCCTCGGACCGGATTTCATTGATCAAGTGGTTTCATGTGCCTTTTCTTATACTTATAAATGAGTTAGTGACACAATGTGTCTTTAGTTTATGTTCATTGATTGGTAGGAACTCAAAATATACACAACATTGGTATATAGACCTTTAGAGGCTTCATTTTGAGAACCACTGAAGTCTCAAATAACCCAAAAATAACAATGATGATTAGTTTTATGTATTTGGTCTAAAATTACATCACAGTATCTGACAGTAATTCTTTGGTATGGAAGAAAAACATGAGATTCTTTCCCATTTTATTTACGTATAACAGTTTGGTTTCCAGTAACAATACTGTACAATACTAGAAAGGGTTTTATATGAAAATGGAAACTGAAGAAAACGAAAACAAGGGAAGAACAAATGAATTAGGTTCAGACCATTTATATGATCCATGCCAGATGTACTTATCCATTAGATATGCAATAAAGAGTGAAATAATCTCTTTGAACCGTCTATAAAAATGTAATAGATGCATAATACATCTGTGAAACAGCTGTAGGCTATTTTTTTCAAAGTTTATACTTAATTAAAATATTTATGAATTACAGGAAGCCCAATACATTTTAGATGTTACAAAACTTCATGCATCTTTTATGCTATTAGATATTTACCTATATAAAATCTTAAGGCACTTAGGTTCTTCATGCTTTTGTACGTAATGGCTGGCATATGGGTCAAATTATTGCTTAGAGTTCGTTTTATTTTTTTTTTTTTCATTTTGTCGTTGATTCTATTACTTTTTTATATTATTTTATATAGTAGAGTCGTGAAACGTCTATTACCTTAGAAATATAGATGATTATGTATGTTTGAACAGAAGTCATCCAATCAAGAAATCGAAATTTTCTCGCAAACAGTACGATGACGTCTGCGATATCGTCATGGAATTTCGCGTTTCCAGTGTGGATTCTCGTTTCATAATTATAAATTACGATGTTGTTTCATTTACCTCGGAAGAATGAAAAATTATTTTCGATGATTACTATATAGGCCTATGCTAAGCAAGTTATTTTTGATAAGCGTTTTATATATCTGAAAATCAGATCATTAAGAGAAATTCATCCTCCGACAATGTTTACGTCACCAAGATTTCGCGAGCTTTTATGAAACTTTAATAATATATTCTATGCTTGTCGTATTTGTTGTAGTTCCCGAGGAAGTTTATCACATTTGAAAGGGTACCGAGTGTACGACGCATTAATTGTTGATGAGATCTTTATAATGCGTCAGGAGATAGACGATGGAGACGCTGCAATTGGTGGCTGTTCTGACGACCGTGACTCTGTCTGCTCGACCGAAGTTCGCCCTGACGATTTCATAGTATTTTCCGTCCCTGGAAATAAAGAAGCTTATTGACAATTAGGAAAATAGTCGATATGTTGATAACAGCGGGAACACAAATCAGGTGTGGGAAAATGGATAATTGAAAGGTTAAATATAGTACGATTGGAAGATGTGAGAACAATAAAATTAGGTAAAATTGTAGTAATGTTTAAAATATTTTAACACGTGTTTTACATGAAAAACAAAAATATCATTTAAATATATATATATATTTATATATATATATATATATATATATATATATATATATATATATATATATATATATATATATATATATATATATATATATATATATATATATATATATATATATATATATAAGGGAAAATCGATATTTGTACTGATAGAAATCCTATGTAATGCATGTTTCTCTAAGACATGCTAGACTATGAAATATATGACAAAGTTTAATAGTCTCACATCCCACCAGTCAATTGTTTATGGAGATTAAACATCCCTTCCCACGGGCCTAGAGTAAAGAAAATGAGTTTAAACTTACGCCAGAACTAGGCATTTGAGACGTAGGCATCGGACGCGCATGGTGTCAATGGCCTTCTGACTTTTGTCTGAGTATCTGAGAGACTCTGGATCCCAGGACAATTCCAGTCGTTCGAGATTTTGGCCGTAGCGAGCTATGTTGTCCAATAGACCGTCTACGTGGATTTTACCCATGAGACGGTAGGATAGACCCTCTGATAGACCCATCCTAAGAATCCTGTTAGGAGGAAGAGGAGGGGATGGGGGCGATAAATCAGATGTTCAGATTTGAAGAGTTAGGATAATAGGATCGACTGATATGCAATTCCACCATAATATGGGATTATAGAGAGAGAGAGAGAGAGAGAGAGAGAGAGAGAGAGAGAGAGAGAGAGAGAGAGAGAGAGAGAGAGAGAGAGAGAGAGAGAGAGAGAGAGAGAGAGAGCCACCCACCTGATGTTCTTAAGAGCAGGCATGACGTTAGAGCAGAGAGAATCCGTACACTGTGGGATGCCAGACAGCACCAGTCCTCGAAGATTTTGGCCATAGCGGGCCAAGAATTTGTAGAGGCCTTCCTCGGACAGGTTGTCACAAAGATCGAGGTCAAGGGCGATCAGGCTCTTGAGGTTGCCGCGCTCTGTCCACGCCTTCAGTACCTGAAGGGAAAAAGAGGTCCTGATGTTATTTCCACTTGAAAGTGAATGTTTTATGGCTATGGTTGTGTGGGCTGAGAATGATAATTGTGTGGTCTGATTTAACTACTGTAAATTTTGCAATTGACTAACAATACTTGCACTGACCAAATTTTCATTTTGAGATATGTTGTATAGAAATGCGTAGAATATAGAAATCCCCTTTTGATGGTATTTGTGGACTATGAAAAGCCTTTGATAGTGTGCACCGGCTAATTTTGTGGAAAATCCTGCGTTATTTTGGAATTCCTCTTAAATATGTAAATTTAGTTAAGTCTGTCCATGAGCATAGCAAGTGCAAAGTTCATGTTAATAGAGTCTTATCAAGTGAGTTTCCAGTGAACAGCAGAGTACTCCAAGGGAATGTGTTGTCACCTATGTTGTTTATCCTCTTCATGGACTTTGTAATGTGTAGAACAGTCAGAGATGGTGGAGAAGGATTAGACTGGATTGGTGATAGGAATTTAGCAGATCTAGAGTATGCTGATGATGCTGTCCTTCTTAGCAGAACACCACAGGATTTGCAATGCTTGCTTACCAGAATAAATGAAATATCACACGAGGTTGGGCTGAAGATAAATAGAAGAAAGACAGATGTGATGAGAACGGAGTATGCAATATCATTGGAAGGAGAAAGGATTAATGAGGTAGAATCATTTAAGTATTTAGGAACAATGATCTCCAATATAGGGTCTTTGGAATTTGACTTTAGTGAAAGATTGAAAAAAGCAAATTAGACAATGGCTTGGTTCAGTAAAATTTGGAAATCAAATCACCTAAAATTTCATATAAAAATCAGACTATATATCAGTTTAGTGAGATTGGTTTTACTCTATGGACATGAGTCATGGTATGACAATGAAACAATCTCCAATAGATTTAGTGAATTTGAAAATAAAACCCTCAGAAGGATATTGGGAGTTAAATGGCAGGACAGGATTAGAAATGAAACTATAAGAGAGATTACTCGAGTACCATATGAGGATGAGATCATGATGAGGGGTAGATGGAGATGGTTTGGGCATGCTCTTCGCACTCCCCAAGAGAGATTAGTCCACCAAACGTTTAACTGGGCTCCACAAGGCACTAGAAGAATTGGAAGACCCAGGCCTACATGGCTTAGGACTATAAAGTGTGAAGTAGGAGATGATGAATGAAGTACTGAACTAAAAGCTCAAGACAAAGACGACTGGCGAAATCTAACCGAGGCCCTTTGAGTCAATAGGCGTAGGAGGAGATGATGATGAACAATACTTCTCTTGACTTGCATAACCTTCAGCAGTTAAAGTATGAAAGTGCAATCACTTGTGTTTTTATTTTCTTCATATGCACCCTTGTTTTGGGAAACGTCAAATTATTAGAAAAAATAATATATAGAATTTACTTGATATTCTCGCCATATTTTTATTTTTAAAATGCCATAAAGTACTTTTATGGCTGTAAACCCCATGTCCTGGTCTTTTAGTGACATATACCCACACAGAGAACCGAGGATACAATTTTTGTCTTTTTTTCCGGCATACTACAGGAGTGAAATTGGGATGCCATAGGCTTCTGGAGAGGAACCTCATTTTCCATTTAATGGACATTACAAGAGGTCCCCGTCCCTCAGTTAGGCATTCCTCAGCCTTTAGGTATATCTGCACTAAACTATTGGCACTGCTTAGAGAAGCCTTGTCCATGTAGCACTTGCTACTACTACCGTGGTAGCGGTCCCCAGTAGAGAGACTGACCTGATGTATGTGGTGGCTAAGGCACCATATAGAAGGCCTTTCATCTCCCATGGGGTTTTTAAACCTTATAGGCTTTACCAGACGTTCTCCTGCCTTTTGATATAATACATTGGAATTCCATGGACATTGGCTTATCCTAATGCAACAATATCCAAGTAATACTTTCCTTTATGGAAGTAAAGTATGGAGGTTGAATGTAAATAGAAACGAAAAGGTTAAATTGGTTGCGATAAACAGTCTGTGTAATATATGTGGTGCAATAAGAATTAATTTAGTGAGAACTATGGATATTTGCAGAATTGGCCAAAAGGTTACCACAAATGAAAGGATGGATCAGAGTATTTTGTGGGGATTCAGTCATGTTGTGAGAAAGTATGACAGCAGGGCAGTAAAATGAATACTTAATTCAGAAGTATCAGGAGGCAGGAGAGGAAGTCCTCCAAAAGAGTTGAACAGATTGAGTGATATATAAAAAAAGGCCTTGATATCAATGGTGTGTATGAGTTTATGCAAGGTAGAGTTGAATTGTGCAATGTGAGAAGGTTTGACGCTCTTCTGGTGAAATTTCTATGTAGATGTATGGAAGATTTGCTGTACAGGGATCCATTTGCAATTCAGCTGTTGAAGAATGAGCGTAGTAGAGACTTGAGGTGGGGAAAAGAATTAATGTTGAAATGCGGGAAATTAATTTTAAGCCAGTGAATACTCACAGCGTCTGTGAAGCCGTCGAGCTGTCCAGCGCTCAGCCACCTGATGGCTGGGATACGGGTCAAAAGGTCGATAAGACAGTCTGTTGAGAGGTCAGTTGCTGTCACGTCTAGCTCTACCACGGATGACTTTTCCCATTCAGCAGCCAATACGTTATCGCTCTGAAGACCTGGAGGGTAGATCACGTTAGACTAACAGTCCTTGCAGGTTAAACTGCCTATCTGGTATCTTATAGAGCTTGGTGAGTTAGGTTGTTTAGCATAATTCCAAATCAGAATTAGTCTATGTATTTTGAAAATGTGTAGATTGTATTGCAAAATTATTTTTTAAGTGAAAGAATCTTTTTGATATTAGTTATACCATAAAATGTATACTTTTCCCTCTAGAAATTTGACAAGAAGAAAACACCATATAAATGAGTTAAAAGATGATTAGAATGCATGGAATTTCTCTTTAAAAGTTAGCAAATTGGATTTAAAGAAAGATTTCAGCTTTTCATAATGAATAGTTGTTGTTGTTGATGGGCACCATAGTGAGTATAGGAATGTGATATCTGGTGTTCCACAGGGTAGTGTTCTTGGCCCATCACTTTTCATACTATATACACATGACATATGGTTTAGCCTAGAAAACAAGCTTGTTGCATATGCAGATGATGCTACTCTCAGTGCATCAATTCCATCCCCTGAATGTAGATCTGGGGTTGCTGAATCCCTTAATAGAGATCTAGCTGAAATTAGTGCATGGTGCAAATTATTGGGTATGAAGTTAAATTCTAACAAAACTCAAAGTATGATTGTAAGTAGGTCAAGGACGGTGGCTCCTCAACATCCGGATCTCAGTATTGATAATGTTTCTTTAAATTTGTATGACTCTTTTAAAATTTTAGGTGTGATTCTCGACAGCAAATTTACTTTTGAGAAACACATTAGGTCTGTGTCTTCTTCCATTGCACAAAAAATTGGCTTATTGGGAAAGTCTTACAAGATTTTCGGTGATCAATCTATTCTGAAGAAGTGTTTCAATTCTTTCATTCTACCTTGTTTTGAGTATTGCTCTCCTGTCTGGTCTTCAGCTGCTGATTCTTATCTTAATTTGTTGGCCAGAAACTTACGGTCTATTAAATTTCTTATTCCTGATCTAGATATTAATCTCTGGCACCGTCGTTCAATTAGGTCATTATGCATGTTGCATAAGATTTTTAATAACTCTGACCATCCTTTACATTCAGATCTTCCTGGACAATTCTATCCTGGTCGTAATACTAGGTATGCAGGCCTTCTTCATCATGAGGCTCAATACTACACAGTATTCTAGAAGTTTTATTCCAGCTGTGACCAAGTTGTGGGATGATCTTCCTAATTGGGTAGTTGAATCAGTAGAACTTCAAAAGTTCAAAGTTGCAGCAAATGTTTTTATGTTGAACAGGCTGACATAAGTCCTTTTAAAGTTTATATATGACATATCTGTTTTGACGTTGTTACTGTTTTTAGAATGATATATTGTTAATTTGTTCTCATCATTTATTCATTTCCTTATTTTTCCTCCTTGAGCTATTTTTCACTGGTGGAGCCCTTGGGCTTATAGTATCTTGCTTTTCCAACTATGTTTGTAGCTTGGCTAATAATAATAATAATAATAATAGCACAAAATGACAAAGAACACCTACTGCATTGTTGCATGAGGAGACACTTCAGCTTCTTGCATCTAGTTAACAGAATCTTCAAAGACGTTCCAGTCACCTTAGCACAGAAGTTGACGGCCAGACATTCCAGCTGTGAAAGAAAGATGACGTCAAAGCAAGGGGAGAGTGAAAAGGTGAAGCGACGTAGTGCAGCCACTCATCTTTAACATGCTCCACCCACAAGCATCATGATTGGGCGCTAACTTCGCACAGCTGTTTCATGTAAACATAACAATAACAATATTGAAGAAAAGAACTTTAAAAAGAGTCGGTGTACAAACAATGCTGTTGAAGGAAGGGAAAATATGGAACCGCCCAGCATCATCTAATGTCTAATGTAAACTAGGAACTTTCCTAATCCTGCTTTGCAAACGTCCCTCTAATGGTCTTTGCTCCACTGTGGCTCCCCTGCTCGCAAATACACATTATCTCATTATTCCTCTCTTCTAGCAATGGTTCATGGATGTGCTACATAGACCATCCACGTGGGTCATAATTAAAGTTTCATAATATATTATTGTTATGTTTATATGAATTAGCTGTGACAAAGTGGCAGATAATCATGATGATTGAAAGATAAGGAGTTGCACCCAATTGTTTTTGTTAAAAACTGGTGCAGCTATTCGGTAGAAAGACCATATTTATTTCTAGTCCACGGAATGTAATGTTCTCAGAAATAAGACAAGTTTAATTTCCTGTGCTTCTTATGCTTTCAACACTGGTAGATGAAATTAACCTTTTTATGTTTTTATTTAATCCCTTATTTTCGTACCTGGATGCAATTTGAGCTGAATGCTTCAATGTGAGAATCGTCGACAAAGTTAATGCCATAGAGGTTAACAACCTTCAGGTTAGGCGTGGCTGACTTCAGTTTGTGGATGTTGATGACTTCATAGATTTCCTCTTCTTCTTCGTCCGCTTTCTCGTAGGTGCCTGAGGAGGAGGACAGCAAATGAAAGAGAGAGTCAAATAAATAAATAAAAGTGTAATTTGGGGTCGATTAAAGAAAGTAAACGAAGTCAGAAGGGAAAAGTTTTTTTTATTACTGCAACAATTACTACTGCATCAAAAATGCCTTACTTTTCTAGGGTTACTCCCTTCCTCCCTGTTACACATGCAATTCTATAAAAAAAAGAACGATTAAATAAGATTAAAAAAACAACGGGAAAACAAAACCGACTTGCCAATGATGTGTAAGACTTCTAGACCGTTGATGAAGTTATAAATCTTTCTCATGAAACCTTCCATGAAGATGACGGCCGAAAGACAAATGCACATCGTGCGCAGCTTCGTTGGAAAAGCCTAAGAGGATATAGTGAGGCATATAGGAGTTGGTCTAAACATGGTTTACATATGACTAACCTTTTTTTATATAAATTCAGTTTGTACAACGTATTTTTGGTGTAAGAATAGTTTAAAAAATTACTAAATCAAGGTTATTAGCGTAGGAAAAAATATGAAACAGAAAATTAAGAATATAAAACAAGGGTTGTAATCGATTTAATCAATACGTAAAAAGACGAAAACCATTGTTATTAAGCTCAAGAAGGAGAGAGAGAGAGAGAGAGAGAGAGAGAGAGAGAGAGAGAGAGAGAGAGAGAGAGAGAGAGAGAGAGAGAGTCTCATCCAGTTATACCTGCAGTTCGTTGAAGTCATGCAGTTGCATGGCAGTGGAGAAGTCCAAGAGCATGCTGGTCAAGTTGGGACACTTCTCGGCCAAGTCATGGAGGACTGGGTTGGTAATAAGGTCCATAGGCATCTCGATGTATCTCAGGGACGCTGCGAAGCGAGCACTGAAAGGTAATGGCTGTTATTTTAAACGCTGAGGTTGTTGGGAAAGTTATCATAAGAATCGAATGCCTAGGAATGGTAGAAAAACTAAAACGCTACTGCAATGACAATATATTCATCACATGGAGGTGTTTAACAGTATGTTGAAAGTGGCGCATTCCCATGATTTACAGAAAAGCAGAGTAAACTACGTATATGCTTGAATCGTACTGACTTATGACTACAAAATCTTGTTATTTTGAGAAAAGATATGTATGCATAATTAAATCTGTTCTCCACAAATATTGCAGCTGCAGTTTATGATTCCATTTAATTTTTATTGGTGTTGAACAGCAGATGTATCTTGAATAATATATTTATTGAAGTATTAACAATTTCTTTTGCCGAGGCTCTCTTTGATAAGAAAAAAAGGATTCAATTTCCATTCCCCATATAAAAGTAAAAATCTCCCCTACCAATCCTATGATAGAAATATTACCTAGTAGATTAGTATTACTCTTAGTACTGGCAATTCTGTTTATATATGTAATAAATAATCAAAGCACCAACAACATACAGCATCTTGACACAAAGTCGGCTTTTACAGTACCAGTTTTTATTCATGTAATCACGTTAAACTTGACGTAAAAATCTTACTTGATAAGGTAAAGAAGAGCGTCGATGCTGTTTACATGGAGACCGTTCCATTCTGGGCGAAGAGACACGGCGTCCCAAAGCTTGGTGTCGTAGGCAATAGTTCGCCATTTCTTGCAGACAATGGCGTTGGCGATGATCTCCCTGTGGGGCAGGTAAGAGAAGATCTTCAGGAGGACCTTGTCTGGTAGCTTGTCGATCGTCTGAGAAGAAGAAATTGAAAATTATGTTTTGTTTAAATTCTTTGCGTAGTTTCATTCAAGGGACCGGGAATTTTTCATTCTTCATCTGCATGTCTGACGATCACTGGTTTTGTAATGCCATTTATCCTTAATGATAAACCAAAACAAGGGTATGTTGTACAGAGGAAGAACATATTTTAATGGTGTACGGTAAGGGACCTAGAGTGCATTGTGGGTACCATGCATTCCGCATCTCTACATTCAGCTATCGCCAAAGCATTGTTCTTCTGCTTGATAGGTATTTTTATCATTTATATATCTAATTGCACATATTGTTAATGAAGAATATCTATTGTGTTTTATTTGTATGCAATAATGAATGTATTCATATAAACACAAGGCTAATTAGTAAAGCTGAGCTGTCTACCTCCCCCTCCGCTGAAATTGAACATACTGTTTACACTACCTGTGGGGGGACAAGCTAGTCCAATTTATTACCAGTCTCAAGCCCCGATGCTGCCTGGCTTAGCCAACCGAATATGAAAACTGTGGCAAAAACTAAATAATGAATTTTGAGTCAACACTAGAATGCAATAGGGCTAAGGCATATCCCTCAAGCTACACACTGTAGTATCCCCAGACAATAGTGAGCAATATGCAAATGGTAAAGCAGCAGTCACGATTGCAGCTAAAGAAATTAGTAAGGGACAAGGATTGGAAAAAAAACAGGAAAGATGAGAATGGAAGGGGAAAGGGGTAAGAAAGCTTGGGAAAGGATATAAAGTTTACTACACAACGGAAGATCCAAAGAGAAATGGTGTAGGACTTATTCTCAATCCAGATTTGCAAGAGAATATCACAGGTCCAGCATATCAATGACGAGTATGGCATATCCTCTCGGCATACTCCCCTCAACAAGGGTGTAGTGAAGAGAAAGACGAATTCAGAGAAAAATTAGAATTTATATAAAGAGTGCCAAGAAGTGATCTTTTAAGTGTTATCTGTGGACATTTTCACCCATGTAGGTGAGAGTTCCGATAGCATTGAAGGAATACATGGAGAAAATTTTAGAAGAAGAAACCAGGAAGGTGAAAGATTGTTAGAATTAACAGAAGCTATAAATACACTGTTTCTGAAAAGGATAAGTCATCTGGTACCATTTAAATGTGGACAAAATGAGACTCAAATTGGCCATATTTTGTTTAGAAAGGAAGACAAAATGAGTATTATGGATTGTAAAGGTATTCTAAATGAGACTGTTGTAGTTCAACAAAAACTAGTGGTGGCAGATTTTCGGTTGTAAGCAATAAGGAAAATCCAAGCCCCAGCTAGGAATAGAAGGATCAAAATTTGGAAGCTGAAGGGAGTGAAGTCAAGTAAGTTCATAAGTAAATTGGAAAGAGCCAGAGTAGAGGTATGAAAATTGGACGTCAGAATCGCCTGAAGAGATATGAAATGTAATGAAAGAAATTGTGGTGGTAGTGGCAGCAGATGTGTGTGAAGGAACCAGTGGTAAACAGTTTCAGGAAAAAGAAACATGGTGATGGAATCAAGATGTTCAAACAATTGAGAAGGAAAATAGTATAACCAAAAGAAGGTGGGAAGAAGATAACAACTACCAAAGATAGGAAGAGGAATATAGACGGATAAAGAGAGGAACAAAGAGAAGGGTAGTGATTGTAAAGGGAGAACCCAGGAGAGAGTGGTATGAAATGATGGGAACATCACAGGGAGAAAAGATAATCTACAGAATTGCAGAAGCGAGAAGAAAAGACAGACAGGATGTAGGAGAGGTAGGAATGATTAAAGATGACAATGGAAATGCCTTAGTTGACAAAGTCAGGAGAAGATGAAAATACTATTTTTCATAACTATTAAACGCTAAAGACAAGTGGGAAGGACCGGAAAATGTTCCTCCAGCAGAAGGACCAATAACAAACATCAGAAAAAGTGAAGTCAAGACTTCTATAAAGGAAAGAAAATTTAATAAAGTTGCATGAAAATCCGAGGTAACAATAGCAATGGTTAATGCATAGGGAAATCTAGGCAAAGAGTGGGTGCGCACACTATTGAAAAATATCGGGGATATAAAGAGAATGCCAAGGAACTGGCAAAATAGTTAGATGATTAAATTGTATAAAAAAAATTTATGTTAAACTGTGGTACTATTAGAGGACTAATGCTTTTAGAGCCTGAATTCAAGATACTAGAAAGAGTAGTAGAAAGAAGGTTGAGAGAGTTGATAGATATACATGAGCAGCAGGTTAGGTTTATGAAAGGAAAGAGCTCAGTGGATGTAATCTTTAAAGCAAGACAAGCACCAGAGAAGTTAGTAAGGTTAGGTAGGATGATGTATGATGGAGAAAGGACCACTGTACTGACAAAATATGGGGCGACTGGAACATTCCCTGTGAAAGTTGGCCCCCATCAGGGATCTGTTGACAGTCCATCCCTATTTCTTGTCGTTATAGACACTTTGTCATCAGAATAAAGGAATGACAAAAAACTGAGGGAACTGATGTTTTCAAATGATTTAGTCATTATTATAGCAGACACAGAAATACTGTAAGTAAGATTTTTAGTATGGAAAAGATTTTTAGAAAGGAAATGATTGCAGGTGAACATTGGAGAGACAAACTAATGGTTAGTGGTAGAGAAAGATATGAAGAAGTAAACATTAAAGTCATGTATGGTACTGTGCTAAAACAGAATGATGAGTTTAACTACTTGTGATCAATGCTATCAGAGGAGGGAAGTACTGAGAAAGCAGTGAGACAGAGAGTGATAGAAGCATGGCAAAAGGATGAGAAGTAACTAGAGTTGATTTAGACAATAAAATGCCATTAAGACTCAAATTGAAGGTCTGTAAGACGATTACCAAACCCATACTATTATATGGAGTAGAAACTAGGGCACTAAGGAGGATAGAGGAGGGACTGTTGGAGAGAACCGAGAAAAGGATTGTGAGACGGATTGCAGGAATATCACTACCGGTAAGGAGGGGGAATCAATATATAAGAAGAATATGGTATATGTAATGTAAAAGATAGGCTAGGGAAGCTCGTCTGAGATACTATGGCCATGTGATTAGAAGAGAGGGGAGGGGTGTCAGTGGATCAGATGGATGGATGTGATATATAAAGGACAAAATCTCATAGAACATAATCCCGCCATGTGAAAAGTAGACAAATACCCACAGAAGGCTACAATAGTAACATTTCTTTATTTATGACATAGCCTAATAGTATACTGTATTTTAATGAGCCACTTCGTGTAATGTGCATATGCGCAACATTAAAGCCTGCCTGACACTTGCGCGCATTTTTGCAACGCAGTGCGTGCCACTTTGTGGCATGCACTGCGTTTTTTCCCGCACTATTCACGACCAGTTCACGACACGTTCACGTATAGTTCACGACAAGTTCATGCCACGTTCACGCCATGGCACGAATTGGAACGCCTAGTTCGCGACAAGTTCACGACACGTTCACTCATCTTTCCGCATCATTCCGCATAGTTCACGCATTGTTCACGCCAGTTCACGAATTGGCCGCTCCATTTAAAAATGGGGCTTCTCCAACCCGAGTACATTCTTGGATTGGCTTCGGAAGAGACAACACTGCTTTCTGTCAGAGACACCATTGCATTGAGGAGAAGAAACGTATCTTTTTCGTTTGTATTTTTTGTTGCCCTTTATTTTTGTTTCAATAAGAAAGCATTTGATTTACATATAAATAGCAGACATAAAATATGTACAAGTATTAAGAAAGCATTTTATTTTAACATTAAAAGCAGCAAACATGAAAAGTTTTTTGGCTGTTGATTTTAAGGTAAGAGAGAAAAAAGTGTGTTGAAATAAGAAATCATTTTATTTTTACATTAAAACAGCAAACAGAAAAAAAATTGTTTTGCTCTTCATTTTAAGGTAATAAAGAAGAATAAGTATGTTGATGAAATAAAACATCATTTTATTTTTACATTCAAACAGCAAACTTAAAAATTTCTTGGGTTTATTTTTCAGTTAATTTTTATTTAAAACAAAAGTTTTGGCTCTTAATTGGTAATAGAGGAAAATAAGTGTGTGCATGAAATAAGACATAATTTTATTTTCACATT
The DNA here is from genome assembly GCF_036898095.1 of Palaemon carinicauda. Lineage (NCBI taxonomy): Eukaryota > Metazoa > Arthropoda > Malacostraca > Decapoda > Palaemonidae > Palaemon > Palaemon carinicauda. The sequence goes on from NC_090734.1 coordinate 74,841,986, forward strand.
AAAACAGCAAATTTAAAAATTTATTAGGTTTATTTTTCTTTCCTTTTCATTAACTTTTTCGTTTCCTTTTTGTTTCTCTTCATTATAAAGTTATAGAAATAGTTTGAAATAAGATATAATTTTTTTTCACATTAAAACAGCAAATATAAAAATTTATTAGGTTTATTTTTCTTTCCTTTTCATCAATTTTTTCGTTTCCTTTTTGTTTCTATTCATTATAAAGTTCACGCCACTTCCCGCATCGTTCACTCCAGTTCACGCCAGTTCCCGCATCGTTCACTTCAGTTCACGCCAGTTCGCGCATCGTTCACGACTATTTTTGGCGTGCCAATGCGTGCCACAAACTTTAAACATTTCAAAGTTATGGGCACGCATGCCACGCATCGTTCCCGCACTATTCACGACAATTTCACGACTCGTTCACGCGAGTTCGCGCATCAATGCGTGCCACGAATGCGTGCAAGTGTCAGGTACCCTTAATATATATTAAAAGATTTTTTTTTACTGATTTTATTTACTCTGCTCTTGAGCTTGCACTGCACTAAGCTGAACCTCCGTTGGCGGCTTTGAGTAGTACAGTGGATAAAAATGCACCAAAATGCTTCTACATTTGTAAAATGTAAATAAAATAACTGGAATAAATCATGTAAATTCCAGATAGGTTCTTTTAATGTAGGCCTATAGCAAAAAAGTAAATGTAGTGCATATTAACATCAACATAAAGTGGCTCATTAATATGCACTATTAAGCCATACATACACAATTTCAAAACTTATTTTTTTTTTTTTTACATTATTATAGCCTACTGTGGGGTTTTCTCCACGATGGATATTGTTGGATTTTCCTGTGAGATAATGTCCTGTGGACTTTTGTCTGTGGGGATTATGTCCTGTAGGTTTTTTTTTTTTTCTGGAAACCGACGGATGTGGTGATAGGGAATATGGGTGTGGTAGAACTCAGAGAAGAGCTACGAATAGAAATGGAAGAAGTTTACTCGAGCGGCCGACCCTGCTATGCAGTGGGACAAATAAGATCGAAAGAAGACTGCTATTTCTCCCCTTATTGCTCTAACCTGCCGATATGAAAATCAGATCATTGTTATAACACACACACACACACACACACACACATATATATATATATATATATATATATATATATATATATATATATATATATATATATATATATATATATATATATGTGTGTGTGTGTGTGTGTGTGTGTGTGTGTGTGTGTCGTATCTTGTAGCAGAAAGACAAATTTCACGCGTTTTGATCGTTTGATTATCAAACCGGAATGAGGCTTTTGTAAAGAAAACGTCCACAGCTTAATTCTCTTTGCGTCATAAAATTCAGGACACAAATTTGGTAAATGAAAATCAACATGCGCTCTTGAATCAGCAATGATTTTTTTATTTTGCCTTGAAATAAATCAAAATATATTTATTAGAGACAAAAAGAGAAATATTAAACCGAGCACTGTAACCATGTTGAGCATAGGCTAAATTGAAATAATAAAAGAATAAACAGTCAACTTAGATAATAGATGCACTGTGCATATGAAAAGATAAGCTTCACTTCATTCACATTTGTATCTGTTTATGTCTATTATGTGTTTTGACAAATTCAAATATGAAAATATTTTTTTCTTCTTATTTACAAAGGTACTATGATGCAAGGGGATTATAACCTTGTCGATGTGCGTCCTCTCTCTCTCTCTCTCTTACACACACACACACACACACACACACTAATAGGATAAATTCTTCACCAGTTCATCGCTTTACATACAACATGTGATATATATAGACACATATTTACAGTATATATATATATATATATATATATATATATATATATATATATATATATATATATATATATATATGTGTGTGTGTGTGTGTGTATACATACACACACACACACACATATATATATATATATATATATATATATATATATATATATATATATATATATATATATATATATATATATATATATATATATACACACGAGCAGTTGGTCATTTTGCTGCAATTAAACGATTTTGGATATAAAACTCACGGGAGGGGGTGTTTTTGGATAGGCCACGTGGCAACACAGGAACTGGAAGCGTCAATATACCATAGCTTGTGTATAGTTTTATTGACTATATACAGTATTTGCAGTCTGTTTTAACATGATTTTTGATAATTGTATAGTTGTAATTCCTTTATATTGATTACAAATTTCAGAATAAAATGTTCTTATATGAAATAAAGATAGAAATAAAAAGGATTGAGCAAAGCACTCTAGTCAAATGAGAGTAGCAATGAACTAACAAATTTTAGGAAAGCGTCAAACAAGTATACATAAACAAAGTTGCGTAAACGATTAGATAAAGAGTTTAGGACATTAGGCCGAGGGAAAATGTTTCTCTCAAGGTAACATGAGCTACACTTTTCTCCCCAAGTATTCACTTGTTCATATACCTGGTAATTCATCACAGGATATGATATAGGGCGAGATATTTTCTTTTGCAGTTGGAGGTAGGCTACATATAACGTGAATAAGGGAGAAGAGGAAGACCATTATGCATTCCTAGAGATATTTTTTATGACAGAAAGGGATTAAGAAAAGTCATCTACACATAAATAGCCGTAAATCATCTTTGGTTGGTAATAGTTACGGTTGAGACGACATATAAGCAGGAATGAGTGATTGAGTTATACGTTAAACACGAGAGAGAGAGAGAGAGAGAGAGAGAGAGAGAGAGAGAGAGAGAGAGAGAGAGAGAGAGACTTGCAATTAGATGGAGATATATAGGTCTAATGAGTATGGTTCTTGATATGGTTAGTTACGATGATAAAGGTGAAATATATATACATATATATATATATATATATATATATATATATATATATATATATATATATATATATATATATATATATATATATATATAACTAATTAAAGAAAGATAGTTACGACAATAAAGGGGAAATATCTTTTTTCATTTAACGAAAGGAAAACAGAGAAGAAAAAAAAATTATATTAAAGAAAGAGACCGTCGTAAATGTTCCTTGGTTGTTGAAGCCAGCGATGAACGCGGCCTCTGTGGGCAGAGCATCCCAACCCGCCATTTATTCGCCTATTTTGATCTTCTCTTCTCCGCTGCAAAGATTTGGGGATTTTTCTCAATTCACGAATAAATAATTCATTTGTGGATTGCTTGATATTTATCACGGATTTATTGTTACATCACTTCACATAATCCATACTCGTTCGAGTTACTTGTTTTCCCTGTAAAAGTCTTTTCTATTGGCGGGGTTCCATGATGGTGGTTCGAGTTTACAAGTATGGTGAATATATATATATATATATATATATATATATATATATATATATATATATATATATATATATATATATATATGTATATATATATATATGTATATATATATATATATATATATATATATATATATATATATATATATATATATATATATATATATATATATATATATATATATATATATATATATATATATATATATATATACACACACACAAGTGTGTGCTAAAGGTTAGAAAATGAAATAAACTTAGCAGTCCTACGTATAGATATATGTACTGTTTACAATATATATATATATATATATATATATATATATATATATATATATATATATATATATATATATATATATATATATATATATATATATATATATATATATGCTAATGGTTGCAAAAGAAAACAAACTGCTGTCCTTCGTATGGATATTCTTGTAGTATGTAGGCTGTTTTTATACATATGTTGGCGGTTGTTTGTAAGTGAACAATATACACGCTCACAAACATCCACCTAGTCGCATACTCAACACTATTTATCCCGCATGTATGCATATATTAGAGTATAACAGTAAATATGTTCAGGCATATTGAATTTGAGCCAAGCAATGAAAAACAGTTAAAGGACAAACTGTTTATTTCAAGTGTCTCCTCCCACGCATCCTCTTGAAGACCTGTCACCTACCTACATTTCAGGTGCTGCCAAAATATATTAATAAATTCCTTAATTAAACTATCGTTTTTCTTAATGGCTATCTTACGGAGGCGCTCGTTACGAAACCGTAGCCTCTTAAACATATGCTCTTACATTATTTACGAATTGCCGGCGAGAGAGAGATATATATAGAGAGAGAGAGCTTAAGAGACCGGGTCTGATAAATTTAGATTTGTAAACAAACGCTTCCTCTTCTCTCTCACTGCAGTCACGACTTGGGGATGGTCTTGGATTCGAAGGTTGTCACCCAAGTGGGATTTTTTTATTTATTATTTGGCAGTTTTCACCCTGATTACTACAAATTTATACCAAGTAGCTGTATTGGTGTCATGTTGACCAACACGTGTGATTCAAATAAAAAGAATTGTTGTGGGAGATGTTTAGGTTATTAGATATTGCCTAGGCTGTAGGAAAAATGCTGGCTTGCTGGTGCTATTTTTGGAGTCAAGATTCGTGGGTTTAACTCCGTAAAATAATTTACATTTGTCATGATAGTTTTGTTGGTTTTACTATTGATATATATATATATATATATATATATATATATATATATATATATATATATATATATATATATATATATATATATATATATATATATATATATATATATATATATATATATTCAACTAATCATAAATTTGGTGAACTTATTAAATTAAATCAGAAAATAATTTTTTCTAAGGGTATATTGAAATTAGGAAATTATTCTGTATTTTTTCATTTTTGCGTAATTTTAGAATTGAATGATGTTCCAATAACTACTAGTTTGAATATTAGCTCTAGAGAATGGAGACAATAAATGTCACCATGAAAAGTTATTATATCCTAACGGAAAAAAAAACCGAATAAAACATAGAAATGTAATCAATAGATAGATAGGGAGTTTATCGTTGTCGTTAATCAGGTACTTGGCCAATATATTTAATTTAGGTCTACTACACCACAGGTCATGGAGTGTAACAATTATGACATTACTTTACTTCTTCAAAATGACATTATAAATTTAATTATGAACTTTATTATTTATTTATTTAATAAATAAAATTAAAACCCCTTCGATTGAATAAAAGTTGACCACGAATCCAATCAATGGTTTTATGTCATGCGGTCAAAACTGTTGCTAACGCCATAGGTGACAAAGTGAGCGATTCCTGAGTTGATTTCTTCCTGTCACATTGATTCGCTAATGCAGGAGGTGGGGCCGGGACCAACATTAACACCTTTTCACGGAACTTTTCTGAACTAAAACTTTTAATTCTAAATGGTAATATACGCAATCATATTGTGACGTCAAGTAGCAAAACGTTTTTTTGTCTTACGTTTAAAGCGTTGATACTGAGGAAATTCAGTTCGGGTAAATGGTTTATAGTTTGGATTGATAACATGATGAATGACTCTCGACATTTTAAATTCGTCAATTTAAGGAGATAAAATAAATTAAATTATTGATATAGAAGTGGCTTGTAGAGAGAGAGAGAGAGAGAGAGAGAGAGAGAGAGAGAGAGAGAGAGAGAGAGAGAGAGAGAGAGAGAGAGAGAGAGAGAGTTAGGTCGCATCAAAATAGATATCTAATGATAAATTTTATTGATCATAGATGATATAGGAATTTCATGATAACGTCTTTCTTACATCGGTTTTGGTTCTTTGGAAATAACGAAGTGTTTGGAAATAAAATTTAATAATTTTGGCTTAAGCAAAGTTGAAAACCTATGTTCAGGATTTCAAATTTATTGCATCTGCAAAAAACGATTAATATATAAGTTAAAGAACTCTAATTATTGCTATGTGTTCATTATTATACGATAGAAAATTTTTGCATCTAAAGATTTCTTTAAAGAGAAATTTTTTGTTGTTGTTTCAATCAAAGTAAGCAAATTCTCACTATTTTACCAAGACAAAAATTGGATTTGAAATGTGACGACCTAAGTTTAAGGTTATACTATAATTGAATCAGATTTAAGGTCATAATATAATTGAACCAAATATAAGGTCATACTATAATTGAACCAGATTTGAGGTCATACTATAATTGCACTAGATTTGAGGTTATACTATTGAACCAGATTTGAGGTCATACTATAATTGAATCAGATTTAAGGTCATACTATGCCTTAACCAGATTTAAGGTCATACTATAATTGAACCAAATTTGAGGTCATACTATAATTGCACCAGATGAGATCACATTATATTAGAACCCGATTTGAGGTCATACTAGTGAATCAGATTTAAGGTCACACTATAATAGAACCAGATTTAAGGTCAATATATAACTGAACCATATTTTAGGTGATACTATAACTGAACCATTTTAGAGGTCATACGATAATGGAACCAGATTTGTGGTCATACTATTGAATCAGATTTAAGGTCACTATAAATGAACCAGATTTAAGGTCATACAGTAATTGAACCAGATTTAAGGTCATACTATAACTGAAACATATTTGAGGTCATTTTATAAATGACCCAGATTTAAGGTCATACTATAATTGAACCACATTTGAGGTCATACAATAATTGAACCAGATTTAAGGTTATACTATAATTGATCGAGATTTAGGGTTATACTATAATTGGACCAGATTTAAGGTCTTACTATAAATGAAACAGATTTGAGTTAAAACTATGATTGAACCCGATTTAAGGTCATATCATAATTGAACCAAATTTAAAGTTGTACTATAATTGAACTAGATTTGAGGTCATAATATAATTGAACCAGTTTTGAGGTCATCCTATAATTGAACCAGTTTTGAGGTCATCCTATAATTGAACCAGTTTTGAGGTCATACTATAATTGAACCAGATTTGAGTTCATACTATAATTGAACCAGGTATGAGGTCATACTATAATTGAATGAAATTTGAGGTCAATCTATGATTGAACCTGATTTAAGATTAAATCGGGTTTGGGGTCATACTATAGTTGAACCAGATTTGTTGACAGTATTTTTACCCAGATTTGAGGTTATAGTATTTTTATATAGATTTGAGGTCATACTTTGATTGAACCAGATTTAAGGTTATACTATAATCGAACCAGATTTAAGGTCATAATTTAATTGAACCATATTTAAGGTCATACTATAATTGAACCAGTTTTGAGGTCATAGTATCTTTTATCCAGATTTAAGGTCTTAATATTTTGTATAGAGATTTGAGATCATACATTGATTGAACTAGATTTAAGGTTATACTATAATCGAACCAGATTTAAGGTCATAATTTAATTGAACCATATTTAAGGTCATACTATAATTGAACCAGTTTTGAGGTCATAGTATCTTTTATCCAGATTTAAGGTCTTAATATTTTGTATAGAGATCTGAGATCATACATTGAATGAACCAGATTTAAGGTCATACTATAATTGAACCATATTTGAGGTCATACTTTAATTGAACCAGATTTAAGGTCGTACTATAATTGAAGCAGTTTTGAGGTCATAGTATTTTTTTATCCAGATTTGAGATCATAGTATAGTTTACCCTAGATTTCTGGGCACGGTATTTTGATTTGAGGTCAATCCTTGATTGAACCACATTTGAGGTCACATTATCTTTTACCCAGATTTAAGGCCATACGATAATTGAACTATTTTTGAGGCCATACTATAACTGAACCAGATATGAGGTCATACTATGATTAAACCAGATTTGAGGTCATTTTATTTTTTACCCAGCTTTAAGGCCATACTATAATTGAAGCAGATTTGAGGCAATACTATAATTGAACCAGATTTGAGGTCAATCTATGATTGAACCAGATTTGAGGTCAATCTATGATTGAATCAGATTTAAGGTCATACTATAATTGGACCAGATTAAGGTCATACTTTAACTGAACCAGATTTGAAATCATATTGATACTGTCCAAAATTTGAGATCAAACTGCTATCAACTCTAATTTCAGGCCATTTTGTTATTCACCAAAATTGGACCCCTGGTGTTATTGTTCCAATTTGGAGGTCATACCTACATTGTCCTGATTTATAGGTCATGCAACTATTGACAATATTTTTTTTTCTTGGGAATTTGTCCTTGAATTACTTGAAAAGTTATTAAGGTAAAACCTAGAAGTTTGAAGACACTGTATTCGATATGGCGAACGAAAGTTCCCAAACACCGCGTAGGTCATTACAAAGCGCCAAGATGGCCCTGGATATATCCTCTCCGTGTGCTCTGTTGATTATTAATATTTCATTATTTCCTTCGTGAGTAGACTAATGAGAAAATTATTTAGTTATAATCAGTTATTATCATTATTTATTCTTTAGCATAACTTGGAAAAATTAGCGAGGTAGTACTGTATCTGTAGGAAAGGTAATAAGAAAACTACATTAACTGATAGCAAACTAAATATCGTAATGGAAATGATTTCTGTATTTGTAAATAATAATCAACACCGTTCAATGTATTGTTCCAGCTAATGTTAATGTAAGTGAAATCGGCCGCCTATGAACCACCATCACGGGATTAATCCCAACAGATTACACATAATGTGAAATGGATTATCGCAGTTCTTTCAGGTCTTCCTATTACTTTCTGTCACTTTCCCCCCCTAATTAAATGGCAAATTCCATCCACAGAGGCGGCACCCTCACCACTGCACAGGCGGACCAAGGACTGACTAAGAAATGAGTTCTAAAACATCGTCAGCTGTTCCGGGGAAGTTCTCGTCTTTTCTTCCTCTAATTATTCTGCTTCTTTGTGGAGCTTTAAACTTTCCCCATAGATAGAGCTAATCTAGACTTATGTCCTCTTTGGGTTGTATCTACCGTATAGACAGTAATATGTAAAGCTGTCAAAGTAAGGAATATTGCCATTATTGCTAGCTTTTATAACCCGGTAGGTTTTTTTCTTCTTTAAAGTTCAGTTTAATCCTTTATAACGCTTTATCGTGACTCCTGTAGCCGCGGGAAAAGTGCCCGAGAGATAGTTGCAAGATGCCGTTAGAATTATCTCCTTCTTCTCGGCTTATTACAAAATTGTAATCAAACGTATTTTTGATCAGTCATGGCGCTAAGTATGACTCCCTGTCAAGGTAAACGTGACAGGTAATAAATCTTGAGGCCCCTCCCTCGTACAGAGGGTAGAATTTATTGACAAACTGGTGACGGTAGGTGTCTAGGGCGGCAGGGCCATCTTCGCGCGTTCAGCTTGTGCCGGAGGTGGCAATACAGCGTTTCCTGAAATAGCACCTCCAACTACATTGGCTTTTAATTAGACCTATGCTTTGGTGAATACTTAGTGGCTTAACTAAAGGTAATACAGATTATGGCTAATACTGTTCGAAGCTAAAAGAAAATTTAACTATAAGTACTATGCTTCGGTTTGTGCCATTAAAAATAGTTCAAAAGCCAAATGTATCAAAATGGAGTAGACTTGCCACATTCAATGTAAGTAACAGAAATTATTTTTCATCTCAAAACAAAATTATTGACACTGCCTAGTTGTATAAACAAAGTTATAGATTTTAATTTCGGGGCATTTCATTCGCAAGTTACCATTTAATATTCCGATTAATTTTTGGGTTGGTTGAACAAATCGTCGTCTCATTGCCGCCTGGTCTAATTTTGTATGAATCTGCATGATGCCATTAGATTGTTTTGAAACTCTCTCTCTCTCTCTCTCTCTCTCTCTCTCTCTCTCTCTCTCTCTCTCTCTCTCTCTCTCTCTCTCTCTCGTTTCACGATTGGACAATGCAGCCTCCAAATGGGTTAACTCTCATGTTTCTTTGTAAATTAACGTGGGAGGGTTGTTAAAAAACATGCCAATTTATTACTGTGTGATGGCCGAAGTTATCAGCAGACCTAGCAATCGTGATTCGAAAGATAATTGAACCTCCCTAACGTATGTGCGAATGTTATATCTTCGGCCTTTATGTTGTAAGAAATCCCTTTATGTGGTTAGGAAATTCGTATGATTGAAGTTGATTTTGGTGGTTCCTTTACCGTGTTAATCATGAGGCCCCTGTTTTCAAAATCAAACCGTTGGAAGTAGGACCATTGGGTGGGTCCTTTTTAGCATCATTATAGAATTCTAAGTAATAGATAACAAAGGGTGTGCTTGATGGCCACCAAAGTAAGTTTAGGATTGTGATATAGTATCTGGTTTTCTTCACTATATGTGTTTTTGGCCCATTACTTTTCATACTATACATACAAGATATGTAGTATAGCTAAAATTAGTGCATATTGCTAACTATGGGGCATGAAGTTGAACCCTAACAAAACTCAAAGTATTAACTGCACATAGTTAAACATACCAAATGAACTTACAGTAAACGTAAGAAATTGCAAAGCTTTTGAGTTGGAATTGAAAAGACGTAGAAAATACTGATCATGGATACAAAGGACGTCATGAACTGTGGCTACGTAAATATACAATCTGTTGGTAATAAAACTATCCAAATTCTAGAATTGATAAACGAGAATTACAGTACTTGCACATACTAACACTATCTGAAACACGGTTGAATAGCTTTGACAATGCTAAGATCACTGAGATGAAGGCCCCCCCCCCCCACACACACACACCACCACACACACACACACACACCACCACACACACACACACACACCACCACACACACACCCTAGCATACATTCTTTCACATCCTGAGAGAGGGTAGGTCTGGTGGGGGTGTCGTACTCTTTATTCATAAAAGTTCTCAAATCTCAAAATGTTAAAAAGAACTAGTGTAACAAGCTTTGAATATATAGGAATAAACATTACGCATAAAACAGAAAAAAGTATCCTTTGTAACAGTCTACAAACCTCCGAGAACAAATGCTACTATCTTCTTTGAAGAATTTAGTCCATTCACTGAGATAATTATCATGGATCAAATTGAATTAGTTATTTGCAGATAATTCAATTTTTGGGTGGATGACGCATCAAATCTTGACGCTTTGGCATTTAGAGAGTTGATGGAATCATATCAATTAGTGAATAATGTCGACTGTACAACTACTTTAACTGGACATACACTGGACCTAGTTTTGAGTGATGGAATGAATAACATTGTAAATGATATAAATGTTGAAGAGAAATGTACCATCTCTTCAGTGCATAAACTTGTTACGTTTAGCCTACCTCTACAGAAACATGCAGTAGTAAAGAAAATAAAATTTAGACATAAATCAATTTTTTTCTTCTACCGCATTTATTGAAGAAGTTACAAAGAAAATAAACGATGCTATCAACATTCCTTTGCTCATGATAATCAACGTTTGCTGGGAGCTATGTGTGATGACTGTCTTACGACCACTTATAATAGAGTGAGTAAAAGTGAATATGATACCATGTGGCCACTAATGGGAAAGACTATAATTGTTAAAGACCAATCTCCTTGGTTTGATGGAGAGACTTTAGTGAAAAAGAAGGAAAAATGACGCAAAGAAAGAAAGTGGAATGGATAAAAAGTGAAAGCACATGGATAGACTACAAAACTACAATATGTCAATATAACTACCTACTAAGAAGGAAAAAAAGTGAATACTATAAGAGAAAATCCGCAAAGCAGCAATAGACATAAATAAGTTATATCGTCTCCTAAATGGTATAATGGGAAATGTAAACGAAAAAAAAGCTACCTGATGGATACAGTGACCAGGAACTAGCAAATAATTTTCTAGTCTTTACAAACAAAATTGAAAATATAAACAGGTCATATGTAGCCTAAATATTCAACAACAGATTAATGATACACCAGATGCACAGATAAAATTATTGAGATTTAACAACATAACACAAGATGACATCACCAGAATTATGAAGAGAGCAAAGAAAACAAACTGTGATCGATCCTATGCCAATATCTGAAGTAACTGGAGAGGGAAACTTTTCTAGTCTAGCCGAAATAATGATGAGAATGGCAAATGCAAGCATTGATGAATGTAAGTTTCCCAAATCTGAGAAAATGGCTATAGTCACACCAGTTTTGAAAAGTGCTCTGGATTACCAGGAATGAAGCTCATATACTGTAGACCTATTTCGAATCTATCCTTTGTTTCAAAATTGCTAGAATACGTAATTCTTGAACAAATAGTCAGTCACTTAGAAGTAATAGACGCTTTGCCAGACAACCAATCTGCTTACAGAAAACTATACTCTACGGAATCAGCCATCTGCTCTGTTGTAAATATGCTGGAAATGATGGATTAAAATAAATGTGGTATTTTTATTACTCGATATTAGTGCTGCTTTTGATACAGCTGTGCGTGAACTGCTACTAAATGATCTAGGTTCATCGGCGTTGAAGATCAAGCTTTCGAATATCTAAAAGACTACTTGGTTGGTAGAAATTACTGTGTACAAATTGGAAGCTCTTATTCATCATATGAGCCTTTAAACAGAGGGGTACCCCAGGGGAGTGTACTTGGCCCAATCTTATTCTGCATCTATATTATAGGCCTATCGAAAATACTACAAAGGTATGGTGTGAAATTCAAACTATTTGCGGAGGACACACAATTTTACTTCTCCATAAATGATATAGACGTCACTACTGAAACTCTAAACCGAATCCTTGATAGTATTAGAGAACGGATGACAATTGAACGACTAAAATTAAATGAGAACAAAACCGAGTTCATTGTGGTGGGAAAAAGAAACACTGAGAAGCTTGGGTGATATTCAAATTAACGTAAATAATGACTCAGTGCCGATATCTAGTATAGTTCGTGATCTAGGCGCATTTCTTGACTGCACCTTGTCTCTCAATACCCAAATAAATTATGTAGTAAAAACTGCTGGTTATCATCCAAGAAATATTGCTTATATAAAAAAGTACCGGGATAAATGTTCCGTAAAGAAACTTGTGATAAATTGTGTGATTACCAGAATTGACTACTGTAACTCCATTTACTATAATCTACCAAAGGTACAACTTAGGAAAATACAAAACATAATAAACAGAGGAGCAAGACTGATAAAAGGTGTCCCACCTAGAGATAGGATCGCCCAATACTAATTGATTCACACTGGCTGCCGATTAAAGCGAAAATTGAAATTAAAATATGTACAATAACCCACCAATTTATCAGAATCGGTCTTCCAAAATATCTAAGAGAATTGCTACATATTGTACAGCCAACAAATCGTCCTAAGCTAAAATAATTATAGATGGTTTCAAACTATCAGAGCCTAGATACATGTCTACTGTAGGATCTAGAGCCTTTAAATATGCGGCCTGAGACTACACAATGGGCTCCAACGAGACATCCGAATAATTGAAGATATTAAGGCTTTCAAGAGGAAGCTGAGAACCATCTTATTCTGCGAGTGTTTTGACATTGCTGATCATACAGTAAGCGAACAATACGCATTGTGAAATGTTAAATGCTCACGAATGAACAACATAAAACAACCATGGAGTTCCTGTAGAGAGTAGGGTTCCCCAGCTGTACAGGATCAGATAAGCAACCCTTAAAGTAAAGTACGGTTGTAAGCGGGGCATGGACAGTGGCCCTCCAACATCCAAATCTTGTCATTGATAATTTTTTTTTAAAACTATACAACTGATTTAAAATTTTTAGGTGTGATTCTTGACTCCAAATTTACTTTTGAGAAACACATTCGGTTAGTTTCTTCTTCAATTGCTCAACATAATTGGTTTATTGAGAAAGTCTCTCAAGATTTTCGGTGATCAACCTATTCTGAAGTGTTTTATTTCTTTCATTCCACCTTTTTTTTTCAAATATTTTTCTCCTGTCTGGCCTTCAGCTGCTAAATCTTATGTTAATATGTTGGAAAAAAATTTACGGTCTATTAAATTTCTTATTCCTTATCCTGTTGTCCCTTTGAATGAGAATCTAGTCAACATAATTGATAGGCGCATCCCTTCTCATGTGCTAAGGTACAGAGTGAAGGACAAACCATGGTTCAATAACGATTGTAGACGTGCTTATTTGGAGAAGCAGGAGGCCTATCATCTTTGAAAGGGTAACAGATCAGATTTGACCTGGAATAACTATACTCAGCTTAGAGCTTTAGGTCAGAGAGATTATGCCTCAACTGAAAAGTAATACAATTTAACCATAAAAGAAACCCTTTCTGGTACAACCCAGAAACATAAATGGTGGTCTACCCTTAAATCTGCACTCTTTGGTGTAGATGTAACAGTTCCTCCTTTGCTTAAACCAGATGGCTCAGTCACTCACTGTCCAAAGGAAAAGGCAACCCTTTTGGCTGATGTTTTTGACAATAAACAGAGTAATGAAAAACTTGAACTTCCTCATTCCTGTTTTCTTGAGGCTAAACTAACTAGATTAGCTTTTTGATGTCGTGAAAATTTGCTCTGTTGATGGACCTTGATGCTTATGGAGATGTAGATGCAAATGGTATTTTTCCTTTGTTTTTTTTTATAAAGACAGCAGATTTCTTAGCTCCAAATTTATCTGTTATTTTGCACAAGTTAGCAAGAAGAGGAGCTTTTAGCACTTGTAGGAGAATTGGTAATGTTACTCCTCAATGTATATGTGTTTGTGGTAGCTCAAGTCCATCTGATTACCGCCCAATTACCATAACTCCCATATTATCTAAAGTTTTTGAAAGTCTTCTGGCAAAACGTCTTAATGGGTTTTCTATTCCTTAGTTTGCAATTTGGTTTTCGTAAATGCCGTGGAACATGTGATGCTCTTCTTACAATCTCCAATGCTTAACAGAAATTCCTTGATTGTGGTCAGGAAGTTCGTATGATTGGCCTTGATTTTAGTGCTGCCTTTGATCGTGTTAATTATGAGGCCCTGTTTTTCAAACTCAAACAGTTGGGAGTGGGTGGGTCGTTTCTTAGCATTATTATTGATTTCTAAGTAATATATCTCAAAGAGTTGTTGTTGATGGACACTATAGTGAGTATAGGAATGTGATATCTGGTGTTTCACAGGGTAGTGTTCTTGGCCCATTACTTTTCATACTATATACACATGACATGTGGTTTGGCCTAGAAAACAAGGTTGTTGCATATGCAGATGATGCTACTCTCTTTGCATCAATTTTATCCCATCAATGTAGATCTTAGGTTGCTGAATCCCTTAATAGAGATCTAGCTAAAGTTAGTGCATGGTGCAAATTATGGAGTATGAAGTTGAATCCTAACAAAACTCAAAGTATGATTGTAAGTAGGTCAAGGACAGTGGCTCCTCAACATCTTGATCTCTTTTTGAGAAAGTCTTTCAAGATTTTTGGTGATCAATCTATTCTGAAGAAGTGTTTTAATTCTTTCATTCTACCTTGTTTCGAGTATTGTTCTCCTGTCTGGTGTTCAGCTGCTGATTCTCATCTTAATTTGTTGGACAGAAACTTACGGTCTATTATATTTAGTATTCCTGATCTAGATATTAATCGTTGGCACCGTCGTTCAATTAGTTCATTAGGCATGTTGCATAAGATTTTTCATAACTCTGACCATCCTTTACATTCAGATCTTCCTGGACAATTCCATCCTGTTCGTAATACTAGGCAGGCAGTTAGTTCTAATAGCTAGGCCTTCTCCATCATGAGGCTAAATGCTACACAGTATTCTAGAAGTTTTATTCCTGATGTGACCAAGTTGTGGAATGATCTTCCTAATCGGGTAGTTGAATTAGTAGAACTTCAAAAGTTCCAAGTTGCAGCAAATATTTTTTGTTGAACAGGCTGACATAAGTCTTTTTATAGTTTATTTATGACATATCTGTTTTGACGTTGTTACTGTTTTTAGAATGATTTATTGTTAATTTGTTCTCATCATTTGTTTATTTCCATATTTCCTTTCCTTATTGGGCTATTTTTCCCTATTAAAGCCCTTGGGCTTATGGCATCTTGCTTTTCCAACTAGAGTTGTAGCTTAGATAATAATAATAATAATAATAATAATAATAATAATAATAATAATAAAAGGTAGCGGATTGGCCAGGGCACCAGCCATCCGTTGAGATACTACCGCTAGAGAGTTATGGAGTCCTTTGACTGACCAGACAGTACTATATTGGATCCTTCTCTCTGGTTATGGTTCATTTTCCCATTTGCATACATCTACACCGTATAGTCTGGCATATTCTTTAGATTCTCCTCTGTCATCATACACCTAACAAGACTGAGATTTCCAAACAATTCTTCTTCACCCAAGGGATTAACTACTGCACTGTAATTGTTCAGTGGCTGCTTTACTCTCGATAAGGGTGAAAGAGGCTGTTTACCTATGATAAGCAGCTCTTCTAGGAGAAGGACACTCCAAAATTAAACCATTGTTCTGTAGTTATGGGTGGTGTGATAGCCTCTGTACCATGGTCTTCACTGTCTTGGGTTAGAGTTCACTTGCCTGAGGGGACACTCAAGCACACTATTCTATCTGGTTTCTCTTTCACTTGTTTTGTTGAAGTTGTTATAGTTTAAATAGGAAATTTTATTTAGATGCTGTTGCTTTTCTTGTAATATTTTCTTTTTCCTTGTTTCCTTTCCTCACTGGGCTATTTTCCCTGTTGGGGCCCCCTGGGCTGATAGCATCCTGTTTTTCCAACTAGGGTTGTAACTTAGCAAGTAATAATAATAATAATAATAATAATAATAATAATAATAATAATAATAATAATCTCTGGCATACTCGTCTCCATGCATGTTGCATAAGATTTTTGATATTCCTGACCATTCTTTACATTCGGATCTTCCCAAACTGTACTATCCTGTACGTAGTTCTAGCTATGCTGTTAACTCTAAGTCATTCGTTCTCCATCATAAGGGTCAATACTACTCAGTATTCTATTATTATTATTATTATTATTATTATTATTATTATTATTATTATTATTATTATTAGCTAAGCTACACCCCAAGCTGGAAAAACACGTTACTATAAGCGTAAGGGTTCCAATAAGGCAAAATAGCCCATTGAGGAAAGGAAATAAGGAAATAAATTTATGTGAGAAGTAATGAACAATTAGAATAAAGTATTTTAAGAACAGTAACAACATTAAAACAGATCTTTCATATGTAAACTATAAGAAGAGACTCATGTCAGTCTGTTCAACATAAAAACATTTGCTATAAGTTTGAACTTTTTGAAGTTCTACCGATTCAACTACCCGATTAGGAAGATCATTCCACAACTTGGTCACAGCTGGAATAAAACTTATAGAATACTGTGCAGTATTGAGCCCCATGATCGAGAAGGCTTGACTATTAGAATCAACTGCATACCTAGTATTACGAACAGGATGGTTCTGTTCGGGATGACCTGAATGTAAAGGATGGTCAGAGTTATGAAAAATCTTATGCAACATGCCTAATGAACTAATTGAACGACGGTGCCAAAGATTAATATGTAGATAAGTAATAAGAAATTTAATACACCGTAAGTTTCTGTCCAACAAATTAAGATGAGAATCAGCAGCTGAAAACCAGACAGGAGAACAATACTCAAAACAAGGTAGAATGAAAGAACTAAAACACTTCTTCAGACTAGATTGGTCACTGAAAATCTTACAAGACTTTCTCAATAAGCCAATTTTTTGTGCAACTAAAGAAGAGGCACGCCTAATGTGTTTCTTAAAAGTAAATTTGCTGTCGAGAATCACACCTAAAATTTTAAGAGTCTTAAAGAATTAAAGAATTATTATCAATGCTGAGATCCTGATGTTGAGGAGAAACTGCGCTTGATCTACTTATAATCATACATTGACTTTTGTTTAACTTGCGCCTTTATTTGCACCATGCAACCAGCAACCTCAGGTCTACATTCAGGAAATGGAATTGATGCGATGAGAGTAGCATCATCTGAATATGCAACAAGCTTATTTTCTATGCCAAACAACACGTCTTGTGTATAAAGTATGAAAACTAATGGGTCAAGAACACTACCCTGATGAACACCAGATATCCCAGTCCTATACTCACTATGGTATCCATCAACAACTCTTTACGACTTATTACTTAAAAAGTACAATAATGATGCTAACAAATGATCTACCCACACCCAACTGTTTGAGTTTGAAAACAAGGACCTCGTGATTAACATGGTCAAAGGAAGCACTAAAATCAAGGCCAATCATACGAACATCCTGACCACAATCAATGAATTTCTGTACAGCATTAGAGATTGTAAGAAGGGCATCACATGCTCTGAGGCCTTTATGAAAGCAAAATTGCAAGCTAGGGAACAGATGATTGCCTTCAGCAAAACCTATTTAGATGTTTTGCCAAAAGACGTTCAAAAACTTTGGGTAATATGAGAGTTATGGAAATTGGGCGGTAATCTGTTAGCCTCGAGCTACCACAAGCACATTTACATAGTGGAGTTAACATTACCAATTTTCTATCAAGTGTTAGAAGTATTATTCCAGCTGTGATAAATTGTGGAATGAATTTCCTAATCAGGCAGTTGAATCGTTTGAACTTCATAAGTTCAAACTTGCAGCGAATGTTTTTATGTTGAACAGGCAGACGAAAGTCTCTCTTCTTAGTTTATACATCGCAGATGTATTTTAACGTTGTTACTGATCTTGAGATATTTTATATTCTATTATGCTCAGACACATTTCTTTTCTGAGCTGCTAATACCAGGTTTGAAGAAGCCCATAATTTTGAAATGTGATGCTATTCCTAGGACCAGAGGAATGGCGGTATACATTAGGGCTGAGTCCTGGTCCTAATAGACTGCTATAAATCTGAATGCCATTACTTTACATTATTTCATTTATTTCCTTTCCTCAATGGGCTATTTTCCCTTGTTGGAGTCTTTGGGCTTATAGCATCCTGTGTTGCCAATTGAGATGTAGTTTAGATAATAATAATAATAATAATAATAATAATAATAATAAGAGGGGCACCCAGTAGAGCGCAGACCTCCGCCACGGCAGTTTATTTCTCGACCTTTGGCTCAACCGTGACCTTTGACCTTAACATGTAATAATTGGTGTGGATTTTCATACACTCAGATATGAACCAAGTCTGAGGTCTCTGTGACAAGGATGTCCAAAAATATAGCTGATTACATGATATGGCCGTTTTGCTCGTCAGTAACCTTGAACTTTGACCTTCCAAAATTTATGGCCGTTTTGCTCGTCAGTAACCTTGAACTTTGACCTTCCAAAATTTAATAATTCCCAGGTCTTTACATAACAGTTTAAAATCCATGAAGGTTTCATTACCTTGTGATTGTAATTGCGGCCGTATGGTTGATGACCGGAATTAGACCTTTTGCTTGACCTTGACCTTGGACTCGACCTTGACCTTAACAATATTAATTGGCGTGGATTTTCATACACTCTAATATGAACCAAGTTTAAAGTCTCTTTGATAAGGATGTCCAAACTTATGGCTGATTATGTGATATGGAGGTTTTGCTAGTCCGTGACCTTGACCTTTGACCTTCCAAAATTTAATCATTTCCAGCTCTTTACATAACAGTTTGAAATCCCTCCAGGTTTCATTACTCTAGGATTAAAATTGTGGTCATTTGGTTGATGACCAGAATTTGACCTTTTGCTTGACCTTGATCTTGTACTCGACCTTGACCTTAACATGTATTAATTTGCGTGGATTTTCATACACTCTGGTATGAATTAAGTTTGAAGTCTCTGTGACAAGGATGTCCAAACTTGTGGCTGATTACGTGATATGGACGCTTTGCTCGTCTGTGACCTTGACCTTTGACCTTCCAAAATTTAATAATTTCCAGCTCTTTACATAACAGTTTAAAATCCATGAAGGTTTCATTACTGTATGATTGAAATTGTGGCCATATAGTCGATGACCAGAATTTGACCTTTTGCATGACCTTGACCTTGGACTTTACTTTCGATCTTAATATGTACTAATTGGTGTGGATTTTCATACATTCTAATATGAATCAAGTTTGAAGTCTCTGTTACAAGGGTGTCCAAACTTATGGCTGATTACGTGATATGAACGTTTTGCTTGTCCGTGACTTTGACCTTTGACCTTTCAAAATTTAATAATTTCCAGCTCTTTACATAACAGTTTAAAATCCATGCAAGTTTCATTACTCTACGATTAAAATTGTGGCCGTGTGGTTGAGGACTGAATTTGACCTTTTGTTTGCTCTTGACCTGGGACTCGACCTTGACCTTTGACCTTAGCATGTATTAAATGGCATTGATTTTCCTACACTCAAATATGAACCAAGTTTGAAGTCTGTGACAACGATGTCCAAACTTATAGCTCATTAAGTGAATTGGACATTTTGCTTGACCTTTGAGCTTGACCTTCGACCTTGACCTTCCAAAATTTAATCTTTGCCAGCTTTTTTACATAACAGTTAATCCCTGCAAGTTTCATTACTTAACGATTAGAATTGTGGCCTGGAAGGTGTTCACTGATAAACACACACAAACAAACACGCAAACACACAAACAGGGGGTAAAACATAAAAGTCCTT